>NC_135236.1:532113038-532416068 GCF_051348905.1 Ranitomeya variabilis
TTTACTTCAGAACCATTTTTTTTAATTTTCACAAGTGTAAAAACAGAAATTTAACCACAAATTTTGTTGTGCAATTTTTCCTGAGTACGCCGATACCCCATATGTGGAGGTAAACCACTGTTTGGGCGCACCGCAGAGCTTGGAAGTGAAGGAGCACCGTTAGACTGTTTCAATGCAGAATTGGCTGGAATTGAGATCGGACGCCATGTCGCGTTTGGAGAGCCCCTAATGTGCCTAAACAGTGGAAACCCCCCACAAGTGACACCATTTTGGAAACTAGACCCCCCAAGGAACTTATCTAGATGTGTGGTGAGCACTTTGAACCCCCAAGTGCTTCACAGAAGTTTATAACGTAGAGCCGTGAAAATAAAAAATCGCATTTGTTTTCACAAAAATGATTTTTTCGCCCACAAATTCTTATTTTCACAAGGGTAACAGGAGAAATTAGACCACAAAAGTTGTTGTGCAATTTCTCCTGAGTACGTCGATACCCCATATGTGGAGGTAAACCACTGTTTGGGCGCACCGCAGAGCTTGGAAGTGAAGGAGCACCGTTTGACTTTTTCAATGCAGAATTGGCTGGAATTGAGATCGGATGCCATGTCGCGTTTGGAGAGTCCCTGATGTGCCTAAACAGTGGAAACCCCCCACAAGTGACACCATTTTGGAAACTAGACCCCCCAAGGAACTTATCTAGATGTGTGGTGAGCACTTTGAACCCCCAAGTGCTTCACAGAAGTTTATAACGTAGAGCCGTGAAAATAAAAAATCTCATTTTTTCTACAAAAATGATCTTTTTGCCCCAAAATTTTTATTTTCACAAAGGTAACAGGAGAAATTAGACCACAAAAGTTGTTGTGCAATTTCTCCTGAGTACGTCGATACCCCATATGTGGAGGTAAACCACTGTTTGGGCGCACCGCAGAGCTTGGAAGTGAAGGAGCACCGTTTGACTTTTTCAATGCAGAATTGGCTGGAATTGAGATCGGATGCCATGTCGCGTTTGGAGAGTCCCTGATGTGCCTAAACAGTGGAAACCCCCCACAAGTGATACCATTTTGGAAACTAGACCCCCCAAGGAACTTATCTAGATGTGTGGTGAGCACTTTGAACCCCCAAGTGCTTCACAGAAGTTTATAACGTAGAGCCGTGAAAATAAAAAATCTCATTTTTTCTACAAAAATGATCTTTTTGCCCCCAAATTTTTATTTTCACAAGGGTAACAGGAGAAATTAGACCACAAAAGTTGTTGTGCAATTTCTCCTGAGTACGTCGATACCCCATATATGGGGGTAAACCACTGTTTGGGCGCACCGCAGAGCTTGGAAGAGAAGGAGTGTCGTTTTACTTTTTCAATGTAGAATTGGCTGGAATTGAGATCGGACGCCATGTCACGTTTGGAGAGCCGCTGATGTGCCTAAACAGTAGAGACCCCCCACATATGACACCATTTTGTAAACTAGACCCCTTAAGGAACTTATCTAGATGTGTGGTGAGCACTTTAAACCCCCAGGTGCTTCACAGAAGTTTATAACGTAGAGCCGTGAAAATAAAAAAATCGCATTTTTTCTACAAAAATGATCTTTTTGCCTCCAAATTTTTATTTTACCAAGGGTAACAGGAGAAAATGGACCCCAGAAGCTGTTGTACAATTTGTCTTGAGTACGCCGACACCCCATATGTGGGGGTAAACCACTGTTTGGGCGCATGGCTGAGCTCGGAAGCAAAGGAGCGCCATTTGACTTTTCAATGCAAAATTGACTGGAATTGAGATCGGACGCCATGTCGCGTTTGGAGAGCCCCTGATGTGCCTAAACAGCAGAAACCCCCCAAAAGTGACCCCATTTTGGAAACTAGACCCCCCATGGAACTTATCTAGATGTGTAGTGAGAACTTTGAATGCCCAAGTGCATCACAGAAGTTTATAATGCAGAGTCGTGAAAATAAAAAATATATATTTTTTAACAATAAAGATTTTTTAGCCCCCAAGTTTTTATTTTCACAAGGGTAACAAGAGAAATTGGACCCCAAAAGTTGTTGTCCAATTTGTCCTGAGTATGCTGGTACCCCATATGTGGGGGTAAACCACTGTTTGGGCGCATGGCAGAGCTCGGAAGGGAAGGAGTGCCATTTTGGAATGCAGACTTTGATAGAATTGTCTGCGGGCGTTATGTTGCCTTTGCAGACCCCTAATGTACCTAAACAGTAGAAACCCCCAACAAGTGACCCCATTTTGGAAAATAGACCCCCCAAGGAACTTATCTAGATATGTGGTGAGAACTTTGAATGCCCAAGTGCTTCACAGAAGTTTATAATGCAGAGTAGTGAAAATAAAAAATATTTTTTTTCCCACAAAAAAGATTTTTTTAGCCCCCAAATTTTTATTTTCACAAGGGTAACAAGAGAAATTGGACCCCAAAAGTTGTTGTCCAATTTGTCCTGAGTATGCTGGTACCCCATATGTGGGGGTAAACCACTGTTTGGGCGCACGGCAGAGCTCGGAAGGGAAGGAGCGCCATTTTGCAATGCAGACTTTGATAGAATTGTCTGCGGGCGTTATGTTGCGTTTGCAGACCCCTAATGTACCTAAACAGTAGAAACCCCCACAAGTGACCAAATTTTGGAAACTAGACCCCCTAAGGAACTTATCTAGATATGTGGTGAGAACTTTGAAAGCTCAAGTGCTTCACAGAAATTTATAATGCAGAGTAGTGAAAATAAAAAAATATATTTTTTTCCAACAAAAAAGATTTTTAGCCCCCAAGTTTTTATTTTCACAAGGGTAACAGGAGAAATTGGACCCCAAAAGTTGTTGTCCAATTTATCCCGAGTACGCTGATGCCCCATATGTGGGGGTAAACCACTGTTTGGGCGCACGGCAGAGCTCAGAAGGGAGGGAGTACCATTTGACTTTTTTAGCGCAAAATTGGCTGTCGTGTTTGGAGACCCCCTGATGTACCTAAACAATGGAAACCCCCCAATTCTAACTCCAACCCTAACCCCAACACAGCCCTAACCCTAATCTCAACCCGATCCATAATCCTAATCACAACCCTAACGATAATCACAACCCTAACCCCAAAACAGCCCTAATCTCAACCCTAACCATAACCCTAATCAAAACCCTAAATCCAACACACCCCTAACCCTAATCCTAACCCTAATCCCAACCCTAATCCCAAACGTAACACTAATCCCAACCCTAATCCAAACCCTAACCCTAATCCCAACTCTAACCCTAACTTTAGCCCCAACCCTAACTTTAGCCCCAACCCTAACCATAACTTTAGCCCCCGTCGTCACAAAAAAAGTTCAATGTAACCTTTTTTTTGTACGTCGCGTCCGCCATTTCCGCGGATGCGTGGCCGTAACTCTGCCCCCTCCTCCCCAGGACATAGACTGGGTAGTGGATGCGTTGAAAAACTGCATCCGCTGCCCACGTTGTGCACAATTTTCACAACGTGCGTCGGTACATCGGGCCGACGCATTGCGACCGCCCCGTACCGACGCAAGTGTGAAAGAAGCCTTAGGCTACTTTCAGACATAGCGCATTTTTGAGCGCTATTTTGCGGGCGCTTTTCAAAAATGCGCAATGTCATTTTCGTCTGCCGGCAAAGTGAATGAGAAATTCACTTTGCCGTTCAGACACACCGCAAAAAAACGCGGCGCTTTTGTCTGCAAACACGCCGGCGTAAAAAGAATTGACATGTCAATTCTTTACGCAGCGGCGTGTCTGCGTATCCCCCTAGGGCCCCATATTACCTTCCACACACAGCGCCTTTGTCCTGGGTGTCGGCGTCTTTGTACGGAGGGGTTGACACCCAGGACCGGACGTGACGTCGGACAGGAAGAGGGAAGCCCCCGCCCCCCAGTGAAGCAGCATGGAGTCCTTCTGTGTGTGTGTGTGTGCGTGTGTGTGCGTGTGTGTGTCCCCATGCGACGCTAGTGCCACCATTGTGCTAAGTCGCCGTATGGGACTACTACTCCCATCCGGTATTAGGATGGGAGAGTTGTCCCTGTGTCCGGCGACTTAGCACAATTGTAAAGTTACACAAAACACCTACACACAATACACATACATGACACACAGTACATACAACATATAACACAGAGTATATACTCACCAACAGCACACTTGTAGGCGAAGCCCTCGATCCTCCAGGAAAAAATCCAAAAATAATAAACCAAATTCATACTCCCTGTCCGCAGAATCCATAAAACGAGTGTCCCACGCCGATCGGCTGCTCTCCGGCGATACACTGCCAGGAGCGAAGCTCCTAGCAGTGTATCGCGTACTGTTCCGGAGTTCAATGACTCCGGCGTCTCGGTTAACAGCAGTACAGCTGCGTTGAACTTTCCCACGCAGCACTGCCGTTAAGCGAGAGTGCCGGGGTCAATGACCGCCGGTAAACTCGCTCGCGCATGCGCAGTGACACACCGACAGGAACTATGGCTCCTGTCAGTGTGTTGCTGCAGCCGTGGAGAGCAGACATATCTCTGGATGTGTCTGTTCTCCATGGAAAATCTTGATACGTGGCACTTAAATATGTGGCAATTAAATACGTGACACGTGGCACTTATACGTGATACGTGTCACTTAAATACGTGGCACTGAAATACGTGGCACGTGGCACTTTGATACGTGGCACGTGGCACTTTGATACGTGGCACGTGGCACGTGGCACTTTGATACGTGGCACTGAAATATGTGGCACGTGGCACTTTGATACGTGGCACGTGTCACTTAAATACGTGGCACGTGGCACTGAAAGATGTGGCACGTGGCACTTTGATATGTGGCACGTGGCACTTTGATACGTGGCACGTGGCACTGAAATATGTGGCACGTGGCACTTTGATACGTGGCACGTGGCACTTTGATACGTGGCACGTGGCACTTTGATACGTGGCACGTGGCACTTTGATACGTGGCACGTGGCACTTTGATACGTGGCACTGAAATATGTGGCACGTGGCACTTTGATACGTGGCACGTGTCACTTAAATACGTGGCACGTGGCACTGAAATATGTGGGACACGTCGCACAAAAAAGTTACATGTAGTTTTTTTTGTGTCGACGGTCCGCCGAAGCACGACGCATCCGTCGCACGACGGATGCGACATGTGGCAATCCGTCGCAATGCGTCGCTAATGCAAGCCAATGGAGAAAAAACGCATCCTGCAAGCACTTTTGCAGGATGCGTTTTTTCTCCAACGACGCATTGCGACGGAAGCCAAAAAACGCTAGTGTGAAAGTAGCCTAACCCTAACCCTAGCCCTAACCCTAAATTTAGCCCCAACCCTAACCCTAACCCTAACTCTAACCCTAACCCTAACCCTAACCCTAATTTTAGCCCCAACTTGTCTTCTCCTGCCGGCCGGCAGATGGCAGCAGATGGCGGGCGCACTGCGCATGCGCCCGCCATAAGGAAAAAGCCGGCTGGCAGGAGAAGACAGAAGAGGACCCAGGGACCCCGGGTGAGTATGTTAGGGTCCCCGAATCCCCCTATTTCTCTGTCCTCTGATGTGCGATCACATCAGAGGACAGAGAAATAACTGATCGCTTTTTTTTTTTTTTTTTTTTGCGGTCGCCGGTAAACTGTTAATTACCGGCGATCGCAAAGCAGGGGTCGGTGCAAATCGACCCCGATCATGTTCTTTGGGGTCTCGGCTACCCCCGGCAGCCGAGACCCCAAAGAACATCCGGGTGCCGGGCGGCGGGCGCACTGCGCGTGCGCCCGCCATTTTTTCCCGGAAAAAAGATGGCGGCGCCCATGGGGAGACACGAGGAGCACCGGGGGAGGTAGGTAAGTATTGGGGGGCTATCGGGGGCCATCGGGGACCCCATTTCTCTGTCCTCCGATGTGCGATCACATCGGAGGACAGAGAAATTAAACGGCAAATCGCGTTTTTTTTTTTTTTGTTGCGACCGCCGGTAAACGGTTAATTACCGGCGATCGCAACTCGGGGGTCGGTAAAAACCCCCCGAATCATGTTCTCTGGGGTCTCGGCTACCCTCGGCAACCAAGACCCCAGAGAAAATCCGACTCTGGGGGGCGCTATTCACTTTTTCCACAGCGCCGTTAATTAACGGCGCTGTGGATTAAGTACCCTTAGCGGCCGCCGTTAAAAGGCGTATCGGCGGTCGTTAAGGGGTTAAAAACATGAAAAGAGAAAAGACACAAGATTAAAAAAAACAGGATGGAAATGAACCTCCAAGGGGGGGATGTGCGCAAAACGGGATAGGGCTTGGCCAACGATACAGTTCGGGATCTTGGTGACATAGGAATGTAATTCATATAAAAATTATATGGATCTTTTAAGAACTGAACGAAAAAAACTAAATCGCCTGGCTGGGAAAGGTTATTCATTTAATAAAAGATAGTATTGCGGTAATTAATTAGACACTGATAAAATTATAAATTAAACTAGATGGCAGCCCGATTCTAAAGAATCGGGAGTCTAGAATCCATATATACTTTATTTATTCAAATGTAAGAATAATACAATTAATAAATAATAGTAAGAAAGAACAAAAAATGGCTGCACTCACCAGCTCTTGACAATTCTTGACAGTACGGCACATTTCTGATTGGTCGCTCGCGGCAGGCGGCAACCAATCAGAAAAGTGCCACGCACCACGAAGGCATATATCTTTGTCCACCCTGAGCGGGTGTAGGACGCTGGTGACGTCACTTATCTCCGGACATTATCTCCGGACAAAGCCACGGAAGTTGGCACAAATTGCCGGAAGTAGTATTCTAGGCAATTATATATTAGATTTTAATGTTATCAGTGTTTACCTTTGAACGTTTATATTGTATTGTCCTGTCACCAGCCATGTGTACGATTATCGGCCGAAAGCCTCTCTGGAACCAATAATCACCCCATGTAAAGGTATCTTTATAAGTTAAAGATTCAGAATACTATGACTTTTATCATATCCTGAACAGTCAAGTTTTTTATGAACCGTTAAGGTTTTTTGGTTGAAGTAAAAAAAACTCTGAGTGTTTACAGTTTGAAACCATAAAATGTTGAAAAATTATGTCATTCTTGAGTATATCACGCAATGGTGCTCATAAACGTGTCAAATTTGATCTATAATATACTTTAATATACGTTACTTTAATCTTTAATATACTTAAGAACAGGGCCCCAGACATCACACAGGGGGTCTGAAACACCGCACAGTGGTCCAAAATATCGCTGTGCTCTGCCTGGGGCCCCATATGCTGCCTGGGGCCCCTGTGCTCTGCCTGGGGCCCCTGTGCTCTGCCTGGGGCCCCATGTTCTGCCTGGGGCCCCTGTGCTCTGCCTGGGGCCACTGTGCTCTGCCTGGGGCCCCATATGCTGCCTGGGGCCCCTGTGCTCTGCCTGGGGCCCCATATGCTGCCTGGGGCCCCTGTGCTCTGCCTGGGGCCCCATAGGCTGCCTGGGGCCCCTGTGCTCTACCTGGGACCACTGTGCTCTGCCTGGGGCCCCATATGCTGCCTGGGGCCCCTGTGCTCTGCCTGGGGCCCCTGTGCTCTGCCTGGGGCCCCATGTTCTGCCTGGGGCCACTGTGCTCTGCCTGGGGCCCCATAGGCTGCCTGGGGCCCCTGTGCTCTGCCTGGGACCACTGTGCTCTGCCTGGGGCCCCATATGCTGCCTGGGGCCCCTGTGCTCTGCCTGGGGCCCCATATGCTGCCTGGGGCTCCTGTGCTCTGCCTGGGACCTCTGTGCTCTGCCTGGGGCCCCATATGCTGCCTGGGGCCCCTGTGCTCTGCCTGGGGCCCCATATGCTGCCTGGGGCCCCTGTGCTCTGCCTGGGGCCCCTGTGCTCTGCCTGGGGCCCCATGTTCTGCCTGGGGCCCCTGTGCTCTGCCTGGGGCCACTGTGCTCTGCCTGGGGCCCCATGTTCTGCCTGGGGCCACTGTGCTCTGCCTGGGGCCCCATAAGCTGCCTGGGGCCCCTGTGCTCTGCCTGGGACCACTGTGCTCTGCCTGGGGCCCCATATGCTGCCTGGGGCCCCTGTGCTCTGCCTGGGGCCACTGTGCTCTGCCTGGGGCCCCATATGCTGCCTGGGGCCACTGTGCTCTGCCTGGGGCCCCATATGCTGCCTGGGGCCCCTGTGCTCTGCCTGGGGCCCCATATGCTGCCTGGGGCCCCTGTGCTCTGCCTGGGGCCCCTGTGCTCTGCCTGGGGCCCCATGTTCTGCCTGGGGCCCCTGTGCTCTGCCTGGGGCCACTGTGCTCTACCTGGGGCCCCATATGCTGCCTGGGGCCCCTGTGCTCTGCCTGGGGCCCCATATGCTGCCTGGGGCCCCTGTGCTCTGCCTGGGGCCCCTGTGCTCTGCCTGGGGCCCCATGTTCTGCCTGGGGCCCCTGTGCTCTGCCTGGGGCCACTGTGCTCTGCCTGGGGCCCCATATGCTGCCTGGGGCCCCTGTGCTCTGCCTGGGGCCCCATATGCTGCCTGGGGCCCCTGTGCTCTGCCTGGGGCCACTGTGCTCTGCCTGGGGCCCCATAGGCTGCCTGGGGCCCCTGTGCTCTGCCTGGGACCACTGTGCTCTGCCTGGGGCCCCATATGCTGCCTGGGGACCCTGTGCTCTGCCTGGGGCCACTGTGCTCTGCCTGGGGCCCCATATGCTGCCTGGGGCCCCTGTGCTCTGCCTGGGTGTAGGACACTGGTGACGTCACTTATCTCCGGACATTAGCTCCGGACATTAGCTCCGGACATTAGCTCCGGACAAAGCCACGGAAGTTGGCACAAATTGCAGGAAGTAGTATTCTAGGCAATTATATATTAGATGGGCATTTCCTGAAGGAAATACATGGTGCTTGAACAGCGCTACCAGCTTTACAGCAGCACTTTTCACACACGGGACTGGGGGGCGCGCTTACTTTTGCACCCGGGGCCGGGGGCGCGCTTACTTTTGCACCCGGGGGCGCACTTACTTTTGCACCCGGAGGCGCACTTACTTTTGCACCCGGGGGCGCACTTACTTTTGCACCCGGGGGCACACTTAATTTTGCACCCGGGGGCGCACTTACTTTTGCACCCGGGGGCGCACTTACTTTTGCACCCGGGGGCGCACTTACTTTTGGGGCCGCACTTACTTTTGGTGGGTGGGGCTCCTCAGCCTCCGATTTGGTTGGTGGGGCCCCTCGTCCTCCGATTTGGTGGGTGGGGACCCTCGGCCTCCGATTTGGTGGGCGGGGACCGGCCTCCGATTTGGTGGGCGGGGACCCTCGGCCTCCAATTTGGTGGGCGGGGACCCTCGGCCTCCGATTTGGTGGGCGGGGACCCTCGGCCTCCGATTTGGTGGGCGGGGACCCTCGGCCTCCGATTTGGTGGGTGGGGACCCTCGGCCTCTGATTTGGTGGACGGGGCCCCTCGGCCTCCGATGTGGTGGGCGGGGCCGGGCCACTCGGCCTCCGCTTTGGTGGGCGGGGCCGCTCGGCCTTCGATTTGATGGGCGGGGCTCCTCGGCCTCCGATTTGGTTGGCGGGGCCCCTCGGCCTCCGATTTGGTTGGCGGGGCCCCTCGGCCTCCGATTTGGTGGGTGGGGACTCTCGGCCTCCGATTTGGTGGGCGGGGACCCTCGGCCTCCGATTTGGTGGGCGGGGACCCTCGGCCTCCGATTTGGTGGGCAGGGACCCTCGGCCTCCGATTTGGTGGTCGGGGACCCTCGGCCTCCGCTTTGGTGGGCGGGGCCCCTCGGCCTCCGATTTGGTGGGCGGGGACCCTCGGCCTCCGATTTGGTGGGCGGGGACCCTCGGCCGATTTGGTGGGCAGGGACCCTCGGCCTCCGATTTGGTGGTCGGGGACCCTCGGCCTCCACTTTGGTGGGCGGGGCCCCTCGGCCTCCGATTTGGTGGGCGGGGACCCTCGGCCTCCGCTTTGGTGGGCGGGGTCCCTCTGCCTCCGATTTGGTGTGCGGGGACCCTCGGCCTCCGCTTTGGTGGGCGGGGCCCCTCGGCCTTCGATTTGGTGGGCGGGGCCCCTCGGCCTCCGATTTGGTTGGTGTGGACCCTCGGCCTCCGATTTGGTGGGCGGGGACCCTCGGCCTCCGATTTGGTGGGCGGGGACCCTCGGCCTCCGATTTGGTGGGCGGGGACCCTCGGCCTCCAATTTGGTGGGCGGGGACCCTCGGCCTCCTATTTTGTGGGCGGGGCCCCTCGGCCTCCGATTTGGTGGGCGGGGCCCCTCGGCCTCCGATGTGGTGGTCGGGGCCCCTCGGCCTCCGCTTTGGTGGGCGGGGCCGCTCGGCCTTCGATTTGTTGGGCGGGGCTCCTCGGCCTCCGATTTGGTTGGCGGGGCCCCTCGGCCTCCGATTTGGTTGGCGGGGCCCCTTATCCTCCGATTTGGTGGGCGGGGACTCTCGGCCTCCGATTTGGTGGGCGGGGACCCTCGGCCTCCGATTTGGTGGGCGGGGCCCCTCGGCCTCCAATTTGGTTGGCGGGGCCCCTCGGCCTCCGATTTGGTGGGCGAGGACCCTCGGCCTCCGATTTGGTGGGCGGGGCCCCTCGGCCTCCGATTTGGTTGGTGGGGCCCCTCGGCCTCCGATTTGGTGGGCGGGGACCCTCGGCCTCCAATTTGGTGGGCGGGGACCCTCGGCCTCCGATTTGGTGGGCGGGGACCCTCGGCCTCCGCTTTGGTGGGTGGGGCCCGTCGGCCTCCGATTTGGTGGACGGGGCCCCTCGGCCTCCGATTTGGATGGTGTGGACCCTCGGCCTCCGATTTGGTGGGCGGGGACCCTCGGCCTCCGATTTGTTGGGCGGGGACCCTCGGCCTCCGATTTGGTGGGCGGGGCCCCTCGGCCTCCGATGTGGTGGTCGGGGCCCCTCGGCCTCCGCTTTGGTGGGCGGGGCCGGGCCCCTCGGCCTCCGCTTTGGTGGGCGGAGCCGCTCGGCCTTCGATTTGGTGGGCGGGGCTCCTCGGCCTCCGATTTGGTTGGCGGGGCCCCTCGGCCTCCGATTTGGTGTGTGCTCTGCCTGGGGCCACTGTGCTCTGCCTGGGGCCCCATATGCTGCCTGGGGCCCCTGTGCTCTGCCTGGGGCCCCATATGTTGCCTGGGGCCCCTGTGCTCTGCCTGGGGCCCCTGTGCTCTGCCTGGGGCCCCATGTTCTGCCTGGGGCCCCTGTGCTCTGCCTGGGGCCACTGTGCTCTGCCTGGGTGTAGGACACTGGTGACGTCACTTATCTCCGGACATTAGCTCCGGACATTAGCTACGGACATTAGCTCCGGACATTAGCTCCGGACATTATCTCTGGACAATAGCTCCGGACAAAGCCACGGAAGTTGGCACAAATTGCAGGAAGTAGTATTCTAGGCAATTATATATTAGATTATATTGAAATAAAAATGATATAAAATCTGGCTGCATGCAATATAATACTTATTTCATGCTGGAAAAAACTGCACATTGAGGAATCAATAGTTCGAGATTTGTCTGACCCAAGTTTCTTTTGGCAACCAACAGGACTTTGAATACAGCTCTGTAATGTAATACAGGGAGTGGCATAGAATTGCATGAGGATTAACATAATTGTATTATAAAAAATAATTCAAGGGGTTGTCCCCTTCTCCATCAATATGTTTTCCCTCAGTAAAATAACACTCTTACTCACCTCAAGTGTTGGCGCTATTAAGCAGTGTCAGCACTGCCTCTCCCGGGGTTGCATGACATTGTCATGCAATCCCTGTTGCCAATCAGTGGGGAGTGAAATTTCTCCATCAAACACTTACTGTGCTCATACCTTAACCCCTTAACCCCCAAGGGTAGTTTGCATGTTAATGACCAGGCCAATTTTTACAATTCTGACCACTGTCCTTTTGAGGTTATAACTCTGTAATGCTTCAACGGATCCCTGTGGTTCTGACATTGTTTTCTCATGACATATTGTACTTCATGTTTGTGGTAAAATTTTCTTGACATTACTTGCGTTTATTTGTGAAAAAAACGGAAATTTGGTGAATATTTTGAAAATTTTGCAATTTTCCAACTTTAACTTTTCATGCTCTTAAATCACAGAGATGTCACACAAATTACTTAAAAAGCAACATTTCCCACATGTCTACTTTACATCAGCACAATTTTGGAACCAAATTTTTTATTTTCCCAAGGGTAACAGGAGAAAATGGACACCAAAAGTTGTTGTGCAATTTGTCCTGAGTATGCTGATACCCCATATGTGGGGGGGAACCACCGTTTGGGCGCATGGCAGAGCTCGGAAGGGAAGGAGCGCCAAATTGACTGGAATTGAGATAGGAAGCCATGTCGCATTTGGAGAGTCCCTGATGTGCCTAAACAGTAGAAAACCCCCACAAGTGACCCCATATTGGAAACCCCGCAAGGACCTTATCTAGATGTGTTGTGAGAACTTTGAACCCCCAAGTGTTTCACTACACTTTATAACGCAGAGCTGTGAAAATAAAAAATCTTTTTTTCCCACAAAAATGATTTTTTAGCCCCCAGATTTTTATTTAACCAAGGGTAACAAGAAAAATTGGACCCCAAAAGTTGTTGTCCAATTTGTTCTGAGTACACTGATACCTCATATGCTGGGGTAAACCCCTGTTTGGGCGTACAGGAGAGCTCGGAAGGGAAGGAGCACTGTTTTACTTTTTCAAAGCAGAATTGGCTGGAATTCAGATCAGACGCCAAGTCGCATTTGGAGAGTCCCTGATGTGCCTAAACAGTGGAACCCCCCCAATTCTAACTCCAACCCTGACCCCAATACACCCCTAACCCTAATCCCAACCCTAACCATAACCACACCCCTAACCCGAACACACCGCTATCCCTAATCCCAACCCTAACCACACCCCTAACTCCAACACACCCCTAACCACACCCCTAACCCTGACACACCCCTAACCCTAATCCCAACCATAAATGTAATCCAAACCCTAACTTTAACCCCAACCCTAACCCTAACTTTAGCCCCAACCCTAACTTTAGCCCTAACCCTAACTGTAGCCCTAACCCTAATCCTAATGGGAAAATAGAAATAAATACTTTTTTTATTTTATTATTTTTCCGTAACTAAGGCGGTGATAAAGGGGGGTTTAATTTACTATTTATAGCAAGTTTTTATAGCGGGTTTTTTATTTGTGGCAGCTGTCACACTCTAAAGATGTTTTTTATTGCAAAAAATAGTTTTTGCGTTACCAAATTTTGAGAGCTATAATTTAGCCATATTTTGGTCCACAGAGTCATGTGAGGTCTTGTTTTTGTGGGACGATTTGACATTTTCATTGGTACCATTTTTGGGCACATGAAATTTTTTGATCGCTTTTTATTCAGATTTTTGTTAGGCAGAATGAACAAAAACCAGCAATTCATGAATTTATTTTGGGGGAGGCGTTTATAGTGTTCCGCGTTTGGTAAAATTGATAAAGCAGTTTTATTATTCGGGTCAGTACGATTACAGCGATACCTCATTTATATCTTTTTTTATGTTTTGGCGCTTTTATACAATAAAAACTATTTTATAGAAAAAATAATTATTTTTGCATCGCTTTATTCTGAGGGTTGTAACTTTTTTATTTTTTCCCTGATGACACTGTAAGGCAGCTCGTACACTGCCAAACCCTGTGACACTGTCCCGACACACTCTATAATGGCCAGCTCGGCCTGCTGTGCCATATCAATGAGTGCCTGTATCCCTTACACAGACTTTGCCTCTCACGGTTACTACTTCCGGCCGGGCGGTCATGTCAGCATCATCGGTTGAGTCAGCAGTCTCTTAAAAGTCCGTGATGTAAGCGGTGACAGTGGTGTTAGTGAGGACAGCATTATCTGTGGTGTTTCAGCGGGACCCCGTCAGTCATTTCCTGTCAGTGCGTTCGTTCATTCCCGGCTCCAGTCAGCGCCGCCCCGTCGCCTCACAGCTGATCTACTCTGACAGGACTCTCACGTGTGCGCCGTTCCCGCCTGAACTGTTTGAATTTCTGCACGCGCATTAACTGTCTGCTTAGCCATGCCTCCTTCTCTCGAGCACAGGGACACCCCACGCTCTCCCCCCTGTATCCTAGGTGACAGACCCGACGGTTCCGGACCCGTTACGGATGAGTCAAACCTGTTTAGTTTCTCCCTCTTACGAATGTGTGGATTGAGAAGGTGTTGTCCAAGTAGTGGACAACTCCTTTAAGTATTTTTTTGTGTGTGTTGATAAGAATGTAATGCTGGGAGCTACAGAAGTAGTGTCCTAATGCCCTATGTCCAAATCAGCACAAATCTCTCACCTTATCCGCCAACTGGGCAGACTTAGAGCATGGCAAACAAAAGCAACAAGGAAGAACAGATACCAACAAGAAGTATGACGATTTTTATAATAGTTGCTGATGATGTCACAATTTTTCACATCTCCAATCTACGATTCATACAAGACCTCTTGTTTTTGTTTTCTCACCAGCAGATGTCAATGGAGGTTACTGAAGCTATTACATAAGCTAATTGTTTAACAGCCTCATCTTCTTCTTCTTCTGTTTTTATTCGTGATTGACGAAAGTTAAAAGATTTCAGGTTGTCACATTTCACAGTTAACTCTAATCATACAAAATGGCAAGAAACCAGGTTTTGATGGTTTGACTGACATGCAGAAAATGGTAATTACACTAAACACTCCTGTATTAAGAGGGAGCATCGGTGTGTAAATTGCTAGCTGTCGGCGTGATCCATGGGCATGCTGTTCTTCATTTCCTACAATGTGGAGAAAATACGTTAGGGTGGTTCAGATACAATAGCAGCACACAAAGGTAATGGAGGAAATCATGGTATGTGAGTCAGATATGAAGATCAAATGTTGCATAGTATATTGCAGTCAGCGTCGGACTGGAGCACCTTGGGCCCACCAGAGAAAATCATTCTTGGGGCCCACTATGTAGCTACATAGAAATAGATACAAGACCACCAATTGTGCGGTAAAAAGCGCTAATATCAGGGTATATATATATATAATATATAAAAATATAAGGTAGTTCATATCTTAATTATATAGCAAGGGTTGGGGTAGCCCCCTCACAGAATATAATGTAGCCCCCTCATAAAATATAATGCAGTCCCCTCTCATAGAATATAATGCAGCACCCTACAAAATATAATGCAACCCCCTAAGGTATAACTCAGTCCCCACCATAGAATATAATGTAGCACCCTCACAGGGTATAATGCAGCCCCCCTCATATAGTATAATGCAGCCCACCACAGAATATAATGTAGTCCCCTGAGAGAATGCAGCCCCACCACAGAATATAATGCAGCCCCCCATAGAGTATACTGTAGCCCCCTCATATAGTATGATGTAGCCCCCATAATATAATGTAGTGTAGTCCCCTGAGAATAATGCAGTCCCCCCACAGAATATAATGTAGCCCCCTCATGAAGTATAATGCAGCCCCTCTCCACCCACATCATTGTCCTCATCACCACCTCCATCATTGCCTTCTCCCCCTCCACCCCTATCATTTTCCCCACCACCTCCATCACTGCCAATTCCACCACCTGCATCATTGCCTCCTCCCCACCATCATTGTCCATTTCATCACCTCCATCATCACCTCCATCATTGCCTTTCCCCACCACCATCATTGCCCATTTCATCAACTCCATCATTGCCTCCCACCACCAACATTGCCAATCACCTCCATCATTGCCTCCCCACCATCATTGCCTATCACCTCCATCATTGCCCATCACCTCCATCATTGCCTCCCCCACCACCATCATTGCCCATCACCTCCATCATTGCCTCCCCACCATCATTGCCTATCACCTCCATTGCCTATCATCTCCATCATTGCCCATTACCCCCATCATTGCCTCCCCCCACCATCATTGCCCATCACCTCCATCATTGCCCATCACCTCCATCATTGCCTCCCCCACCACCATCATTGCCCATCACCTCCATCATTGCCTCCCCACCATCATTTCCTATTACCTCCATCATTGCCTATCACCTCCATTGCCTATCACCTCCATCATTGCCCATCACCTCCATCATTGCCTCCCCCACCACCATCATTGCCCATCACCTCCATCGTCTCCCCCCACCAATATCATTGTCCTTCACCACCACACACACACACACACCTCACCGCAGCTCATCACACACACACGCAGGCACACGCACACACTCTCGCCCAGACACACACAGGCACACAGACACACTCTCACACAAGCAGGCACACACACGCAAGCAGAGACACACTCTCACACACACACACACGCAGGCACACGGCACAGCTCACCTCCCCACAGCAGCAGCTCATCCCAGCAGCAGCCTCTTCCTCGCTGGAAGCTTTCTGTCTGAGATAGCATGCTGGATGATGACGTCATCCAGCTGGGCTGTCTCATACAGGAAGCAGGACGCCGGGAGGTGAGATGCTCTGTGTGAGTCTGTGTTCCTGCGTGTGTGTGTATGTGTGCGGTGCTGTGTGTGTGTGGTGGTGGGGCTTTACATGCGGGCAGTGTTAGTTGCACCCTGCGGCTAACGCTGCCCGCTATTAAAGAGAAATGGTATTCACGCCTCTCCACGCCCATAGGGGCGTGGGGAAGGGTGAATATTCATTTTGCTTTAGCAGCGGGGACAGGATCCTGTCTCCAGCTGCTGCTACTGGCAGAGGGCGGGCCCCCTTGACTCAGGGGCCCCATAGGCACTGGCTGGGGGCCCCTGGAGCAGTGGGGCCCTAGGCAGCTGATGGCCAGTATGCCAGCAGGTGTCAGTGCCTGGGCCCACCGGAGAATTACATTGGAATTGCAATATAAATGCATTGCCAATCCACACGACAGTCTATGCCTAGAGGAATTTTTCTGCATGTCGATTATAGAAATACCCTTTTAATTATTGAAAAGCCTTATTCTGGTGCTTGAATTGTACATCTCCAACAGGTTTTTTTGCGGGTAGATTAAAGTTAAATCTGGGAAAGGCTCCTTGGATTTAAATTCAAGGAAAAGCTAAAAGTACATGCAACACTTAGAGAAGAACTCCATATTTTTTAAAGAGGACATTGAGTTAAATACCATGTAAAGATCCCCGAACCTCCCTCTTTTTGAGTTTTACACTGTGTCATTCCATTACAGAGATATTTTTGTTGTTGCTTTTTGGAGGCCACTATGTGAAATCTCTACTTGCAAACAAGGTGGGCATTTCTTCAGAGTCTTCTATGGTGGGTGGAGCTTTCACTCCCAACTAGACACTGCTAATGACAGAGAAGATGGGTAGGGGATCAAATACTTATTTCTCACTGCAAAACGCAAATACATTTATATAAGTTACACAATGTGATTTTCTGGATTTTATTTTTGATATTCTATCTCTCAATGTTAGAATTAACCTACCTTAAAATTATAGACCGTTCATGTCTTTGTCAGTGGGCAAACTAACAAAATCACCAATGGATCATATACTTATTTCCTCGTCAGTGGGCAAACTAATAAAATCACCAATCGATCATATACTTATTTACCCCACTGTATAAGTGACTGTGCATCTCTGCATTCATGTGCATGTTACTTTGATGCATACCTACCTACATAAACTTTGCTGCAGGCCACATACGCCCCTTGATGGCAGCAGCATCCCCTAACAGCAGTGGACTCTTTTGACATGATAATGTGTTCTGGCATACTGCAAAAATCGTTTAGGAATGGTTTGAGATAGGGTTGAGCGAAACGGATCGTTCATTTTCATAAGTCGCCGACTTTTGGCAAAGTCGGCGTCTCATGAAACCGAGCCGATCCCTTTGTGGGGTCTGCCATGCGGTACGCGACTTTCGCGCCAAAGTCGCGTTGCAATGACGCTAAAAGCGCCATTTCTCAGCCAATGAAGGTGGACGCAGAGTGTGGGCAGCGTGATGACATATATCTCAGTCCCCACCATCTTAGAGAAGGGCATTGCAGTGATTGGCTTGCTTTCTGCGGCGTCACAGGGGCTATAAAGGGGCGTTCCCGCCGACCGCCATCTTACTGCTGCTGATCTGAGCGTAGGGAGAGGTTGCTGCCACTTCTTCAGAAGCAGGGATAGTGATAGGCAGGGTACATAAAGCTACAAACCGCTTGTGCTGTAGCGATTTCCACTGTCTAACACCACCTTTTGTTTGCAGGGACAGTGGAAGCTACATTTTTTTTTCCTCAGCGCTGTAGCTCATTGGGCTGCACTAGAAGGCTCCCTGACCCTGATAGCTGCGTTGCTGTGCCTGTGTGTACGCCGCTGTGCAAACCAACTGCTTTTTTCAAAGCCCAAATCCTGTTTTTCCTTCCTTTCTGCACAGCTATCTTGTGTGTTTGTCCACACTTTTGTGTGCAGCCGTCCTTTTTATAGCTGCCTGCCATACTTTTCTGAGATAACTGCAGGGAGATAAATATTGGCAAGTCTGCCTCCGTGCCATTGCTGTGTGTGGCATCTGTCTCTCATTGTGTGGCACCGAAAACCACTGTGTAATACTTGGCCATTTTATTTTTTTGGGGGGTACATTCTCCCTTTTCCAAAAAAAAAATTAGTGGGAGATAAATATTGGCAAGTCTGCCTCTGTGCCATTGCTGTGGGTGGCATCTGTCTCTCATTGTGTGGCACCGAAAACCACTGTGTAATACTTGGCCATTTTTTTTTTTTTGGGTACATTCTCCCTTTTCAAAAAACAAAATTAGTGGGAGATAAATATTGGCAAGTCTGCCTCCGTGCCATTGCTGTGTGTGGCATCTGTCTCTCATTGTGTGCCACCGAAAACCACTGTGTAATACTTGGCCATTTTTTTATTTTTGGGTACATTCTCCCTTTTCAAAAAAAAAAATTAGTGGGAGATAAATATTGGCAAGTCTGCCTCCGTGCCATTGCTGTGGGTGGCATCTGTCTCTCATTGTGTGGCACCGAAAACCACTGTGTAATACTTGGCCATTTTTTTATTTTTGGGTACATTCTCACTTTTCAAAAAAAATAATTAGTGGGAGATAAATATTGGCAACTCTGCCTTTGTGCCAGTCCTGTGTGTGGCATCTGTCTCTCATTGTGTGGCACCGAAAACCACTGTGTAATACTTGGCCATTTTTTTTGGGGGGGGTACATTCTCCCTTTTCAAAAAAAAAAATTAGTGGGAGATAAATATTGGCAACTCTGCCTTTGTGCCAGTCCTGTGTGTGGCATCTGTCTCTCATTGTGTGCCACCGAAAACCACTGTGTAATACTTGGCCATTTTTTTTTTTTTGGGTACATTCTCCCTTTTCAAAAAAAAAAAATTAGTGGGAGATAAATATTGGCAACTCTGCCTCTGTGCCAGTCCTGTGTGTGGCATCTGTCTCTCATTGTGTGGCACCGAAAACCACTGTGTAATACTTGGCCATTTTTTTTTGGGGGGGGTACATTCTCCCTTTTAAAAAAAAAATTAGTGGGAGATAAATATTGGCAAGTCTGCCTCCGTGCCATTGCTGTGGGTGGCATCTGTCTCTCATTGTGTGGCACCGAAAACCACTGTGTAATACTTGGCCATTTTTTTTTTTTGGGGTACATTCTCCCTTTTCAAAAAAAAAATTAGTGGGAGATAAATATTGGCAAGTCTGCCTCGGTGCCATTGCTGTGTGTGGCATCTGTCTCTCATTGTGTGGCACTGAAAACCACTGTGTAATACTTGGCCATTTTTTTGGGGGGGGGGTACATTCTCCCTTTTAAAAAAAAAAATTAGTGGGAGATAAATATTGGCAAGTCTGCCTCTGTGCCATTGCTGTGGGTGGCATCTGTCTCTCATTGTGTGGCACCGAAAACCACTGTGTAATACTTGGCCATTTTTTTATTTTTGGGTACATTCTCCCTTTTCAAAAAAAAATAATTAGTGGGAGATAAATATTGGCAACTCTGCCTCTGTGCCAGTCCTGTGTGTGGCATCTGTCTCTCATTGTGTGCCACCGAAAACCACTGTGTAATACTTGGCCATTTTTTTTTGGGGGGGTACATTCTCCCTTTTCCAAAAAAAAAATTAGTGGGAGATAAATATTGGCAAGTCTGCCTCCGTGCCATTGCTGTGTGTGGCATCTGTCTCTCATTGTGTGCCACCGAAAACCACTGTGTAATACTTGGCCATGTTTTTATTTTTGGGTACATTCTCCCTTTTCAAAAAAAAATAATTAGTGGGAGATAAATATTGGCAAGTCTGCCTCCGTGCCATTGCTGTGTGTGGCATCTGTCTCTCATTGTGTGCCACCGAAAACCACTGTGTAATACTTGGCCATTTTTTTTGGGGGGTACATTCTCCCTTTTCAAAAAAAAAAAATTAGTGGGAGATAAATATTGCCAAGTCTGCCTCTGTGCCATTGCTGTGTGTGGCATCTGTCTCTCATTGTGTGCCACCGAAAACCACTGTGTAATACTTGGCCATTTTTTTATTTTTGGGTACATTCTCCCTTTAAAAAAAAAAAAATAAGAGTGGGAGATTAAGATTGGCATTTCTGCTTGAGTGCTGGTCCTGTGTGTGCCATCTGTCTCAAATTATTGGGGCACAGAAAACCTAGTGTGTAACATTGGGCCTGATTTTCCTTTCAGTGTCAGGCACCTATAAAGGTATATATAAATCCTACAGAAGTTTGAGTTCACCTTATAAGTTGTTTTACTGTAACAAATAGCGTTACTTTGGTTACGTTTTGCAAACAATGAGGAAGTCTAGTGGAAGAGGTCGTGGCCGTGGGTGGTCATTGTCAGCTGGTAATGATGGTAGTGGTGGTGGAGCATCAGGTGGTCGTGGTAAAAGCAGTACAGCACCTAAGTCTCGAGTTGTTGAGCCAGGTTCGTTGTCTGGCTACACAAGGCCTCGAACGCTCTCTTTTCTGGGAGTAGGAAAACCACTTTTGAAGCCGGAGCAGGAGGAACAAGTATTGGCTTTCATTGCTGACTCTGCTGCCTCTGCCTCTAGCTCTTTCGCCTCCTCCTCGGAAAGTGCCAAATGTCAGAGCAGTGCATCGTCAGTGGATGCTCCCGGTCAGGAACAAGTCGCTTCCTTGTGTCCTTCACCCAGAACAACAGTGAAGGATGCGTCAGTCGACAGAACACGTTACTCCATGGAGCTCTTTACACATACTGTTCCTGGGTTAGACAGTGAAACAGTTAACAGGCCATGCCCATTCGAAGTTGAATCGGACATGGAGTGCCCAGATGCACAGCCACAGCCAGATTACTATGCTGTTCCTTTGACTCAGACCAGAACATTGCCCTCGCAGTGTACTGAGGCAGAATCAAACCCAGCGGAGACTATGGTGCCCCGTCACGAACGCAATACCACCGGCTTACACGGTGACACAGACGAAGTTGCACACGACATAGAAGAGGAGGTCATAGATGACCCAGTTGTTGACCCCGATTGGCAGCCATTGGGGGAACAGGGTGCAGGCGGCAGTAGTTCTGAAGCGGAGGAGGAGGAGCCGCAGCAGGCATCAACATCACAACAGGTTCCATCTGCTGGGCCCGTATCTGGCAAAAAACGCGTGGCAAAACCAAAAGCAGTTGGAGGACAGCGTGGCCATCCGGTTATAGAAGCTCAGTCTGCAATGCCTGAAAAGGTATCCGATAGTAGAGTGCAGTCTGGCATTTTTTTAAACAACATCCAAATGATCAGCGCAAAGTCATCTGTCAAAAATGTTCAACTACCTTAAGCAGAGGTCAGAATCTTAAAAGTCTAAATACAAGTTCAATGCATAGACACTTATCCACCATGCATTTGCAAGCCTGGACTAACTACCAAACGTCCCTAAAGGTTGCAGCACCCTCGGCCAATGAAGCTAGTCAGCAACGCTACATCCCTTCCCTCACTGTCAACCCACCATTTCCCACACCACCTGCAGTATCTGTGCAGCTTTCGTCGCCAGGCCAAAGCAGTCAGGGAATCACCAGGTTTGCAGTAGGAAACACCGCATGTAGGGCACCGGCAAGAATACCATCTCCAACCCTCTCTCAGTCACCCATGTCCACCGGCACCACCGCTAGTTCGACGATCTCCAGCTCTCCAGTCCAGCTCACCCTACATGAGACTCTTGTTAGGAAAAGGAAGTACTCATCCTCGCATCCGCGTACACAGGGTTTGAACGCCCACATTGCTAGACTAATCTCATTAGAGATGATGCCCTACCGGTTAGTTGAAAGCGAAGCTTTCAAAGCGCTGATGGACTACGCTGTACCACGCTACGAGCTACCCAGTCGGCACTTCTTTTCTAGAAAAGCCATCCCAGCCCTCCAACAGCATGTTAAAGACCGCATCGTCCATGCACTCAGGCAGTCTGTGACTACAAAGGTGCACCTGACAACAGATGCATGGACCAGTAGGCATGGCCAGGGACGTTACGTGTCCATCACGGCACACTGGGTGAATGTGGTGGATGCAGGGTCCACAGGGGACAGCAATATTGGGACAGTTCTGCCTAGCCCACGGTCAAGGAAAGAGTTGGCTTTAGGCGTTCGCCCCCCCTCCTCCTCTTCCTCCTCCTCATGCAGAAGCGAGAGCTCGTCCACAGACCGCAGTCGCACATCCACTCCATCCGCAGCTGCCACTGTTGCACACCAGGTGTGCCATTATGGGACAGCTAGTGGCAAGCGTCAGCAGGCTGTATTGGCAATGAAGTGTTTGGGCGACAACAGACACACCGCGGAAGTTCTGTCCGAGTTCTTGCAGAATGAAACTCAGTCATGGCTGGGCACTGTACATCTTGAGGCAGGCAAGATAGTGAGTGATAACGGAAGGAATTTCATGGCTGCCATAGCCCTTTCCCAACTGAAACACATTCCTTGCCTGGCTCACACCTTAAGCCTGGTGGTGCAGTGCTTCCTGAAAAGTTACCCGGGGTTACCCAACCTGCTCCTCAAAGTGCGCAGACTTTGCTCGCATATCCGCCATTCGCCCGTACACTCCAGCCGTATGCAGAACTATCAGCGGTCTTTGAACCTTCCCCAGCATCGCCTAATCATCGACGTTGCAACAAGGTGGAACTCCACACTGCACATGCTTCAGAGACTGTGCGAAAAGAGGCGTGCTGTTATGTTTTTGTGGGAGGATACACATACACGGGCAGGCAGTTGGATGGCAGACATGGAGTTGTCAGGTGTGCAGTGGTCGAAGCTACAAGACCTGTGTCAAGTCCTTCAGTGTTTTGAGGAATGCACATGGCTGGTTAGTGCAGACAACGCCATAATAAGCATGAGCATCCCCCTAATGCATCTGCTGATGCAAATGAAGCGCCCCCACTGCCGCAGGGCCGAGGGGTACCCGGTACCAGGCCTCTGAGTCTCTGCTCTGGGGTTGTCACGGTGGCTAGACCCGGTCCGTGACCCTGCTGAGGGGCGTACAGTAATAGATGTGGATGGTGGTGGTGGTGCGGTGCAGTAAATAACGAGGACACCAGGTTGCAGTCTCTCTACCTCTTTACTGAAGGCTTCTGGGTCCTCAGTCCGGAATACGGTTAGCCGGGCTGCGCAAGTCCGGCCGGTCCGATGGCACCTCCAGAGTTCCCTTCGCAGGTGGAAATCTGTGCCTTCCTTCTAGCGTTTATGTGTTGTGGTCCTCCCCTGCTGTGCTTACGGGATAGTCCCCACAACTGTTGTGTCTGTTTCTCGTGTTCCCTCACAACTCGATTCTGATGTTCTTCCTCTTCTTCTCGTCCCCCAGATCTTATGGTAGGACACACCCGTATGACGGGAAGGCTCGGAGCTCTTCCGGGACCCTAGAGTCGCCCCTCTCCACAAGTTGCCCCCTATGTCTGCGTAGGTGATGTAGGTGAGACAGCCAGC
The DNA here is from genome assembly GCF_051348905.1 of Ranitomeya variabilis. Lineage (NCBI taxonomy): Eukaryota > Metazoa > Chordata > Amphibia > Anura > Dendrobatidae > Ranitomeya > Ranitomeya variabilis. The sequence goes on from NC_135236.1 coordinate 532,136,785, forward strand.
CTATAGCTCTCTGCCCTGCCGTTGGTTTGAAGTAATGCTTAAAGCTCTGTACTTCCTCGGCGTTCCGGCCACCGGTTAGTTATGCCTCAGTAGGATGTTGCCTCGGTCTAACAGCACGACTCCTACTGGTATTCTCCCTGTTGCGTTGATCTCGTTTCTCACTCAGCACAATAAATCTCGCTTATCCTTTCTTAGGGCACCGCCGCTATGAAGTGCAGGCGCGGTCCCGTAGCTTTCTCTCTAATTGCCAGGCCTCTGTCAGGATCCCACCCCTGACAGGGACCCTACCGAATCTTCCCCTACAACACCCTCTGCCACAAGGTGTTGCCTGGTTCCAACCCAGTCAGCGTTCTCCCTAACGTCCTGCCTAACCCCCAGTTTTACCAGACTGTGAGGAGTGGCCTAATGAATAGTACCCTTAGCTCCCCCTGGAGGCCAGACTGTGAAATGTATTGGTGTATGTGATACCTGGTCAGATGAACTCCTTCAGTGCCATCAGATGTACCATAGCCCCCCTTAGCGGCGGAGCCACAGTACTGCAATGACCAGGACTCTGGGGCGCTGCACTCCCCCCCGGTTAAATCCAGTACTCCTGGACTGGGAAGAAAACAACAATACATGTCAGCAAAAAGACATACAATTTTGAAAATGCAAGTACAAGTCAACTTTGTAACAGAGCTTCCCTTTATGGGAGGTGAGGACACTTGAACGTTACAAACATGGTTAAACACCTTTAAATAACTTTACTATAAATAACTTTTCTTACCCAACTATTGTGAAATTGGATTCTGGGCTCCCCCGGTGGCCACTTGTGGAATTTAACTTGTGTGCATCATCCCCTCTGTTCACCTGCTCCTATCAGGATGTGGGAGTCGCTATATAACCTTGCTCCTCTGTCAGTTTCATGCCGGTCAACAATGTAATCAGTAGCCTTTCTGTGCATGTTCCTGCTACTAGACAACTCCCAGCTAAGTTGGACTTTTGTCCTTGTGTGTTTTTGCATTTTGTTCCTGTTCACAGCTGCTGTTTCGTTACTGTGTCTGGAAAGCTCTTGTGAGCGGAAATTGCCACTCTGGTGTTATGAGTTAATGCTAGAGTCTTAAAGTAATTTCTGGATGGTGTTTTGATAGGGTTTTCTGCTGACCATGAAAGTGCCCTTTCTGTCTTCATGCTATCTAGTAAGCGGACCTCGATTTTGCTAAACCTATTTTCATACTACGTTTGTCATTTCATCTAAAATCACCGCCAATATATGTGGGGGCCTCTGTCTGCCTTTTGGGAAAATTTCTCTAGAGGTGAGCCAGGACTGTCTTTTCCTCTGCTAGGATTAGGTAGTTCTCCGGCTGGCGCTGGGCATCTAGGGATAAAAAAACGTAGGCATGCTACCCGGCCACTTCTAGTTGTGCGGCAGGTTTAGTTCATGGTCAGTATAGTTTCCATCTTCCAAGAGCTAGTTCTCATATATGCTGGGCTATGTTCTCTCGCCATTGAGAATCATGACAGTTTGACCGGCCCAAAAAAGGGTTAAATTACTGGCTGAGAAAGGAGAGAAAAAAGAAGTCTGCTACAATTTTTTTTTTTTTTTTTTTTCCCTCTAGTTCTGAGTGTGCTCTTAATTGAATCACTTGCTAGTCTGCCTATACTGCAGCCTTCCTCTCTTCCTCTCCTTCTAATCCTTGAATGGCTCTGTGTTCACCTGTTTCAAATGGATCTTCAGAGTGTAGCTACAGGTTTGAATAATCTCGCCACAAAGGTACAAAATTTGCAAGATTTTGTTGTTCATGCACCTGTGTCTGAGCCTAGAATTCCTTTGCCTGAATTCTTCTCGGGGAATAGATCTCACTTTCAAAATTTTAAAAATAATTGCAAATTGTTTTTGTCCCTGAAGTCTCGCTCTGCCGGAGACCCTGCACAGCAGGTCAGGATTGTAATTTCCTTGCTCCGGGGCGACCCTCAAGACTGGGCTTTTGCATTGGCACCAGGGGATCCTGCGTTGCTCAATGTGGATGCGTTTTTTCTGGCCTTGGGGTTGCTTTATGAGGAACCTCATTTAGAGCTTCAGGCGGAAAAGGCCTTGATGTCCTTGTCTCAGGGGCAAGATGAAGCTGAAATATACTGCCAAAAATTCCGCAAATGGTCTGTGCTTACTCAGTGGAATGAGTGCGCCCTGGCGGCGATTTTCAGAGAAGGTCTCTCTGATGCCATTAAGGATGTTATGGTGGGGTTCCCTGTGCCTGCGAGTCTGAATGAGTCCATGACGATGGCTATTCAGATCGATAGGCGTCTGCGGGAGCGCAAACCTGTGCACCATTTGGCGGTGTCTACTGAGAAAACGCCAGAAAATATGCAATGTGATAGAATTCTGTCCAGAAGCGAGCGGCAGAATTTTAGATGAAAAAATGGGTTGTGCTTCTATTGTGGTGATTCAACTCATGTTATATCAGCATGCTTTAAGCGTACTAAGAAGCCTGACAAGTCTGTTTCAATTAGCACTTTACATTTACAGTCTAAGTTTATTCTATCTGTGACCCTGATTTGTTCTTTGTCATCTATTACCGCGGACGCCTATGTCGACTCTGGCGCTGCTTTGAGTCTTATGGATTGGTCCTTTGCCAAACGCTGTGGGTATGATTTGGAGCCATTGGAGGCTCCGATACCTCTGAAAGGGATTGACTCCACCCCATTGGCTAGTAATAAACCACAATACTGGACACAAGTGACTATGCGTGTTAATCCGGATCACCAGGAGGTTATTCGCTTTCTGGTGCTGTATAATCTACATGATGTTTTGGTGCTGGGATTGCCATGGCTGCAATCTCATAACCCAGTCCTCGACTGGAGAGCTATGTCTGTGTTAAGCTGGGGATGTAAAGGAACTCATAGGGACGTACCTTTGGTTTCCATTTCATCATCTATTCCCTCTGAGATTCCTGAATTCTTGTCTGATTTTCGTGACGTTTTTGAAGAAACCAAGGTTGGTTCACTACCTCCGCACCGGGAGTGCGATTGTGCCATAGACTTGATCCCGGGTAGTAAATACCCTAAGGGTCGTTTATTTAATCTGTCTGTGCCTGAACACGCTGCTATGCGAGAATATATAAAGGAGTCCTTGGAAAAGGGACATATTCGTCCTTCGTCATCTCCCTTAGGAGCCGGTTTTTTCTTTGTGTCTAAGAAAGACGGCTCTTTGAGGCCGTGTATTGATTATCGACTTTTGAATAAAATCACGGTTAAATATCAATATCCGTTACCACTGCTTACTGATTTGTTTGCTCGTATAAAGGGGGCCAAGTGGTTCTCTAAGATTGATCTCCGTGGGGCGTATAATTTGGTGCGAATCAAGCAGGGGGATGAGTGGAAAACCGCATTTAATACGCCCGAGGGCCATTTTGAGTATTTGGTGATGCCTTTTGGTCTTTCAAATGCTCCTTCAGTCTTCCAGTCCTTTATGCATGACATTTTCCGCGATTGTTTGGATGAATTTATGATTGTGTATCTGGATGATATTCTGATTTTTTCGGATGACTGGGACTCTCATGTCCAGCAGGTCAGGAGGGTTTTTCAGGTTTTGCGGTCTAATTCCTTGTGTGTGAAGGGTTCTAAGTGTGTTTTTGGGGTTCAGAAGATTTCCTTCTTGGGATACATTTTTTCCCCCTCTTCCATCGAGATGGATCCTGTCAAGGTTCAGGCTATTGGTGATTGGACGCAACCCTCTTCTCTTAAGAGTCTTCAGAAATTTTTGGGCTTTGCTAACTTTTATCGTCGATTTATTGCTGGTTTTTCTGATGTTGTAAAACCATTGACTGATTTGACTAAGAAGGGTGCTGATGTTGCTGATTGGTCCCCTGATGCTGTGGAGGCCTTTCGGGAGCTCAAGCGCCGCTTTTCTTCCGCCCCAGTGTTGCGTCAGCCTGATGTTGCTCTTCCTTTTCAGGTTGAGGTCGACGCTTCTGAAATCGGAGCTGGGGCGGTGTTGTCGCAGAGAAGTTCCGACTGCTCCGTGATGAGACCTTGTGCTTTTTTTTCCCGTAAATTTTCGTCCGCCGAGCGGAATTATGATATTGGGAATCGGGAGCTTTTGGCCATGAAGTGGGCTTTTGAGGAGTGGCGTCACTGGCTTGAGGGGGCCAGACATCAGGTGGTGGTATTGACTGACCACAAAAATTTAATTTACCTTGAGTCTGCCAGGCGCCTGAATCCTAGACAAGCGCGCTGGTCGTTGTTTTTCTCTCGGTTTAATTTTGTGGTGTCTTACCTACCGGGTTCTAAGAATGTTAAGGCGGATGCCCTTTCTAGGAGTTTTGAGCCTGACTCCCCTGGTAATTCTGAGCCCACAGGTATCCTTAAAGATGGAGTGATATTGTCTGCCGTTTCTCCAGACCTGCGGCGGGCCTTGCAGGAGTTTCAGGCGGATAGACCTGATCGTTGCCCACCTGGTAGACTGTTTGTTCCTGATGATTGGACCAGTAGAGTCATCTCTGAGGTTCATTCTTCTGCGTTTGCAGGTCAACCTGGAATCTTTGGTACCAGGGATTTGGTGGCAAGGTCCTTCTGGTGGCCTTCCCTGTCACGAGATGTGCGAGGCTTTGTGCAGTCTTGTGACGTTTGTGCTCGGGCCAAGCCTTGTTGTTCTCGGGCTAGTGGATTGTTGTTACCCTTGCCTATCCCGAAGAGGCCTTGGACGCACATCTCGATGGATTTTATTTCGGATCTGCCTGTTTCTCAGAAGATGTCTGTCATCTGGGTGGTGTGTGACCGTTTCTCTAAGATGGTCCATCTGGTTCCCTTGCCTAAGTTGCCTTCTTCTTCCGAGTTGGTTCCTCTGTTTTTTCAAAATGTTGTTCGTTTGCATGGTATTCCGGAGAATATCGTTTCTGACAGAGGGACCCAATTCGTGTCTAGATTTTGGCGGGCATTCTGTGCTAGGATGGGCATAGATTTGTCCTTTTCGTCTGCTTTCCATCCTCAGACTAATGGCCAGACCGAGCGGACTAATCAGACCTTGGAGACATATTTGAGGTGTTTTGTGTCTGCGGATCAGGATGATTGGGTTGCTTTTTTGCCTTTGGCGGAGTTCGCCCTCAATAATCGGGCCAGCTCTGCCACCTTGGTGTCCCCGTTTTTCTGTAATTCGGGGTTTCATCCTCGATTTTCCTCCGGTCAAGTGGAATCTTCGGATTGTCCTGGAGTGGATGCTGTGGTGGAGAGGTTGCATCAGATTTGGGGGCAGGTGGTGGACAATTTGAAGTTGTCCCAGGAGAAGACTCAGCTTTTTGCCAACCGCCGTCGTCGTGTTGGTCCTCGGCTTTGTGTTGGGGACTTGGTGTGGTTGTCTTCTCGTTTTGTCCCTATGAGGGTTTCTTCTCCTAAGTTTAAGCCTCGGTTCATCGGCCCGTACAAGATATTGGAGATTCTTAACCCTGTGTCCTTCCGTTTGGACCTCCCTGCATCCTTTTCGATTCATAATGTTTTTCATCGGTCATTGTTGCGCAGGTATGAGGTACCAGCTGTGCCTTCCGTTGAGCCTCCTGCTCCGGTGTTGGTTGAGGGTGAGTTGGAGTACGTTGTGGAAAAGATCTTGGACTCTCGTGTTTCCAGACGGAAACTCCAGTATCTGGTCAAATGGAAGGGATACGGTCAGGAGGATAATTCTTGGGTCACTGCCTCTGATGTTCATGCCTCCGATCTTGTCCGTGCCTTTCATAGGGCTCATCCTGATCGCCCTGGTGGTTCTGGTGAGGGTTCGGTGCCCCCTCCTTGAGGGGGGGGTACTGTTGTGAAATTGGATTCTGGGCTCCCCCGGTGGCCACTTGTGGAATTTAACTTGTGTGCATCATCCCCTCTGTTCACCTGCTCCTATCAGGATGTGGGAGTCGCTATATAACCTTGCTCCTCTGTCAGTTTCATGCCGGTCAACAATGTAATCAGTAGCCTTTCTGTGCATGTTCCTGCTACTAGACAACTCCCAGCTAAGTTGGACTTTTGTCCTTGTGTGTTTTTGCATTTTGTTCCTGTTCACAGCTGCTGTTTCGTTACTGTGTCTGGAAAGCTCTTGTGAGCGGAAATTGCCACTCTGGTGTTATGAGTTAATGCTAGAGTCTTAAAGTAATTTCTGGATGGTGTTTTGATAGGGTTTTCTGCTGACCATGAAAGTGCCCTTTCTGTCTTCATGCTATCTAGTAAGCGGACCTCGATTTTGCTAAACCTATTTTCATACTACGTTTGTCATTTCATCTAAAATCACCGCCAATATATGTGGGGGCCTCTGTCTGCCTTTTGGGAAAATTTCTCTAGAGGTGAGCCAGGACTGTCTTTTCCTCTGCTAGGATTAGGTAGTTCTCCGGCTGGCGCTGGGCATCTAGGGATAAAAAAACGTAGGCATGCTACCCGGCCACTTCTAGTTGTGCGGCAGGTTTAGTTCATGGTCAGTATAGTTTCCATCTTCCAAGAGCTAGTTCTCATATATGCTGGGCTATGTTCTCTCGCCATTGAGAATCATGACACCCAACCGGGTATTCTACTAAGTGCAAAATTTTGAACACTAATCCAACTTTGCCTTTAAGGACGTACTCGCTAAATCCACTAAAGACCTTCTTATATCACATATAAGGCTAATTAACTTTTATGCATTCTCCTACTTTAAGTCTGCAGGACCGCCTGTCCTAACTGCTCCAGACCTACTGCCTCTCCTTTCTATTACAGGACCGCTCCTTTCCGCCCGAGCCTACTGTCCTTCCACTACTATACACAGTATTGAACATATCATTTTTCTTTCAGTTTAAGATCACTGAGCCATCTCTATGTGGCTCCTAGGAGGACTCACTACTAACCCCTACGGGTTCACTTCCTGTCCTCATTCTTCTATTAACATTATTGAACATTTCTTACAATCAACTAGTTAGTTACATTTAACTTTCACATATCAACATCATCAATACTTTCTTTTCAAGACATTATTGCCATTCAACCATCTTAAGGCAACACCGTTCATAAGTGCTGGATGTGAACATCCCTTTTAAGAGGGGACCAAGTCTCTTTGAGGTAGTGCAACTTCTCAAGCCACAAGTCCGTATGCAGCAAGGACTCCAGTGCAAGTTCCAAGAACCGTATCTTCGCAAAGAGTCCGTTTTTTTTTTTATGTAAAACCAGTAGAGAGCACCTTTAAGAAGGAGCAAACTATATACAAGGAGTTTGTATCATGCATTGTTCATGATTCAGCAGTTCTTTGATAACTTGTGCAAAACGTAGAAAACAAACAAAAACAATAGGGATCCCGGGTCAACAAAGGGATCCCTTTAAGAGTTAACCCTGGACGGGTTTTAGCAGCAAAATAGCAGAGAAAAACAAGGAACTATTTACAGTCATTAAAGCATTTTTGCTTACTCTGATGGTGGCTGTACAGGGGGTGGTCTTCTGTCCCCGGCCAATGCAATGTCTGTGCTGGTGGTTGGTCTCCCAGGTGCCATCAAATCAGCCGGTGTCTGGATTTGAAGACTAATCCTGCTTGCAAGCTCGGAGGCTGCTACAAGACGGACGGTGGTGATAGTAACGAGATCTGTCAAATCCAGATCAATCGGGGTCGCGGCAACAGGTGACGCTCCCTCAGGCTCACACCGGTGGACGTTCCGAGCGCACCATCCTTGTGCATTCCGGCGGCGAGTGTAGGTCACCTGATCCCCCCTTTGCAATGGGTCACCATCTCGACTGCAGCAGGGAGTTTTTACGTTGTAGCTAGTAACGAAGACGTCAGTTGGTAGTCCCGGTTCCTGTATGGAGCCCCAACACCTCTTCGGGTGGAAGGCTAGCACGGTCCCCCGCTTTACCACGTCGTTCCTGTTGTGCGCAGGCTTCCTGCGTTGCGTCTTCGGTATATCAGATTGCTCTGTTTCGTCTCGGTTTTTCCAGTGTTGGATCAGACATTGTTTACACTGTTCCCCAGTGAGCACAGCAAGGGTGAGGCTCTCCCCCGAAGCTCCATACGGCTCGTTCCAGGGGGTGTCCCACTGGAGGATCACCCCATCTGGGCCCACATCTATGGGTTCCCCCATCTTGGTCGGTAGGGGAGGTATTAGCTTCCCCATCACGTCGGGGGTGAGGACCACCCGTTCCACCGTAAAGGCGCAGTTATTGTGGCTGGGGTGAGGAGCGGTCACAGGAGCGGGATCGGTCAGGGGAGCCGGATCGGTCGGGAGAGCAGAATCGGCCGGGGGAGTAGGGGTGCCGCCCATACCTGCGCCTGATGTGATTCCACCGATGTCGATCTGTTCCGTTGACGAGGACACTGGAATCGGCTGCAGCCCGGACCGCGGCTCTTCCGGAGTAACCTCTTGATGTGGCTCCGCCCTCCATGGTTCCGTGGCTGGGATAGGTAGGCTCGGCTCCTCCACTGGCGGCTCCAAGGAGTTCAGGTCCTTCACCGGCGGTGGACGCGAGTCCGCCTCTGATGGGTGAGGGCAAGCCGGGATCACCTCGCCGTTGCTCGGGCACTTGCTGCTCATCGTCGCTGTCTGGCATTCGGCGGCAACGCATGCACCTGGCTCCGCCATTTCTCCGAGGTCGAGCTCCTTCTTCACCTCGTTCCCGCCGTTGCAAATCAGGGGGCGGTTCTCCTCTGCTGCTGGGCAAGTCGTCATCCCGCAGCAGAAGTCGGAGGGGGCGGTCGCTACTCCTGGCGCCGCTTTGGTAGTCTCCTCCCATGGCACGCCCTCCTTCTCACTCTGCGCTCCCTGTGGTGCTACAATGGCGGCGACTTTTGGCGGTAACTTTTGGCGGCAAGTGACAACACACAGTCTTTGCAATAAATCACAGTCCAAGTATAATAAATCACAGTTCCAAGGCACACATGACCTGATTCTTCAGGCTTAAGTAGATCCTGTTCGTGACGCCAAGTTGTAGCGCCCCCACTGCCGCAGGGCCGAGGGGTACCCGGTACCGGGCCTCTGAGTCTCTGCTCTGGGGTTGTCACGGTGGCTAGACCCGGTCCGTGACCCTGCTGAGGGGCATACAGTAATAGATGTGGATGGTGGTGGTGGTGCGGTGCAGTAAATAACGAGGACACCAGGTTGCAGTCTCTTTACCTCTTTACTGAAGGCTTCTGGGTCCTCAGTCCGGAATACGGTTAGCCGGGCTGCGCAAGTCCGGCCGGTCCGATGGCACCTCCAGAGTTCCCTTCGCAGGTGGAAATCTGTGCCTTCCTTCTAGCGCTTATGTGTTGTGGTCCTCCCCTGCTGTGCTTACGGGATAGTCCCCACAACTGTTGTGTCTGTTTCTCGTGTTCCCTCACAACTCGATTCTGATGTTCTTCCTCTTCTTCTCGTCACCCAGATCTTATGGTAGGACGCACCCGTATGACGGGAAGGCTCGGAGCTCTTCCGGGACCCTAGAGTCGCCCCTCTCCACAAGTTGCCCCCTATGTCTGCGTAGGTGATGTAGGTGAGACAGCCAGCCTATAGCTCTCTGCCCTGCCGTTGGTTTGAAGTAATGCTTAGAGCTCTGTACTTCCTCGGCGTTCCGGCCACCGGTTAGTTACGCCTCAGTAGGATGTTGCCTCGGTCTAACAGCACGACTCCTACTGGTATTCTCCCTGTTGCGTTGATCTCGTTTCTCACTCAGCACAATAAATGTCGCTTCTTATCCTTTCTTAGGGCACCGCCGCTATAAAGTGCAGGCGCGGTCCCGTAGCTTTCTCTCTGATTGCCAGGCCTCTGTCAGGATCCCACCCCTGACAGGGACCCTACCGAATCTTCCCTTACAACACCCTCTGCCACAAGGTGTTGCCTGGTTCCAACCCAGTCAGCGTTCTCCCTAACTTCCTGCCTAACCCCCAGTTTTACCAGACTGTGAGGAGTGGCCTAATGAATAGTACCCTTAGCTCCCCCTGGAGGCCAGACTGTGAAATGTATTGGTGTATGTGATACCTGGTCAGATGAACTCCTTCAGTGCCATCAGACGTACCATAGCCCCCCTTAGCGGCGGAGCCACAGTACTGCAACGACCAGGACTCTGGGGCGCTGTACAAAGTTTGACGCACATAAAGGAGCAGGCGTCTGCAGCCGAGGAAGAGGAAAGCCTTGATGACAGTCAGCCATTGTCTGGTCAGGGCCGTGTAGAGGACGCGGTAGCGGGCGAAGAGGAGGAGGAGGACGAGGAGGATGATGGGGATGAGTACTTTTTGAATGAGGAAGCTTCTCCTGGGCCAACAGAAATTAGTAGCATTGCAAGGCCGGGTTCTGTTTTTTTAAGGGAGACAAGTGACGTAGAGTTGCCTGTAACTGCCCCTCCAACCAACACAACCGCAGATTTGACAACTGGAACTTTGGCCCACATGGCGGATTATGCCTTACGTATCCTCAAAAGGGACACACGCATTATAAAAATGATGAGCGATGATGATTACTGGTTGGCCTGCATCCTTGAGCCTCGCTATAAAGGCAAATTGCAAAATATTATGCCACATGAGAACCTCGAACAAATATTAGCAACCAAACAAGCTACTCTTGTAGACCGTTTGATTCAGGCATTCCCAGCACACAGCGCCGGTGATGGTTCTCACACAAGCTGCAGGGGGCTACATGGCAGAGGTGTTAGAGGTGCACAGATCAGAAGTGGCGTTGGACAGAGGGGTTTTCTGACCAGGTTGTGGAGTGATTTCGCAATGACCGCAGACAGGACAGGTACTGCAGCATCTATTCAAAGTGACAGGAGACAACATTTGTCCAGTATGGTTACTAACTATTTTTCATCCCTTATCGATGTTCTCCCTCAACCGTCATTCCCATTTGATTACTGGGCATCCAAATTAGACACCTGGCCTGAATTGGCAGAATATGCATTGCAGGAGCTTGCTTGCCCAGCAGCTAGTGTGCTATCAGAAAGAGTATTCAGTGCTGCTGGTTCAATATTAACCGAAAAAAGGACTCGTCTGGCTACCCAAAATGTGGATGATCTCACCTTCATTAAAATGAACCACTCCTGGATTTCAAATTATTTTGCCCCACCTTTCCCGGCTGACACCTAGCTTTCCTATAAAAATTGCTTGCTTGTGGACTGGTCTTACTGAGTGTTCCAATCTCTTAATTTGCAGCAGCTGTTTGTCCAGCATACGACATGTTTACACCTCCCCCAATGGGAAAACTCCCCCCACGGGCCCGTGGTCTCGCCACTTGGCGCAAGCACCCGTTACAGTGCTGTTTGTCTGAAGAGGTGGGTGTGCCCGCTTTTGGTCGACTGCACTGCCACTGGGTCCCTCACAGTACAATGTAGTGTCTCTGGCGGTGGTGGTGCGCACCCAACGTCAGACACACCGTTGTAACATGAGGGGCCCTGGGGCGGTACCGCCGGCCACAAGAGAGTTCCCCCCCAGCTCAAACTGTGCTCTACCACGTTCAAAATTATCTCGCACAGCTCCACCAATGTTTAGTCTATGCGCTGACATCATTCAATGCCTGGCCCTGACAAACAATACCAATTTGTTGACATCGATGATGCTAGTTAAAGTAGTCTGGGTCAGTGTCCTATATTGACACCAGTAAATAGTAATTTACTGCCAAATTACTTTGTCATAAACTCTGCAGATGAGCCCACCCCTGTACCTAAGCATGCCACCCTTTTTTAATTTATTGTTGTTTTGCGAGACATTAACATCTATTTATTTTTTGGGAGTACTAACTGTGTCAGACACTCCTTGCAATACTCCTCCACTGACCACAATGCTGCCTGTGTATCCATGTAACCGATTTAAAACTGCCATGAGCCTATTGTTTGTTATTTTAGGCCTTCGTTAGCCTGTCTGCGGTCCCTTCTTGCAATACTCCTCCTCTGCTGAGCACAAAGCTGCCTGTGTATCCATGTAACCAATTTAAAACTGCCATGAGCCTATTGTTTGTTATTTTAGGCCTTTGATAGCCTGTCTGCGGTCCCTACTTGCAATACTCCTCCACTGACCACAATGCTGCCTGGAGTGCCTGCCTGTGTATCCATGTAACCGATTTAAAACTGCCATGAGCCTATTGTTTGTTATTTTAGGCCTTTGTTAGCCTGTCTGCGGTCCCTACTTGCAATACTCCTCCACTGACCACAATGCTGCCTGGAGTGCCTGCCTGTGTATCCATGTAACCGATTTAAAACTGCCATGAGCCTATTGTTTGTTATTTTAGGCCTTTGTTAGCCTGTCTGCGGTCCCTACTTGCAATACTCCTCCTCCGCTGACCACAAAGCTGCCTGTGTATCCATGTAACCGATTTAAAACTGCCATGAGCCTATTGTTTGTTATTTTAGGCCTTCGTTAGCCTGTCTGCGGTCCCTTCTTGCAATACTCCTCCTCCGCTGACCACAAAGCTGCCTGTGTATCCATGTAACCGATTTAAAACTGCCATGAGCCTATTGTTTGTTATTTTAGGCCTTCGTTAGCCTGTCTGCGGTCCCTTCTTGCAATACTCCTCCTCCGCTGACCACAAAGCTTCCTGTGTATCCATGTAACTGATTTAAAACTGCCATGAGCCTATTGTTTGTTATTTTAGGCCTTTGATAGCCTGTCTGCGGTCCCTACTTGCAATACTCCTCCACTGACCACAATGCTGCCTGGAGTGCCTGCCTGTGTATCCATGTAACCAATTTAAAACTGCCATTAGCCTATTGTTTGTTATTTTAGGCCTTCGTTAGCCTGTCTGCGATCCCTTCTTGCAATACTCCTCCTCCGCTGACCACAAAGCTGCCTGTGTATCCATGTAACCGATTTAAAACTGCCATGAGCCTATTGTTTGTTATTTTAGGCCTTCGTTAGCCTGTCTGCGGTCCCTTCTTGCAATACTCCTCCACTGACCACACCAATGCTGCCCGTGTACCCCTGGAACCTATTTAAAAGTTCATAGAGCCTAGTTATATATTTTATTTACTATTAATAAGGCCATGATGGACTACGCTGTACCACGCTACAAGCTAACCAGTCGACACTTCTTTTGCGAGAAAAGCCATCCCAACCCTCCACCAGCATGTAAAAGACCGCATTGTCCATGCACTCTGGCAATCTGTGAGTACAAAGGTGCACCTGACAACAGACGCATGGACCTGTAGGCATGGCCACGGAAGATTACGTGTCCATTACGGCGCAATGGGTTAATGTGGTGGATGCATGGTCCACAGGGGACAGCCTACTAAGTCTGTCTGCAGTCCCTAATTCAAATTGTCCTCCACTGTCTAAATCGGAGCTTCAACCTTCTGGCTTTCGGCCTATAGTATCAGAAATTAAACTGCATTTGGCCTTCAACTTTGGTTACGGCCTACTAATGGTGTCTGCCCCTCCCTGGTGTTGACCTCCACTGTATAAAGCTGAGCTTCAACCTTCTGGCTCTCATTAAGTGCTGTTTTTTAAAAACTTGGTGGTTAGGGCCTACTAACGGTGTCTGCCGCTCCCTGGTGTTTGTCCTCAACTGAATAAAGCTGAGCTTCAACCTTCTGGCTCTCATTAAGTGCTCTTTTTTAAAAACTTGGTGGTTAGGGCCTACTAACGGTGTCTGCCCCTCTCTGGTGTTTGTCCTCAACTGAATAAAGCTGAGCTTCAACCTTCTGGCTCTCATTAAGTGCTGTTTTTTAAAACCTTGGTGGTTAGGGCCTACTAACGGTGTCTGCCCCTCCCTGGTGTTGTCCTCCACTGTATAAAGCTGAGCTTCAGTCTTTAGGCTTTTGGCCTAAAGTATCAGATATTAAACTGCATTTGGCCTATTAGTGTGTTTGGGCCCTTAAAACAGTGTCTGCTGCTCCTGGGTTTGCTACTCCACTGAACAAAGCAATGCCGCCTGTTTAGTCCTGTTACCAATTTTGAACTGCATTTAGCCTACTTTATTCTTTGACCCTATATCTGTGTTTCCTCCTCATCCTGCCCATTGCCCAGCCACTGCTAGATGAGTCTGCTGGTACATTGACCTAGACCACTACATTCCCCTTGCACTCTACACAGCCAGAATCTGACCCTGCTGAAAGTAAGGTTCCCCTTCCCGCATGTTATACCACCTTACACAGGGACAAAGAGGAAGGTGCAGATGAAAGTGCAGGTTCCTTCATCAGGTGGGGGGGGGCATACTCGTTGGTGACGTCACTGGCACAGGGCCCCTCAGAGTACGCAAAAGTGTCGCTGCTGGTGGGAGGCGCCCCCGCCATGCAAACACACCGCTGTACTTTGAGGGGCCCTGTGCCAGTGCCAATGCGAACGAGTGCCCCCCCCTGCTTGCTCAGGATCACAGCACTTGCAACGTTGAAATACTTACCTCTCGCTGCTCCACCGCCGTGACGTAGTCCACGATTCCTGGGCCCACTAAAACCTTGAACCAGCCCTACCCCCCACAACTTTTGCCAAATGACCCCCAAGTTCCAATGAACAACTATTATTATAAAGTTAATTAAGATTGACAAGCTTCAGAAACAAGAATGGATGTTTTTGGCATTAAAATGGGCACTGTAGGTGTTTTCCTGGCCTCCACTCACTGCCGACTATGCTTCCCCATTGACTTGCATTGGGTTTCGTGTTTCGGTCGATCCCCGACTTTTAGCGATAATCGGCTGACTGCACTCGACTCGACTCTGGACAAAGTCGGGTTTCACAAAACCCAACTCGATCTTTAAAAAATGAAAGTCGCTCAACCCTAGTTTGAGAGATATGACAAAGTCTTACCTCTAAATTCTCCAGATCTCAATCTGTGGGATGTGCTGGGTAATAAAGTTACATTTTTGGAGGCCCAACCTTGCACTTACAGGATTTAACGGGTCAGAGCTGTATAATTGTTGCATAAGGGGGATCTATGTAGATGGTTGATACTGATAGAAAGTATGCACATGTTAAGCATCATCATATCTGATTCATTATAGACCTAGTCAACATTGTCAAACAATCATTAACATAAAAAGCCATTGTGGAGTTTTTTTTGTTTTTGAAATATATCTATAAAAACTTGTCACTTGCTGTGCTCTGCTCGGATCACTTGATCTTCTGGTGCAGTAGCTCCGGAGCTTTCCATTATTGACAAACACAAATGACAGTGCCATTTGTCACCAAAATACACTCCTAAAACAGAAGCTCTGCCCTGCACTTTTCCTCTAAACCTAATAAATTTTGTGACTGAGAAACTGATAGCCCCTCAACCCCCTGTTAAAGTGAGAGCAGCCATCATTTATTTGCACAAAAGACCTCAATAAATCTTCCAGGTCCTGCTCAGGCCTTGGGGTAATTAGTAACACTCGGATGAAGATATTCATTGGCACTATTCTGATCATAATTGGGAGCTGGCAGGCTGGAAATGCACAGGCAAGTGATAGAGAAATGCGATCAACTGGATAAATCACGGACTACGAAGAACTAATCTTTCTGAAATATAAACTTTAAGTTTAATAAATGTGCTCCATAGACCCCAAAGGAACGAGGACATACTTCTCTCTCATTATCGGTTACCAAACCCCGTCTGATAAAAAAAAAAACAACTATGATTTTTATTTTAATTTACAGCTTCCACAAAATAGTTAATACCCGCCTTTCAGCAATTTAATGGAAAAGTTTGCCTCAAAGTTCACCCATACTTTTGTAGGGGGTGTTTCTAAACAACTTGCTAGATTCATTATTCATGTAAATTAGGTATACTGGGGAATTGTCTCCCACAAAATGAAACCTCATAGAAGAAGATAACTCATTGCTTTTATTTCTAGACATATTTTTGATTTAATGAGGAGATCTGGACAAGACCATTATTGAATACAAAAAAGAAATTCATGGCTCCATTTACCACAGCAAGTGTTCCAGGTCCTAAAGCAGCAAAACAGCCCCAGATCATACTGCCGCCACCATATTTTACTGTTGGTACGATGTTCCTTTTTTGAAATGCTGTGTTATTTCTACTCCAGATGTAATGGGACATACTGTGACGGGGTGTACGGCAGAGCAAGAAGGGACAACAGGCCAAGGGATGATTCAACAGATTTGTTATCAAGAATGCTGGAACAACACATGCAGGTAGATCTACAGAGTCCACAATTAGTCCAACGGAACAGGTTCGGGGCACCTCCCGATAATCCTTGTGCCAGCTAACAAAGCAATAGTCCACACGAGTCCAATGGAACAGATTCGGGGGCAACTCCCAATAATCCTTGTGCCAGCTAACAAAGCAATAGTCCACACGAGTCCAAGAGATCCCAAAACAATCCCACGAACAACGAGATATGTCCTCAGCTCAAGTCTCACCCTGTTCGCTTCCGCAGTCACAGATGGACGTGTGGGGTCTTGCCTCAGCTAAGAATCCCCACTCCTTCTCCTTCAAAGGTCAACTCACATCTGATCTCAAAATAAGAATGGATTGTCTGAGCTCCTGGAATCAGCCCATGAAGGGGGTAGGGGTCACACCTTCTATTCAATGGTTGGATCCACCAGAAGATTCTAGACTGGTCAGCTCCGCTTAGTCTATCCAGTATGTGCATTTGACTAGCCACCTGCTGTGAGGAAGAATGGCTATTCCTTCACTAGTGATGTTGACAAAGCTTTACATTATAGCTTAGGGCTGCAAGTATTGGGGGAAGGAGACAGGTTAAGTTACATACATCCCATGACATTGCAAAGTGTACAGTAAATACAACCAAAGAGAAGTCGCACCACATCATGACATATTATACAAAATACAGGACAGGGAAAAAGTACATCTCATGACAATCCCATCCCCTCCCAATTTGTGTACGTACTAGGGACCTTTACAGGTCGCTGGTTAAGTACACACAGGCATAGCTGACCGGACTCAGGGCTCCTCTTGCCTGGACAGTCCATCTACATTTTACATCCTCTTTGACTTAAACTCTACTTCCTGCACCCACAAATCGACATTGTAGTCTCCCACATCATTTCCTAAGACAATATCTGCAGGCAGGCCCCTCATCACCCCAACCACACATTGCTTGACCCCAAAGCCAAAGTCCAGTTCTACGCTTGCTTTTGGGATATTCTTCCATTGGCCTCCAGCTAATTCAATGGTAATCCCAGGTCCATGCTGTATTGCCTCTGGCCGAACCACTCTGGGATCAGCTATGGTGAGAAATGCCCCAGAGTGACAAAAGCCAATAACTCTCCGACCGTCCAGCATGACCTCCTGTACGTGCTTTCTTTGAGGATTAAAGGAACTCATGGCTGTGGCCCGCACCCCATAAACCCCTAATGGTCGAACATGGGTTTCTGAGCTGTTAGGCAAATCAATTTGTAGCGGTGGCACCTTTTCCTCCATTGTATTTGGCTGTAAATAATCGATAGGCCGATTTGGTGCAGGGTCAATCCTCAATTGACCCTGAGTGCAGGTGTCTTGCAGATGCCCAGCCTGCCCATATCGGTAACATCTGCACTGTATCGTACTCCTTCCCATGTGCACTCTGGGGACGGAGGTAAGGGAGCCTGGAGGCTGATATCTATGTGACGGTGCATGTGGTGGTTGTTGGGATTGAGACCGATTTCTCCACTGTATAGCTGGGCAGGTGGCCTGCAGATGCAGATAAAGTGTAAAAATTTAATGCATATGATAAATACATTAAATAAGGTATTGCTTAATATTTTGGCCAAAACAGATAAGCTCACAACCCACGTCAAGGGTCCCCATACTTGCGAGTCCTAACACTAATATCAAAAACAGCTAGCAGAAAAATTAAAAAACCCACATAACTATAAGATACCGCCTTCCCAAAGCCCTGCCTGATGAGAAATGCACATCTAGCAGGATACAGCAGGCCTCCACTAATAAAGGCAAGAGGCAGCACAGGTGCAAACTACTGATAAAAACAGCCACCCCCCACACCTATCAGATTATGGAGAGGTTGGTTGCCTAATAGAAAAAATTGCACATTAATATGGCTTTCGTAGGACGCCAGTCACACAGGTAAGTGTGATGCAATGTGTCTGGCTTGCAGCCTATTACTGACGCCCTTGTACTATCAGGCGGGCTGCCCAGCACTATAATATGCAATACACAGGGACAGACCCTGGGAGTGCTACAATTACGACAAACAAGTCAGAAAACGTGCAACTGTGTCAGATTTTTTGCGACTTGCTTGTTGAAGTCGCAGTACCCTCAGGGTCTCAATGCTACCCCATTTGCTTGTCTTGTCTGTAATAGATGTAATTATAAGATTTATAAAGCCATCTCATAGTTCTCATAGTGAACATTGAAGCAAGGCTTCATCATGAATTGAAGGGAATAAAACCTAGCACACTAACATACTCTACATGACCCCGGTGCAGCTGGGACCCCTGATGTTGCAAACTTGTTAATTGGGTTATCTCACAGATCACAGACACAAATTCCAGGCACAGCTTGCAGAAAAATGTGGGAGGTGACAGATTTATGGCCCTTGCATCCCTATGTCACAGAACTGTAAAGAGACTGCTGTAATGCCTTTGTTCCCTTTACAGATTATGAATATTGCTTTTTTTTGTGAACAGCAAGGGTCCTACAGTTCTGGCAAACATTTTCGGCGTCGTGACAAAGTGGTGAACTTAACGCATTGACTTACATCACATGTGCCATGTTTCCTATTCATAAAAAGCTAAAATCATAATAGCAAATATGACATTAATATCTCCCTCCTGGGACCACCAGGGGTGAAGATATCCTGAAAGTTGGAGATCCCTTAATTTTTGGAACACTAGCCACATCCCATGATCAGCCCCCATATGAGCTCACCGAAGAGAGGTATGTTGGTGTGGTTTTATCCAATAAAAGCAGATTTTGAATTTTTGACATTGTCAGTCCTCGAAAAGACAGTTTGCTGTGGTTCTGTACCAATTCTCTAAAAAAGGAGTGATTCCTTCTACTATGATCTGCACTATTTCTATGACACAGGTTTAGTACTTTTCTTGTGTAATTCCTTTTTATTTTATGTGATTGTATATACTGTATTGTTTTGTCCATTTTGTAACACCTTTGTACCTTTTAATAAACACTACCTACTTTTCGGATTAAATATATATGTGGCGCCCCAGGGTCCTGTTCATCACAGTAGCATTGCTTTCCTCACGGGGAGAGTGATGTTACGTTTGGAAGCTATGAAGGATATCTTTTATCAGGTAACCACCATGCATACAACATGTTCACATTCCAGGCCAGAAGGGGGAGCTCTAAGCCTAGCTTAGGGTGAACTCCCCTATAAATAGATTCTGATCTGGAGGGAAAGGAGTTCAGTTCAGAAAGTTACAGACACAGAAGAGAGCAGACCGACATAGTGTCAGAAGGTCTGAAGGGGCCGTGTAGTCTGAAGTACTACAGCTCCTGGCAAGAGACATACAGAAAGCCGAACATTGTTCAGTGAGCGTGCAGGAGAGTGAAGCACAGGAGAGTAACATCAGGGGAGACCAGCTAAGAGCAGGCCTCCTTCTGAAGCGCAGATAACCAGTAGCTGGACCACCGAGGTTGTAAGGAACTCTACGACTTACATCAGAGACCGCTGAACTGCAAGTTACCTGCCCGCAACACACACCTGAGACACAGTAACATATAGAGCCTGGGGTGTGCTAGAGTCCCAGTAAAAAGGTTCGAGTTACCTGTCATGCATGGATTGTCCTATCCTATAAGGGGGACAGAGAGAAGAACTGTGAGGACCTTATCTGAAGCCATAGGCAGTAAGGGACTACAACACCACCACGCTAGAGGAAGGCTTTTAGCTCCACCTGTTAAAGTGGACTCTGGATTTGCTTGCAAACTGGCCGGACCCTGCCTGCCCTGTGATCTGGTACCCTGGACTGTGGCTGCCTGAAGTCTTCATTAACCAGGTAAAGAGACTGCAAACCTGTGTCCTCGTTCTTTACTGCGCCATTCACCATCTTCCATCTACACACCGGGAGCCCTAGGATACACTTCACCTGTGGGAAGTTATACCATCTAGCTGCCATAACAACATAACCCCAGAGGACCCCTTAAAGCAGCGTCGGTCCCCACTGACGAAATACCACAGGTGGCGTCACGAACATAAACTCTAGTCACCAAATCCCTTTAAAGACTTTCCCCTTTTACATGGGCGCCTAGGGCCATGGACCGGGTCACCATCGTGACATCCCCCTGTGAAGACCAGACCTGGTACCGAGTACCCCACGGCCCTGGCAGGGCAACTCATCTTGGCGTCACGAACAGGATCGACTGACCCAGCAAATTGGGTCATGTGCGCCTAAGAGACTGTGCCTAACTGTGTTTTATTGAGACTGTGCATTGTGAATTGCCGCCAAAACTGCCGCCATTGCCGCGCCGCGTGGAGCGCGAGGAGGAAGGGACATACCTTTGTGGGTGGAGCGAGCCGGAAAGAGCACAGAGAAGGAAACGGGTGCCGCACTGCGAGAGGAACGCCGGAAGTAAAGGCGCCGTACAGCAGAGCCAGAAGTGAGGACGCTGAAGAGTGCCGAGAGACACACCGGAGGAACCACTTCAAGCTCCGGAGGAGCGACGCCCCTATAAAGTCAGCAAGGGGGAGAAGTTATGTCAGACCAGGGGGGGAGAAATGGCGGCGGACGCAGCCACAGCCCCTGTAATGCCCCAAGACCTCGGGGTGGACACAGCCGCAGCCCCGGTGATGCCCCAAGACCCTGTGGGGGATGTAGCCGCCGGAATCCTGGCACCCCCGGGCCCCGTCGCAGATGCACCTGCAGGCCCCCTCATGCCACCAGGCCCCGCAGCTTCTACCAGCAGGCCGGACCCCGCTGCAGCTACAGTGCCTATCATGCCGCTGTCCATGCCCTATATTCCTGGAGCGGCCTGGCTTCCACAATATTCTGGGGAATCCAATACTTTAAGTGACTTTAAAGAAAGGCTCTGCAGCCTGTTTGAAGTTTATTCTTTAACTGAGCATCAAAAGGTCAGCATCTTAATTGGACAATTGATAGGCGCAGCCCTAAGAGAAGTGAAATCCTGGCCAAATATGGAAAAAGGAACTGTGTAGCATATATTTGCTAAACTTAAAACCACCTTTGACACCTGCATGGCTGCAGAAATCAAAATGAAGTTCTTTGGGTGCAAGCAGAGAGCACAGGATAGCATACGGGACTACGGCCTTTAATCTCTAGGAGACACTGCGGGCTATCAGACAGGTTGACCCTAACAGCATGCAGGATGGAGACAAACTCTTAAAGGAACAGTTCATTGAGGGTCTCCTGTCCTGCAACCACAGGACACAGCTGCACATCCTGGCCTTCCAGAACCCTGACCTGGACTTTGTGCAATTTAAGGACAGAGCCATCCAGGTGCTGCACAAACCTCAGCCCAGTCACACAGTGCCCCAAAGGCGTCCAGCTCTCACGTACCACCAGGAGGTGGCATCATATCATCAGGTCCCAGTTGAGGCCGACACACAGATCCTGGATGATGACTCTTCCACAGGACTACGCCTCCAGGTCCAGGAACTGACTAAAAGCGTAGCTGCACTAACTAAAACAATGCAGTCCCTGCAGGAGTCGCCGAAAAAAAAGCTCAAGCTGGCTTCCAGACTGGAGGACGTCCCCTGGCGACGACAGAAAAGGATCCTGCTGACCAGAGGGAGAGACGACGATCGCTATCATCAGGACAGACAACCCATCTGCCGCTGCTGCGACCAGGCAGGACACATCGCAAGGTACTGTCATTTAAATGAGCGACCCCTGGGGCAGAGGGCCAACCCCCAGGAATAGGACGACTAGGCCCACAAAACTTGTGAGCCAAGTACGTCGGAGGACGACCTTTCATTCCCATTTTGATCGACTCCATCCCGATGAACGCTTTATTGGACACCGGTTCTCAGGTGACAACTATGCCTTACATTCTATATAAACAGTACTGGGCTGACACAGACATTAATCGTGGCCCAGATGATGATTTGACAATAGTAGCCAGTAACGGTCAGCCATTGCCACAGGTGGGGTACAAAGAGGTCATCATTAAGGTGGGGCAGATAGAATTGAAGGCCCAAGGGATGGTGATTGTTGATATTGACCGACGTGAATGTAACCCCATGATGACCATTGGTACTAATGTCATAGAAAATTGTCTTGCAGAGGTTATTGTCTTATTAAAGCAGGTGGCAGAAACTGCTGGTTCCAGTGAACAACATGTCCTGCAGAAAGAAATCAGAGCTCTGGTGCAGAGACAGCAGGTAGAACTATCTGGTATGGTGTCGGGCAGCAATAGGCCTCAGAGGTAGGGTTGAGCGAAACAGATCGGCACTTTTCAAAAGTCGCCGACTTTTAGCAAAGTCGGGTTTCGTGAAACCCGACCCGATCCAACTCTGAGATCGGGTCGGCGGTACACGATCTGTAATCCAAAGTCGGGTTTCGTTTTATATATATATATATATATATATATATATATATATATATATATATATATATATATATATATATATAATGTCATAAAGACACATATATATATATATATATATATATATATATATATATACATATTTATATTTATATTTACTTCAGCGCGATAATGTTGAAAAGCCGGTAATTCAATTGCCGGCTTTTCATTTCTCCTGCCTAAACCCGACATGATATGAGACATGGTTTACATACAGTAAACCATGTCATATCCCCCTTTTTTTTGCATATTCCACACTACTAATGTTAGTAGTGTGTATGTGCAAAATTTCGGCGCTGTAGCTATTAAATTTAATGGTTAAATCGCGGAAAAAATTGGCGTGGGCTCCCGTGCAATTTTCTCCGCCAGAGCGGTAAAGCCAGTGACTGAGGGCAGATATTAATAGCCAGGAGAGGGTCCATGGTTATTGGCCCCCCCGTGGCTAAAAACATCTGCCCCCAGCCACCCCAGAAAAGGCACATCTGGAAGATGCGCCTATTCTGGCACTTGGCCACTCTCTTCCCACTCCTGTGTAGCGGTGGGATATGGGGTAATGAAGGGTTAATGCCACCTTGCTATTGTAAGGTGACATTAAGCCAGGTTAATAATGGACAGGCGTCAATTCTGACACCTATCCATTATTAATCCAATTGTATGAAAGGGTTAAAAAACA
Organism: Ranitomeya variabilis; assembly: GCF_051348905.1. Taxonomy (NCBI): domain Eukaryota; kingdom Metazoa; phylum Chordata; class Amphibia; order Anura; family Dendrobatidae; genus Ranitomeya; species Ranitomeya variabilis. The sequence continues at coordinate 532,159,780 of NC_135236.1, forward strand.
CACACACATGATTAAAAAGTATTTTAATGAATACAGGTCATATGAGGACATCCACCAGGGGGCGCATCACCGCGACTGAAGGTAACTATAGGTCATTGACGTACATTTCCTTCATTCTCCGGGGTTTACAGGCACGAGCACAGCTGCATTATAGCAGAGCTCCTGCCTGTAAACTATTTTAACCCCTTCAGATGGATTTACCTCTTGGGACATGACAGTTCATCAGAGGGTATGTATATTGTTGGTTTATTATTTTTCCAAGCGAGGGTCTTCAGGTGGATTGAGAGAGCAATAAAATATTAAAACAACCTGTGTGTTTATTTCATTAAAATACTTTTTAATCATGTGTGTGTGTTTTTTAACCCTTTCATACAATTGGATTAATAATGGATAGGTGTCAGAATTGACGCCTCTCCATTATTAATCTGGCTTAATGTCACCTTTCAATAGCAAGGTGGCATTAACCCTTCATTACCCTATATCCCACCGCTACACGGGAGTGGGAAGAGAGTGGCCAAGTGCCAGAATAGGCGCATCTTCCAGATGTGCCTTTTCTGGGGTGGCTGGGGGCAGATGTTTTTAGCCACGGGGGGGCCAATAACCATGGACCCTCTCCTGGCTATTAATATCTGCCCTCAGTCACTGGCTTTACCGCTCTGGCGGAGAAAATTGCACGGGAGCCCACGCCAATTTTTTCCGCGATTTAACCATTAAATTTAATAGCTACAGCGCCGAAATTTTGCACATACACACTACTAACATTAGTAGTGTGGAATATGCAAAAAAAAGGGGGATATGACATGGTTTACTGTATGTAAACCATGTCTCATATCATGTCGGGTTTAGGCAGGAGAAATGAAAAGCCGGCAATTGAATTACCGGCTTTTCAACATTATCGCGCTGAAGCAAATATTAAAAAAGTATGCTTCCCTATTGAATTGCATTGGGTTTCGTGTTTTGGCCGATCCCCGACCCCGACTTTTCAATAAGATCGGCCGATTTCACTCGACCCGACTTTTGAGAAAGTCGGGTTTCGTGAAACCCGGCTCGATCTCAAAAAATGAAAAGTCGCTCAACCCTACTCAGAGGTAAAGACTACCAGGCCCTAGTAGAAACCTGTGTATTCAGATAGTAGGCCTACAATAATGACAGCCAGAGGGGTGGTTGTCCGCAAGGGGAGGGTGCCAGTACATGTCCTTAACTGTGGAGAGAAGGAGGTCCACATAACCAAATATGCCACACTTGCTAAACTGTTTACTGTTGATAATAATGTTATACAGGCAACAGAACCATTGGTCCCGTCCAATCAGGCGGAGGACAATGGCTCTGCAGGACAAATAGAAGATTGGTGTCAGAAATTACACGTGGGCACTGACTCTACACCATCACACCAAAAACAACGGGCTTACCGGGTGGTCCATGAGTATTAGCGAGTATTCACCCACTAGATTTTGGGCAGGTAAAAGGGATTCAACATCATATCCCCACAGGAGATCATCCGCCCATTAAGGAGAGATATCGGCCTGTACCTCCAGCTAATTATCAGTGCGCCAAAGACATGTTACGAGAGATGAAAGAGGCTGGGGTAATCAGAGATAGTTGTAGCCCCTGGGCAGCTCCATTAGTCCTCGTTAGGAAAAAGGACGGCACCATGAGAGTGTGTGTAGATTATAGGCAGATAAACCGCATTACACAGGAAGATGCATACCCATTGCCTAGAATAGAAGAGTTATTAGCTGCTTTAAAATCTGCTAACTGCTTTTTCACCTTGGATCTCACCAGTGGGTACTGGCAGGTTCCCGTAGCAGAATCGGATAAGGAAAAGAGGGCCTTCACCACACCCATGGGCCTCTGTGACTTCAACTACATGCCGTTCGGACTGTGTAACGCCCCAGGAACATTTCAGAGGATAATGGAGTGCTGTCTCGGGCACAAAAACTTCGAAATCGTCTTGCTGTACCTGGACGATGTCATCGTCTTCTCCAAGACTTATGAGGACCACCTGAAGCTTCTAGCCGAGGTGTTCGAAGCTCTGTCCAACTTTGGCTTAAAGGTAAAACCATCTAAATGTCACCTGTTGAAACCCAAAGTGCAGTACCTGGGCCATGTGGTGAGCGCCGAAGGAGTGGCACCAGACCCTGGTCAAAGCCCAGCAACCTCCATGAAGTCCAGCAGTTCCTCGGGTTGGTAGGCTACTACAGAAGATTTATTAAAGACTTCACCAAGATAGCCGCACCACTACAAGACCTATTAGTGGGCCAATCTAAGAAAACCAAGGGTAAGAATACCCCATTTGACTGGGACGGCGGGCTAGAGAGATCTTTCACTCGATTGAAGTTGGCTCTCACAGGAGATGAAGTACTGGCTTACCCTGAATATGACCAACCATTTGTGCTGTACCCAGACACCAGCAACATGGGACTGGGAGCCGTGTTGTCCTAGGTACAGAAAGGCAAAGAAAGGGTAATCGCCTACGCCAGCAGGAAACTTCACCCCACCGAAAGGAACCCCGAGAACTACAGTACTTTTAAGCTGGAGTTCCTTGCTATCGTCTGGGCGGTGACAGAGAGGTTCAAGCACTACCTGGCCTCGGCAAGGTTCACCGTCTTCACGGACAACAATCCACTGACACACCTGGAGACAGCAAAACTAGGTGCTTTGGAGCAGCGATGGATGGCTCAGTTGTCCAATTACGAGTTCACCATCAAGTACCGTGCGGGGTAGAAGAATGCGAATGCCGATGCCTTGTCCAGGATGCCCAACTTGCCAGAGATGGGAGAAGATTCAGAAACGCTCGAAGAAATAGAGTTGCCAGCTTTCCATCACCCTAAGGCGACTCAGTATTCCCATCATGTGAGGAACAGGCACTGAAACAAGCAAGACGCCATGCTGAACCCATTGCCCCACCATGGGTGGGCAGAGACGCAGGACAGTGACCCCGCAGTCCATCTGGTCAAAGAGCTGCTGACACAAGCCAATTCGCACTCTGGTCCAGATGCTCCACAAGAGACTCAACAGCTGTGGAAAGAAAGAAAAGGCAAACTGTTTATGTACGATGGTAGGCTGTGTCGGAGGAGTATAGACCCACGTACTCACGAGCTGGTCTGGCAGCTAGTGGTCCCAAGACAAGATGCGCCAATGGTTCTGGAAGCATACCACGATGGAGCAGGACACTTCGGATGGAAGGAGATAGAGACCCTACTTCGTGGAAGGTTCTACTGGATTGGCATGAGGAAAACCATCGATAAGTGGTGCCGAGAGAGTGGCCCATGTAGCTTGCCCAGAAAGGACCGTGACAGCCAGAGGGCTCCCCTACAGCCCATAGTCACCAAACAGCCACTTGAACTGGTGGCCTTAGACCATGTGAAGCTAACTCCAAGCCGGTCAGGCTATGTCTACGCTTTCACTATTGTGGACCACTACTCCAGATTCCTGGCAGTTGTACCTGTCAAGGACCAGACAGCAAAGACGGCAGCCAGAACCTTCCAACAGCACTTCTGTAGACCACATGGATATCCTGAGAAGGTACTTACTGATCAAGGACCAGCCTTCGAAGCAGAAGTGTTTCAAGAGTTTTGCAACCTCCGCCAAGTACAAGAGTACGTTAAAAGAAGTCTACCACAGGCGAGACAGAAACTGGAGAGACTATAACTTACGAGCCCCTGCAATTCCCATGTCACCAGGTGAACAAATGCTAACAAGTAAAAGGAGACTGCACAAATTTGATGACCAGTGGGAAGCAGAACTGTATACTATCCTACCTTCAAACTTTGACAACACGAAAGTCTGCCTTATCAGTAAAGATGGAGGAGAAACTTCAACTGCAGTATCCAGAGACCATCTTAAAGTATGCCCTGATAAACTGAGGAACAAAAAAACAGACCTAGGAACATCTCCACCCATGGAAGAAGAAGAAAAGAAAATTCACACTGTTCTTGGAGAGTTTCCCCAGTCTTGGACTCAAGTACATCAGTCCATAGTGATACCTGTCTTAACCTTTCACCAGCCGGAAATACAAGAAGTGACTCAGAACCATCCTGAATCAGAAGAGACTTTACATCAGCAGGTTCAAGCAGCAAACGTTACCCCAGCAGTGGAACCAGAGAATCCACCCTCTGCTATTGGTGAATCTGTCAGACCTATGGTGAATCTAAGAATACGCAGATGTTTGCCAATACAATGCAGACCTACAAGTAGCACACACACTAGTGGGTCCACTACAGTAACAGCAGATATGTTAGATCAGGGACTATGCAGTGTTACGGCTGCGACTGCAGATGCGGCCGAGCCGACGCCTTTACGTCGCCAGACATAACGACGTGGGGTGAGCGTCCCTAGTGGGAACAGAATGTGGACCCACTGGACCACATAGAGTTGCCTGGACCTATCCAGACTAGGGAAGGGTAGTGAGCAGGGTCTGTGGCAGCTGAGCATGTGGACAAGATGGCGATACGCAGAACTAAATTACACAGCACAATTTCAGGTATGAAGAAACAAAGTTTACTCAAATGAAAACACTACATAACAAAACATAATGTCAGGATCCTGATTCCACACATCAAAGTAGGGTACACGTCTCAGGATAACAGACGAAGGCAGGAGGACATCACGGGTTGATGAAGTCCAGGGTTATCTGGCACGGGCATGCTAGGACGGCCTCTCTCTCAGGCCTCAGGCGCAGCACAGGCTCAGCAGGAGAACATCAGACACTGACCTCAGACGGACTTCTGACGATGGCAAGGGTCATCACGGGTTGATGCAGTCCAGGGTCATCTGGCACAGGCTTACTAGAACGGCCTCTCTCAGACCTCAGGCATAGCACTGGCTCAGCAGGAGAACATCAGACACCGACCCAGGACAGACGCCATCACAGGGTGGACCCCAGGGAACCAGTGGAACATCGGGTCATAGGCAGGACATCAGACACAGGCTGGACATTAGGACATCGGACACAGGCTGGACATCAGGACATTGGACACAGACAGGACATCAGGTCATCGGACACAGGATAGACATCTGGGACACTGGCGTGGCAGCCCAGGTCATCGGCTGGGACACTAGCGTGGCAGCCCAGGGCATCAGGACATCGGACACAGGAAGGACATCAGGACATCAGACACAGGCTGGACATCAGGAATACCGGATAGACATCTGGGACACTGGCGTGGCAGCCCAGGTTATCGGCTGGGACACTGGCGTGGCAGCCCAGGGCATCAGGACATCGGACACAGGAAGGACATTAGGACATCAGACACAGGCTGGACATCATGAATACCGGATAGACATCTGAGACACTGGCGTGGCAGCCCAGGTCATCGGCTGGGACACGGATGGCACAGGACCAGGTAGCGGTCATCAGGTTCCTAGCTACGGCCATCAGGCTCTGGGCATTGGACCTTGGAAGGAACTCAGGCATGATGGTACAAGCACCGCCGGACTGGAACTGGGCCAGATGGGGTTAGCACTGCATGGAAGGTTGAGCACAGCATAGTAAGAGCTCAGCAAGAACACTGGACTCCATCTTTAAAAGATGAGCCCTGAAAGTTCAGTCAATGGGTGTGGGGTGTCAGACACAAAAGGACTTCAGGAACATAACACAATGGACACAGTTCAGACAGGATCAGGTACTGGATATGCAGCCTCCAGGATAGGCGGGTCTGGGTACTCTGCCCTCAGAATAGGCGGAAAAACAAAACACGAACAGATCTGGATATGCAGCCTCCATGATATGCGGGTCTGGGGACTCTGCCCCCAGATTAGGCGGAAAAACAAAACACACACAGATCTGGATATGCAGCCTCCAGGATAGGCGGATCTGGGTACTCTGCCCCCAGAACAGACAGAAGACAGGTATCAGCTCTCCCAGAACATACTGCAGACAGAACGGGAGCTGGATACCTAACTCACAAGGCAAGACACAGAAACACAATGCAATCCTCTGGTAACGCCCAACAGGAAAGAGGGAGTTTATATAGAAGCTGCCCCTCAGCGATAGGCTGAGGAAAGCAACACAGGTGCACACTCAAACCCTGATAAAAGAAGGGTAGGTGTGGCCGCGTGCACCTTGCAAGCTGCGGATAGCTTCCACAGCGGCAGCCAGGGACCGCACATGCGGGTGGTCATGCAGCAGGACAAAGACATCACAGCACATGTACAGCTATGCAGCAGTACAAGAAACTGAGCCGCATCGATACAGATAACAGACTTCAGTATCCCTCCCTGCATGTTAGGGGGAGAGGATTAAGGGTTAAAGCAGAGACATGCAAAGGTAACGCCAAAGAAACAAGGCATAAACCCAGCGGTGTTACACGCAGGTCTACTCGAAGTACCAAAGGTCAAATCCCAGCTCGTTACAGGGATTAAAAATGTCAATAATTGCTGTTACCTGTTTGAATTGCTTGCTTACATTTGTTACAGGTTTAAAATGGACAATAGGGTAATGGACAGTGAATTACCCAAAAACTGTATTTGTACATAGTTGGCACCCTCAAGGTGCACCCTGGTTCTACCCACTTGCCGACATGGGTAGGGCCTTGTTTGCTTGTTTCTTCACAGACCCGAAGCAAAACCATCTGGCGTGGCGAACCCTGGGTCTGGATATGTCTTGTAGCCCGCCCAACCCTACATTGGGAGTTATGACGGGTCCCTCACATCGGTACTTTCATTTATAAACAAAGACACCCTGGTATAAGACCAGATGTACTTTTATAAACTTATTTTCGCAACGTTTAAGCCAAATATACCTCCCATAAAGGGAAGCCAAAGTTTTATACTTGTTCTAATGTTTTTTCAAAATGTTTGCATTATTTAACCTGTAACCTGTTGTTCTTCTTTTCCCAGTCTGGGAGTACTGGATTTAACGGAGTGTGGTGCCCCAGGGTCCTGGTCATCACAGTAGCATTGCTTTCCTCACGGGGAGAGTGATGTTACGTTTGGAAGCGATGAAGGATATCTTTTATCAGGTAACCACCATGCATACAACATGTTCACACTCCAGGCCAGAAGGGAGAGAAAGTTACAGACACAGAAGAGAGCAGACCGACATAGAGTGTCAGAAGGTTTGAAGGCCGTGTAGTCTGAAGTACTACAGCTCCTGGAAAGAGACATACAGAAAGCCGAACATTGTTCAGTGAGCATGCAGGACAGCAAAGCACAGGAGAGTAACATCAGGGGAGACCAGCTGCAAAAAAGCTGCCTCCCTCTGAAGCGCAGATAACCGTTAGCCGGAATACCAAGGTTGTAAGGGGCTCTACGACTTACATCAGAGACCGACAGGACAGCTGAACTGCAAGTTACCTGTCTGCCACACACACCTGAAGACACAGTAACATATAGAGCCTGGGGCATGATAGAGTCCCTGTTAAAAGGCTCGAGTCACCTGTCATACAGGTATTGTCCTATCCTATATGGGGGACAGAGAGAAGAACTGTGAGGACCTTATCTGAAGCCATAGGCAGTAAGGAACTACAACACCACAGAGCTAGAGGAAGGCTTTTAACTCCACCTGGTAAAGGGGTCTCTGGATTCGCTTCCAAGCCGACCGGACTCTGCCTGCCCTGTGATCTTGTACCCTGGACTGTGGCTGCCTGAAGTCTTCAGTAAACCAGGTAAAGAGACTGCAAACCTGTGTCCTCGTCCTTTACTGCACCATTCACCATCTTCCATCTACATACCGGGAGCCAGGGCCGGACTGGGACTAAAATTCAGCCCTGGCATTTGAAGTTACACAGGCCCACTTGTCACATGGTGACTGTATAATATCTTTGTACACTTGTAGGCAGGGCCGGTTTTAGGCAAAGTGGGGCCCTAGGCAAAGTTTAAAATGGGGCCCCAAATGCTAACATATTGCACATCACACAGAAGCCTTTCTGTTGTATTTACGTGCGCTGAGTTCAGGCCGCTAAACGAGTTTGATCGACAATACTGAAGTTGTTCAACGCTTGTTTCCCGGCCTCTTTCCACCAGCTGAGGAAAAATGATGAGACAGAACGATCACTAATAGATCACCATACAGTATCATGTTTTCAGCAGCACATCTACAGTTTACACTGGCAATGTGCTGCTGACAACAAGGCTTTTTGTTCCAGCAAAAACAATCCGAATATGCAGCATTTTACTTGTTTAGTAAAATACACCCCATAGTCCTCCATATATTATAATGTGCTCCATAGTCCTCCATATAGTATAATACACTCCCTATAGTCCTCCATATATTAAAATACACTGCTCAGTCCTCCACATAGTATAATACACTCCTCATAGTCCTCCATATAGCATAATACAATCCTCATAGTCCTCCATATAGCATAATACAATCCTCATAGTGCTCCATATAGTATAATGCACCGCCACAGTCATCCATGTAGTACAATTCACTTCCCATAGTATAATGCACCCCATAGTTCTTCATATATTCTTCAATGCAGCCCACATATAGTATAATGCAGCCACCCCAGAGTATAATGCAGCCACCCCAGAGTATAATGCAGCCACCCCAGAGTATAATGCAGCCACCCCAGAGTATAATGCAGCCACCCCAGAGTATAATGCAGCCACCCCACAGAGTATAATGCAGCCACCCCAGAGTATGTAACCCCCATAGAATATAATACAGCCCACCTCCCCATAATATATAATGTAGCCCCCCCATAGAATATAATGCAGCCCCCCATAGTATATAACGCAGCCTCCCCCATAGAATATAATATACCCCCACAATAGTATATAACACAGCCACATAGTACATAACATGGCCTCCCCCATAGAATATAATATACTCCCCACAGTATATAGCAAAGCCCGCATATTATATAGCACAAACCGCATAGTATACAGCACAGCCTGCATACTATAGCACAGCTCGCGTAGTAGATAACACAGCCCACACAGCAGTATTCAGCACAGACCACACAGTAGTATACAGCACAGACCACACACTAGTATACAGCACAGCCCACGTAGAAGTATACAGCACAGTCCACACAGTAGTATACAGCACAGCCCACAGAGTAATATATACAGCACAGCCCACAAAGTAATATATACAGCACAGCCCACAAAGTAATATATACAGCACAGCCCACAGAGAACTATATACAGCACAGCCCACAGAGAACTATATACAGCACAGCCCACAGAGAACTATATAAAGCACAGCCCAGAGTACTATATACAGCACAGCCCAGAGTACTATATAAAGCACAGCCCAGAGAGTACTATATACAGCACAGCCCAGAGAGTACTATATACAGCACAGCCCACAGAGTACTATATACAGCACAGCCCACAGAGTACTATATACAGCACAGCCCACAGAGTACTATATACAGCACAGCCCACAGAGTACTATATACAGCACAGCCCACAGAGTACTATATACAGCACAGCCCACAGAGAACTATATACAGCACACAGTAGTATACAGCACAGAGCACAGCCCACAGAGAACTATATACAGCCCACAGCAGTATACAGCACAGAGCACAGCCCACAGAGAACTATATATAGCACAGAGCACACAGTAGTATACAGCACAGAGCACAGCCCACAGAGAGCTATATACAGCCCACAGCAGTATACAGCACAGAGCACAGCCCACAGAGAACTATATACAGCCCACAGCAGTATACAGCACAGAGCACAGCCCACAGAGAACTATATACAGCCCACAATAGTATACAGCACAGAGCACAGCCCACAGAGAACTATATACAGCCCACAGCAGTATACAGCACAGAGCACAGCCCACAGAGAACTATATACAGCCCACAGCAGTATACAGCACAGAGCACAGCCCACAGAGAACTATATACAGCCCACAGTAGTATACAGCACAGAGCACAGCCCACAGAGAACTATATACAGCCCACAGCAGTATACAGCACAGAGCACAGCCCACAGAGAACTATATACAGCCCACAGCAGTATACAGCACAGAGCACAGCCCACAGAGAACTATATACAGCCCACAGCAGTATACAGCACAGAGCACAGCCCACAGAGAACTATATACAGCCCACAGCAGTATACAGCACAGAGCACAGCCCACAGAGAACTATATACAGCCCACAGCAGTATACAGCACAGAGCACAGCCCACAGAGAGCTATATACAGCCCACAGCAGTATACAGCACAGAGCACAGCCCACAGAGAGCTATATACAGCCCACAGTAGTATACAGCACAGAGCACAGCCCACAGAGAGCTATATACAGCCCACAGTAGTATACAGCACAGAGCACAGCCCACAGAGAGCTATATACAGCCCACAGTAGTATAGAGCACAGCCCACAGAGAACTATATACAGCCCACAGCAGTATACAGCACAGAGCACAGCCCACAGAGTACTATATACAGCCCACAGTAGTATACAGCACAGAGCACAGCCCACAGAGAGCTATATACAGCCCACAGCAGTATACAGCACAGAGCACAGCCCACAGAGAACTATATACAGCCCACAGCAGTATACAGCACAGAGCACAGCCCACAGAGAACTATATACAGCCCACAGCAGTATACAGCACAGAGCACAGCCCACAGAGAACTATATACAGCCCACAGCAGTATACAGCACAGAGCACAGCCCACAGAGAACTATATACAGCCCACATCTCTTCTCTTCCTCCCCTCCCCTCCTCCGAGAATGGCCCCACAGTCCAGAAAAAAAAAAAAACTCTCCTCACCTCTCCTCGTGCCCAGCGTTGCTTCCTGGTTCCTGCTCCTGTCTCAGCAGCTGCAGTTTGCCCGGGACACAGCAGGTGCGCGATGATATGACATCATCGCGCACCCGCAGTGTCAGAGGCAGAGCGGGGAATGATGGGAGAGGAGCGTCTGTAGACGCTCTCCTCCATCATTGCATTCAACTGTACCGGCGTCTATACGCCGGTATAGTTGAATGCGACGGCGGGGGCGGCGGATTGAGCGGCCCACCACTGGCACCGGCCCTTCTGGCATTTGCCAGAAGTGCCCTATGGCCAGTCCGGCCCTGCCGGGAGCCCTGGGATATACTTCACCTGTGGGAAGTTATACCATCTAGCTGCCATAACATCACCCCAGAGGACCCCTTAAAGCAGCGTCGGTCCCCACTGACCGAATACCACAGGTGGCGTCACGAGCATAAACTTTATTCAATTTCCCTTTTATATGGGTGCCCAGGGCCACTGTGACATCCCCCTGTGAACACTGGACCCGGTACCGAGTAACCCACGGCCCTGGCGGGCGACTCGCATCTCCAACAGACTTTGTCCATGGCACCTTTGCTGATATATATGTAAAAATGGTTAATTTTGGAATATTCTTAACCCCTTTCTGACCTCGGACGGGATAGTACGTCCGAGGTCAGATCCCCTGCTTTATGCTGTTTTGAATAGCTGACATGTGCTCGCAACAGCGGCGGGTGGAATTGCGATTCATCCGCTGCTTTTAACCATACCTCCCAACTTTTGAGGAAGTGAAAGAGGGACAAATTTTAGGCCACACCTCTGACCACACCCATTTCACAAATAGTCACGCCCCAACCACACCCATTTAGCACTTCTGATCACAATGTTTCGTAAACAATAATTATAAACAAAAAAAATATGGCCACACATGACGCTCCATACTGTATAATGGCCACACATGACGCTCCATACTGTATAATGGCCACACATGATGCTCCATACTGTATAATGGCCCCAAAGGATGCTGCGTACAGTGTACTGGCCCCACTTGATGCTCCATACAGTATAATGGGCCCACATGATGCTGCATACTGTATAATGGCCACACAGTGCTCCATACTGTATAATGGCTCCACATGATGCTCCTTACTGTATATTGGCCACACAGTGCTCCATACTGTATAATGGCCACACAGTGCTCCATACTGTATAATGGCCACACATGATGCTCCATACTGTATAATGGCCACATGATGCTCCATACTATATAATGTCTACACATGATGCTCCATACTGTATAATGGCCACATTATGCCCCATACTGTATAATGGCCACACATGATGCTCCATACTGTATAATGGCCACACAGTGCCCCATACTGTATAATGGCCACATAATGATCCATACTGTATAATGGCCACATTATGCTCCATACTGTATAATGGCCCCACATGATGCTGCGTACAGTATACTTGCCCCACGTGATGGTCCATACAGTATAATGGCCCCACATGATGCTTTGTACAGTATAATGGCCCCACACGATGCTGGGTACAGTATAATGGCCACACATAATGCTGGGTACAGTATAATGGCCCCTCACAATGCTCCATACAGTATAATGGCCCCACACAATGCTGGGTGCAGTATAATGGCCACACATGGTTACCCCACCCTCATCATTGCCTTCTCCATCACTACACACACACCTTTCACTGCGCTCCCTCGCAGCAGCCGACAGCTTCCACTCCCACGGCGCTGAATGGTATCATCCAGCTGTGCCGCTGACTGCTCACATCGCTGCAGCTGTGATACGCCACTGATAAAGACCTCCTGTGTCTCCTGTGCCAGTTAGTGTCAGAGTGAGGAGCAATATCTGCTCTGATCCGACACAGCCAGCGTCCGCTCCGTACACCTCGTACACATGCGAGTCCACTCCATACACCTCGTACACACACGACTCCACTCCATACACCTTGCACATGCGGCTCCGCTCCATACACCTCGTACACACACGGCTCCGCTCCGTACACCTCATACACACACGGCTCCTCTCCATACATCTCGTACACACACGGCTCCACTCCGTACACCTCGTACACACATGGCTCCGCTCCATACACCTCGTACACACATGACTGCGCTCCATACACCTTGCACATGCGGATCCGCTCCGTACACCTCGTACACACACAGCTCCGCTCCGTACACCTCATACACACACACGGCTCTACTCCGTACACCTCATACACACACGGCTCCACGCCGTACACCTCGCACACACGGCTCCACTCTGTACACCTTGTACACACACGGCTCCGCTCCATACACCTCATACACACACGACTCCTCTCCATACATTTCGTACACACACGGCTCTGCTCCATACACCTCGTACACACACGGCTCCGCTCCATACACATTGCACACGCTGCTCCATACATGCTGCTGTATACCTTGTACACACATGGCTCTGCTCCGCACACCTCGTACACACGTGGCTCTGCTCTGTACACGTCTTACACACATGACTCTGCTCCATACACCTTTCACACGCTGCTCCGATCCATACACCTCGCACACACACACGGCTCTGCTCCATACACCTCGTTCACACACGGCTCCGCTCCATACACATTGCACACGCTGCTGCACTCCGCACACCTCGTACACACATGGCTCTGCTCTGCACACCTCGTACACACGTGGCTTCACTCCGTACACCTCTTACGCACATGACTCCACTCCATACACCTTTCACACGCTGCTCCGATCCATACACCTCGCACACACACGGCTCTGCTACATCCACACTGTAAACACCTCCTGACCTCACACATACCCTTACCTTCCTCCAGCACCATGACAACCAGCAGAGTCCTGTACACGGAGGTCCTCCCGATCATGTGACCCCCTGACTCCTCCCATCCTGTGACTTCATCACAGGTCCTGTGCGCACAGAGCAGCCAATATGCTTCTCTGCGGGTGCAGGGGCTCAGGGAGCTGACCGGGTGTCTACACACCTCCCAACCAGTGCGGGACAACTAATGTCCCGCTCGGGATCGCGGGGCTGACTGTCAAAATCGGGACAGTCCCGCTGGATCCGGGATGGTTGGGAGGTATGCTTTTAACTAGTTAAATGCCGCTGTCAAACGCTGACAGTGGTATTTAATTATCGCTTCCGGCCGGAAAAGAGCGCATCGCTGACCCCCATCATATGATCGGGGTCACCGATGCGTCGCCATGACAACCAGAGACCTCTATGGTTGTTGATGCCGGATTGCTATGAGCGCCACCCTGTGGTCGGCGCTCATAGCAATGCAGGAATTAATCTACATAGGAGCGATCTGAGTATTGCTCATATGTAGCTGAGCTGATCAAGTTGTGCCAGCTTCTAGCCTCCCATTGAGGCTATTGAAGCATGGCAAAAGTAAAAAAAAATGTTTTAATAAATATGAAAAAAATAAAAAAAATAAGTTTAACCCCTTTCTGACCTTGGACGGGATAGTACGTCCGAGGTCAGAAGCCCCGCTTTGAGGCGGGCTCCGGCGGTGAGCCCGCATCAAAGCCGGGACATGTCAGCTGTTTCTAACAGCTGACATGTGCCCGTAATAGGCACGGGCAGAATCGCGATCTGCCCGCGCCTATTAACTAGTTAAATGCCGCTGTCAAACGCAGACAGCGGCATTTAACTACTGCTTCCGGCTGGCCGGAAATGAGCGCATCGCCGACCCCCGTCACATGATCGGAGGTCGGCGATGCTTCTCCATTGTAACCATAGAGGTCCTTGAGACCTCTATGGTTACTGATCCCCGTTAGCTGTGAGCACCACCCTGTGGTCGGCGCTCACAGCACACCTGCAATTCTGCTGCATAGCAGCGAACATCAGATCGCTGCTATGTAGCAGAGGCGATCGGGTTGTGCCTGCTTCTAGCCTCCTATGGAGGCTATTGAAGCATGGCAAAAGTAAAAAAAAAAAAAAAAAATGTGAAAAAAATAAAAAAAATATAAAAGTCTGAATCACCCCCCTTTCGCCCCATTCAAAATAAATCAATAAAAAAAATCAAATCTACACATATTTGGTATTGCCGCGTTCAGAATTGCCCGATCTATCAATAAAAAAAGCATTAAGCTGATCGCTAAACAGCGTAGCGAGAAAAAAATTTGCAAAGCCAGAATTACGTTTTTTTTGGTCGCCGCGACATTGCATTAAAATGCAATAACGGGCGATCAAAAGAACGTATCTGCACCGAAATGGTATCATTAAAAACGCCAGCTAGGTACGCAAAAAATAAGCCCTCACCCAACCCCAGATCATGAAAAATGGAAATGCTACGGATATCGGAAAATGGCGCAATTTTTTTTTTTTTTTTAGCAAAGTTTGGAATTTTTTTTCACCACTTAGATAAAAAAAGAACCTAGTCATGTTAGGTGTCTATGAACTCGTACTGACCTGTAGAATCATAATGGCAGGTCAGTTTTAGCATTTAGTGAACCTAGCAAAAAAGCCAAACAAAAAACAAGTGTGAGATTGCACTTTTTTTGCAATTTCACCGCACTTGGAATTTTTTTCCCATTTTCTAGTACATGACATGCTAAAACCAATGATGTTGTTCAAAAGTACAACTCGTCCCGCAAAAAATAAGCCCTCAAATGGCCAAATTGACGGAAAAATAAAAAAGTTATGGCTCTGGGAAGGAGGGGAGCGAAAAACGAACACGGAAAAATGGAAAATCCCAAGGTCATGATCACTTCCCTTTTGCCCCATTCAAAATAAAACAATTAAAAAAAATCAAACCTACACATATTTGGTATCGCCGCGTTCAGAATCACCCGATCTATCAATAAAAAAAGGAATAACCTGATTGCTAAACGACGTATCGAGAAAAAATTTGAAACGCCAGAATTATGTTTTTTTGGTCGCCGCGACATTGCATTAAAATGCAATAACGGGCGATCAAAAGAACATATCTGCGCCAAAATGGTATAATTAAAAACGACAGCTCAGTGTGCAAAAAATAAGCCCTCACCCGACCCCCAAAATGGAGACGCTACGGGTATCTGAAAATGGCGCAATTTTTTTTTCTTTAGCAAAGTTTGGAATTTTTTTCCACCACTTAGATAAAAGAGAACCTAGACATGTTTGGTGTCTTGTCTATGAACTCATAATGACCTGGAGAATCATAATGGCAGGTCAGTTTTAGCATTTAGTGAACCTAGCAAAAAAGCCAAATAAAAAACAAGTGTGGGATTGCACTTTTTTGCAATTTCACCGCACTTGGAATTTTTTTCCCATTTTCTAGTACATGACATGCTAAAACCAATGATGTTGTTCAAAAGTACAGCTCGTCCCGCAAAAAATAAGCCCTCACATGGCCATATTGATGGAAAAATAAAAAAGTTATAGCTCTGGGAAGGAGGGGAACAAAAAACGAAAACGAAAAAACAAAAATACCCCGGGTCATGAAGGGGTTAATATAGTCGAGGACCGTCTTTTCCTCTAGTTTTCTTGAGATTATACTGGAACAGGAGGGGAATATTTCATTGGGAAATAGGAATAGAATAATACACTACCGTTCAAAGGTTTAGGGTCACTTAGAAATGTCTTTATTTTTCAAAGAAAAGGACAGTTTTTTCCAATGAAACTAACATTAAATGATTCAGAAATACACTCTATACATTGTTAATATGGTAAATGACTATTCTAGCTGCAAACGTCCGGTTTGTGATGCAATATCTTCATAGGTGTATAGAGGCCCATTTCCAACAACCATCACTCCAGTGTTCTTATGGTACTTTGTGTTTGCTAACTGTGTAAGAAGGCTAATGGATGGTTAGAATACCCTTGAAAACCCTTGTGCATGTATGTTAGCACAGCTGAAAACAGTTTGGCTGATTAGAGACCCTATAAACCTGACCTTTCTTTCAGCTAGTTGAGAATTTGGAGCATTACATTTGTTGGTTCCATTAAACTCTCAAAATGGCCAGGAAAAAAGAACTTCATGTGAAACTTGACAGTCTATTCTTGTTCTTAGAAATGAAGGCTATTCCATGTGAGAAATTGCCAAGAAACTTAAGATTTCCTAAAATGGTGTGTACTACTCCCTTCAGAGGAGAGCACAAACAGGCTCTAACCAGAGTAGAAAGAGAAGTGGGAGGCCCCGCTGCACAACTGAGCAACAAGGTAAGTACATTAGAGCTTGTAGTTTGAGAAATTGACATCTCACAGGTCCTCAACTGGGAGCTTCATTAAATAGTACACGCAAAACGCAAGAGTCAACTTCTACAGTGAAGAGGGGACTCCGGGATGCTGGCCTTCAGGGCAAAGTGGCAAAGAAAAAGCCATATCTGAGACTGGCTAATAAAAGGAAAAGAATAATATGGGCAAAAGAACACAAACATTGGACAGAGGAAGATTGGAAAAAAATGTTATGGACAGACGAATCCAAGTTTGAGGTGTTTGGATCACACAGAAGAACATTTGTGAGACACAGAACAACTGAATAGATGCTGGAAGAGTGCCTGACACCATCTGTCAAGCATGGTGGAGGTAATGTGATGGTCTGGGGTTGCTTTGGTGCTGGTAAAGTAGGAGATTTGTACATGGTAAAAGGGATTTTGAATAAGGAAGGCTATCACTCCATTTTGCAATGCCATGCCATACCCTGTGGATAGCGCTTGATTGGAGCCAATTTCGAGCCGACAACTAGTAACAATGTAATTGATAGGGATTTTGGTGTGCAATTGCATATTGCATGGTAACAACCTCTCTAATCTTTATTATAGGTACACTAACAGTTCAGCATTACATTGATTTGGTCATGTAACCTTTGGTATGATAGTTTCTCCAAAGTGTCCCAGGAGTTGTTTTTCAACATGAGAAAACCAAGCTGCGTGATACTGGTGCTACTTTGTGTGGCCTAAAAGCAGGGTCTGCTCCCGGTTTTCATGGGCCCTGGGCAAAAGAGTCTCAGTGGGCTCTTTAACATATACCACCATTTATGATGCATGGGTAAGAAATCCAAAAATAAAAAAAATAAATCCAATACTACAGGGCCCTGTGTGAAAAAGTGATTGCCCCCTCCCTCCAAAACATAAATTAACTGTGATTTATCACATCTTTGGGAAGCTAAGTTCAAATTCCCTAGCCACACCCAGCCTTGATTACTGCTACAACTGTTCTCAGTCAAGAAACCACTTAAAGAGGAGCTGCCTGGCAAAGTGAAGTAGCCTAAAAGACCCTCAAAAGCTAGACATCATGCCATGAGCAAAATAAATTCTGGAATAAATGAGAAGCAAAGTAATCAAGATCTATCAGTCTGGAAAAGGTTATAAAGCCATTTTGCAAGCTTTGGGACTCCAGCGAACCAAAGTGAGAGCCATTATCCACAAATGCCAAAAACATGGAACAGTGGAGAACCTTCTCAGGAGTGGCCAACCTACCAAAATTACCCCAAGAGCGCAGTGACGACTCATTAAAAAGGTCACAAAAGACCCCACAACAACATCAAAAGAACTGCAGGCCTCACTTGCCTCAGTTAAGGTCAGTGTTCATGACTCCACTTATGGTGGCATAAGAAAGAGACTGGGTAAAAATGGCCTGCATGGCAGAGTTCCAAGACAAAAACCACTGCTGAGCAACAAGAACATAAAGGTTTATCTCAGTTTTTCCAGAAAACATCTTGATGATCTACAAGACTTTTCAGAGAATACTCTGTGGACTGATGAGACAACTTTTTGAAGGTGTATGTCCCTTTACATCTGGTGTAAAAGTAACACAGCATTTCAGAAAAGCAACATCATACCAACAGTAAAATATGGTGGTGGTAGCATGATGGTCTGGGGCTGTTTTGCTGCTTTAGGATCTGGTACGCTTGCTGTGGTAAATGAAATCGTGAATTCTGCTGTCTGCCAAAAAATACTGAAGTTGAATATCCGGCCATCTGTTCGTGACCTCAAGCAAAAGCTCACTTGGGTTATGCAGCAGGACAATGATCCAAAACACATCAGCCAGTCCACCTCTGGGTGGGCTAATAAAAAAAAAAAAATTAAGACTTTGGAGTGGCCTAGTTAATGACCTGACAGTAATGCGATTGGATGCTGTGGCATAACCTTACAAAGGCGGTTCATACTCGGAAACCCTCCAATGTGTCTGCATTACAATTCTGCAAAGATGAGTGGACCAAAATTCCTCCAGAGCGTTGTCTGCTAAGAGTGTCTGCTAAGAGTGGCCCAACCAGTTATTAGGTTTAGGGGGCCATCACTTTATCACACAGGGTCCTGTAGGTTTGGATTTCTTTTTCCCAAGACCATAATGTAAAAACTGCATTTTGTGTTTACTTGTGTTATCTTTGTCTAATATTTAAATTTGTTTGGTGATCTGAAGCATTTCTGTATGACAGACATGCAAAAGAATAGGAAATCGGGAAGGGGCAAACACTTTTTCACACAACTGTGAAAAAGTATATATATATATATATATATATATATATATATATATATGTACACATATATATTTGCTTTTTTCATTTATGTTTTCACATGTTGATATATTTATGTACCCAGTTTATTAATTGCTGACATACATTTGCAAATATACAGCAGTGAAACTTACATACCATATATATAAACACATATCACCAGTGAGTAAATCCACCAATTGCAATTATTTTTACAGCATGGTTGATTGTTAACAATAAACATATCCTTATGCTCTTTTTTTGCCAAGATTAATTTATTGCTATTACAATTGCTCAAAAATTAACATATAATAACGATATTTAGGTGCCTTTAATCCCTTAAGGACCAGGGGTATATCCGTTTTTGCATTTTAGTTTTTTGCTCCCCTTCTTCCCAGAGCCATAACTTTGTTTTTTTTTCTATCAATATGGCCATATGAGGGTTTGATTATTGCAGGACGAGTTGTACTTTTGAACGGCACCATTTACTTTACCATATTGTGTATTGTGGAAAATGGGAAAAAATTCAAAGTCCTTTGAAATTGCAAAAATGGTTTAATTCCACAATTGCTTTTTGGATTATTTTTTACTATGTTCACTAAATGCTAAAAGTGACCTGTTAATTTAATTCTCCAGGTCATTACGAGTTTGTAGATATCAAACATGTCTAGGTTCTTTTTTATTTAAGTGGTGAAAAAAAAATCCAAATGTCGTAAAAAAAAATAAAATAAAATAACCATTTTCCAAGACCCGCAGCGTCTCAATTTTTCAGGATCTGTGGAGGTGAGGGCATATTTTTTGCATGCTGATCTGTCGTTTTATTGATACCATTTTGTTGTAGACACGATGTTTTGATTGCCTATTATTGCTTTTTATTGCAATGTTGCAGCTACCAAAAAAATGTAATTCTGGTGTTTTGATTTTTTTTTCTTGCTATGCCATTTACCGATCAGATTAATTCTTTTTATATATTGATAGCAAGTATGTGTATTTTTAATTATATTTAATTGTTTTATTTTGATTGGGGCGAATGGGCGGTGATTTGAACTTTTATTCTTTTTATTTTTCTATATTTTTAAAAACCTTTTTTTCCTTTTTAAATGCTTCTATAGTCTCCATGGTAGACTAGAAACTGCAATCATCCGATCCCTTGTGCTACACATAGCAGGGCTGCAGCACTGTTCTATGTAGCAGAAATGCCCACTTGCTATGAGCGCCGACCTATGGACGGTACGCATAGTGATCCAGCAATGACAACCACAGGGGTCTCCTGCAGATCCTGAGTTGTCAAGCCAACCCATCGGCGACTCACGGTCATATGACACGGGCGCAGATGGAAGGGGTTAATGACATGCTTCCTGCGCGTGCAGGTTAAATTCCGCTGTCAGTTTGACAGCTGCATTTAACATGTTAACAGCCGCGGGTGGATTGCAATTCCATCCTCGGCTGTTAGGAGAACATGATGACTGATCAGATCAACTGTCATGGGCCGGAAGAGGTGCAGGCTCATCGCCGAAGCCTGCATCAAACAGGGGAGGCGTCCAATGTCGGATATATCTGTCATTGGACGTTAAGGGGTTAATGGAGCGTATTCAAGCTTTGAGTGGTAAATATGGCCCTGCATGCAGTTGGGAATTAACCTGCTAAGAAAGCAGTATGTAGATTATTATATTGTCCAGTAGTGGACACAAACAGATGGATGTCCCTGTGCAAGAACAATAAATGGGCCTTTTGCCGTCCATTCACTCATCATAATGCTCCACTTTATGTGTGGAGAGAAACTTTGGAGGTGGAGGTGGGCATCTTTCATCCTGGGCTCTGAGTGTATCTCACCTCTGTATTGTACGACTTAAATGAGTTAAACATACCGAACAATGTTTTAAAGAATGTTTTCATTGTAACCATCATCCTCAAGTATATTTCAAATCGATTTACATTGACATTGCAATACTATGAATACAATTATGGACATAACAGAATATGTTCAAAACACTTCAGCAATTCAGAAAATAGAGTATTAAACGTGCCATGGATCTTGGAGATTGCAGAAAAATGTCCCATCCGAGTTTAAAAGAGGCCAAATTGTCGGTGTCATCAATGAGTATTAAGTGCCATAGAAGGGATATAAGTCATATTTGCTATTTTTATATTTGTTTTCGCAATAAAAGGGATAATAGGAAGTAAAATGCAACAAGAGTGAATGACAAAATTGCATAGAAGCACCAATTAATAATAATAGAGAATATATAAGACCAGATTGGTTATGAGACTATGGTAGTGCTGCTTATCGCCACTAGATGGTAGCACAAGACTGGCTGCGGTTACAATAAATGCGATAATGCCTGTATGATTAAGTAGTCTTATCTGTATGCCATGAGGTCTGTTTTATAATCTTTACTGCCTGATATCTATCACTTATCACAATAAATATAGACACAGCAATAGGAACATTATTGCCATTAAGCAGATCACTCGCTGCCCTCAACAGGCTGTGGGGAAAGTTAAACTACTTGGCAACACGATTCAGTGATGTTTATGGCTTTATATCAGCTTTTATGAATAATAATTATTCTTTAAGGCAACACAGGGAGATGCTGGTTTTGTTTACATGTGAATTTTTCTGTCTTTCTGTCTCTTCTCTAAAATTGATGATGTCCCTTAATGGAACATTTCAGTTAGAAAAAAAGAAAGAAAAGGACTTATAGGACTTTCCATGTGCTTATGGATTTTAGTCCAGTCAATGTTGGCTCTGAACTTTGTCTGAAGTGGAGAAATGTTCTATTCTTCTCCAGTAGCAGTGATTGGTATAAAACTTTGCGTTTCCCCTAGCTGTCACATGCCCCCTGATGAAGCTGCGCACAGGGCTACAGACCTAACAGGGCTCCATGTTATTACTATGTAAGTTTGCCTCTTACACTCTTCTATCTGATGTATATGTTAATGTGGCACCCCACGGTCCTGGTCGTCACAGTGGCGTTGCTTTCCTCACAGGGAGAGTGATGTCACGCTTGGAGGCAAGGAAGGATAACTTTCATTAGGTATACACAAGCATGCAACATGTTCACACTCCAGGCCACAAGGGGGAGCTTTTGATCCTATTCCTAGGTGACTCCCCTATAGATTATATATTGTGGTTTGGATGGAAAGTTAGTCAGTTCCTGTCAGAGAGACAGAGGGGAAGGAAGCAGAGGGGTCGTGTAGCCACGAGAAAGTGCTGCAGCTCCTGGACAGAGACAATACCGAAAGCAGGACATATTGCAGTGAGCATGTAGGAGACAGAGGCACAGGCGAGGACACCAGGGGGGGACAGCAGTGAGCAGACTGTCTCCCTGGCCAAGCGCAGACAACCAGTAGCCAGCACACCAAGGTTGTAAGGGACTTTAGGACTTACATCAGAGACCGGCAGGACAGCTGAATTTCAAGTTACCTGTCCGCCACAGACACCTGAAGACACAGTAACACATAGAGCCCGGGGCGTGATAGAGTCCCTGTAAAAAGGCCTGAGTTACCTGTCATACAGGTATTGTCCTATCCTATTTGGGGGGCAGAGAGAAGAACTGTGAGGACCTTATCTGAAGCCACAGGCAGTAAGGGACTACAATATCACCGCGCTAGAGGGAAGGCTTTAATCTCCACCTGGAAAAGGGGACTCCCAACCTGCCTCCAAGCTGGCTGGACTCTACCTATCCTGTGATCTGGTACCCTGGACTGTGGCTGCCTGAAGTCTTCAGTAAACAAGGTAAAGAGACTGCAAACCTGTGTCCTCGTTCCTTACTGCACCACTCACCATTCTCATCTACACACCGGGAGCCCTGGGGATATACTTCACCTGTGGGAAGTTATACCATCTAGCTCCAATAACATCACCCCAGAGGACCCCTTAAAGCAGCGTCAATCCCTACTGACCGAATACCACAGGTGGCATCACGAACATAAACTTTATTTAATTTCCCTTTTACATGGGCGCCCAGGGCCACGGACCGGGTCAACACTGTGACATCCCCCTGTGAACACCGGACCCGGTACCATGTACCCCACGGCCCTGGTGGGCGACTTATCTTGGTGTCATGAATAGGATGGACCGACCCTGAAAATCAGGTCATGTGCGCCTAAAACACTGTGCCTAAACTGTGCTTTACTGCTTTACTGAGCTTTACTTTATAGCTCCACAAGGAGTGCTGGAAAAGAAGGGTGCACCATCATGGGCGGGAATTAACTGTGGGGAGTGAAAATAATGGCCGCCCACTCCAAACACTTCTGTACCATGCAGACATGCCCATCAGCAACTGAGATCCGCCTCCTGATCCTGAATGATGGGAGAAAGAGGAAAAAAAAGCTCCGCCCCCACAGGAGAGAGCGGGAAACTGACAAGGACGCAGCAAGGAACGTGGAGGACGACATGGCGCGCAGCCCGGACCCAGAGCATGGGGTGGAAGCTGAGAACTCCCCCAGCCACCAGGATGGAAGCCGCGGCAAGCCGTCTACCGAAGTCCCAGAGTTCCTGAAAGCGGAGGTGGAAGAACTCACCGACCAACTCCTGCAGACGCAGCTGGGCACCGGGTGGAAGAAGGCCTTCATTGCAAGCCTTAGCGGATATCCGTCGGCAGCCTCGTATGGTCCGGAGCAGGAAAGAAGTTCCGGAGCTGCGGAACCAGAGAGTGAGATGCTGCTGAAGAAGACGATAACACCGCAGCCTGTCCAGCGACCAGCGACTGCAGCTTCAGCAGTGGAGCAGACCGGCACCGGAAGGACCACATCTGAAGCAGGTATGAAGAACGACCCTTCCCCGATAACTGACCCCGCTCCTGTGACAGCTCCTACCCCAGCTACTGACTCCGCTCCAGTTACTGACCTTACCGCGGCCACCGACTGTGCCACGCTGCACACTGACGAGTCACTGGTAGGCTGGTAGCCATTACAACGTTCCCTGGGACCATGACTCTGGTATGGAGAAACAGCAAACCCTGGCCCAGCAAGCAAAGCATGAGAAAAGAGATATGCAGAGCCATCACTCCCCAGATACTGTACTGAAACCATTGAGTCACCTGTTGTGACATTTGCAGAAAGCTTTTCCCAGTCAGGAAACAGTAGCCACCATCCAGAGCTACCCTGGCAAAGGAGATAAACAGTTTTGCTTGCAAGTTTGAATATGACTGTGAATAGTTAAAAGTTAACCTGACAAGGTTCCTCCATGAAACGTTCATTTATTTGAAAAGACAGTGAGATCATGGACAGTGAGTGATCCATAAACTTTCCATTGTACATAGTTGGCACCTATTTAGGTGCCTTCTACTGGTTTTACAAAGAAGCTTTAAAGATACTGTTTCTAATATTGCTGTGAAAGTTGCCTTGTTTTACAGACACCTGAAGAAAAACCCATTTGGCGCGACAGGATTCCGGGTCTGGATACACGCCTTGTTGCCCACTCAATAACTACATTGGGGGTTTATGACGGGTCCCTCGCATTGTTATTGCTGTTTAAGTGATTGACTCGAATGATAAATTGCACCTTTAAATATGCTACTGCAGTATGAAAGGTTAAATGTGTTGCATTTTAGGGTTGCCATGATGTTTACTCTAGTTAGAAGAAGTGAAAGAAAATGCTAATGACTTGAAAAACTTTTGCACCCTTAAAGGGAATGTTGATTTGTTGCACTTTAATAAAATGATAGTATTTGATAGTGTCAGAAAATGTTGAAAATTATAGTATGTCTAATGTTGCACTTTTGAATTCAGCAGACCTGATGCAGTATACCCGTGCCCGAACTCCGGCTTACCATATAGCCACATTTACCGGCACATCTACAGTTTCCCCATACGGAACACACGAATCACAGGTATGTGTACTATTAGTGCCGAGTAGTCTGCTTTATTTCATTTGTTTTGCTGGTCATGTACATACAGCAGTGATTCTACTGAGGTTGTTTTATATATTGCTGTCTATTGATCAGAAGGATATATCGATTAGAAGGTCTCACGGCTTTTAGGAAGTTTCTTTCTTTGTCCCATCATACGCCTCTGGGTGTCAAGGCATTGCATACAATCTATATTTTCCTGTTGTCTCTAGGTATTCCCTTATGCGCGGTCTCAACCCTTTTTTCTTTTCTAATATGTATTGCTGTTCTTCTTTTCCCAGTATGGGAGTACTGGATTTAATGGGGGGGGAGTGTGGCACCCCAGGGTCCTGGTCGTCACAGTGCATTCCTCACAGGGAGAGTGATGTCACGCTTGGAGGCAAGGAAGGATAACTTTCATCAGGTAAACACAAGTATGCAACATGTTCACACTCCAGGCCACAAGGGGGACCATTTGATCCTATTCCTAGGTGACTCCCTTATATATATATTGTGGTTTGGATGGAAAGTTAGTCAGTTCCTGTCAGAGAGACAGAGGGGAAGGAAGCAGTGGGGCCGTGCAGCCATGAAAAAGTGCTGCAGCTCCTGGACAGAGACACCGAAAGCAGGACATATTGCAGTGAGCTTGTAGGAGAGAGATGCACAGGCAAGGACACCAGGGGGAGGATAGCAGTGAGCAGACTGTCTCCCTGGGCAAGTGCAGACAACCAGTAGCCAGCACACCAAGGTTGTAAGGGACTTTAGGACTTACATCAGAGACCGGCAGGACAGCTGAATTTCAAGTTACCTGTCCGCCACAGACACCTGAAGACACAGTAACACATAGAGCCCGGGGCGTGATAGAGTCCCTGTAAAAAGGCCTGAGTTACCTGTCATACAGGTATTGTCCTATCCTATTTGGGGGGCAGAGAGAAGAACTGTGAGGACCTTATCTGAAGCCACAGGCAGTAAGGGACTACAATATCACCGCGCTAGAGGGAAGGCTTTAATCTCCACCTGGAAAAGGGGACTCCCAACCTGCCTCCAAGCTGGCTGGACTCTACCTATCCTGTGATCTGGTACCCTGGACTGTGGCTGCCTGAAGTCTTCAGTAAACAAGGTAAAGAGACTGCAAACCTGTGTCCTCGTTCCTTACTGCACCACTCACCATTCTCATCTACACACCGGGAGCCCTGGGGATATACTTCACCTGTGGGAAGTTATACCATCTAGCTCCAATAACATCACCCCAGAGGACCCCTTAAAGCAGCGTCAATCCCTACTGACCGAATACCACAGGTGGCATCACGAACATAAACTTTATTTAATTTCCCTTTTACATGGGCGCCCAGGGCCACGGACCGGGTCAACACTGTGACATCCCCCTGTGAACACCGGACCCGGTACCGTGTACCCCACGGCCCTGGTGGGCGACTTATCTTGGTGTCATGAATAGGATGGACCGACCCTGAAAATCAGGTCATGTGCGCCTAAAACACTGTGCCTAAACTGTGCTTTACTGAGCTTTACTTTATAGCTCCACAAGGAGTGCTGGAAAAGAAGGGTGCACCATCATGGGCGGGAATTAACTGTGGGGAGTGAAAATAATGGCCGCCCACTCCAAACACTTCTGTACCATGCAGACATGCCCATCAGCAACTGAGATCCGCCTCCTGATCCTGAATGATGGGAGAAAGAGGAAAAAAAAGCTCCGCCCCCACAGGAGAGAGCGGGAAACTGACAAGGACGCAGCAAGGAACGTGGAGGACGACATGGCGCGCAGCCCGGACCCAGAGCATGGGGTGGAAGCTGAGAACTCCCCCAGCCACCAGGATGGAAGCCGCGGCAAGCCGTCTACCGAAGTCCCAGAGTTCCTGAAAGCGGAGGTGGAAGAACTCACCGACCAACTCCTGCAGACGCAGCTGGGCACCGGGTGGAAGAAGGCCTTCATTGCAAGCCTTAGCGGATATCCGTCGGCAGCCTCGTATGGTCCGGAGCAGGAAAGAAGTTCCGGAGCTGCGGAACCAGAGAGTGAGATGCTGCTGAAGAAGACGATAACACCGCAGCCTGTCCAGCGACCAGCGACTGCAGCTTCAGCAGTGGAGCAGACCGGCACCGGAAGGACCACATCTGAAGCAGGTATGAAGAACGACCCTTCCCCGATAACTGACCCCGCTCCTGTGACAGCTCCTACCCCAGCTACTGACTCCGCTCCAGTTACTGACCTTACCGCGGCCACCGACTGTGCCACGCTGCACACTGACGAGTCACTGGTAGGCTGGTAGCCATTACAACGTTCCCTGGGACCATGACTCTGGTATGGAGAAACAGCAAACCCTGGCCCAGCAAGCAAAGCATGAGAAAAGAGATATGCAGAGCCATCACTCCCCAGATACTGTACTGAAACCATTGAGTCACCTGTTGTGACATTTGCAGAAAGCTTTTCCCAGTCAGGAAACAGTAGCCACCATCCAGAGCTACCCTGGCAAAGGAGATAAACAGTTTTGCTTGCAAGTTTGAATATGACTGTGAATAGTTAAAAGTTAACCTGACAAGGTTCCTCCATGAAACGTTCATTTATTTGAAAAGACAGTGAGATCATGGACAGTGAGTGATCCATAAACTTTCCATTGTACATAGTTGGCACCTATTTAGGTGCCTTCTACTGGTTTTACAAAGAAGCTTTAAAGATACTGTTTCTAATATTGCTGTGAAAGTTGCCTTGTTTTACAGACACCTGAAGAAAAACCCATTTGGCGCGACAGGATTCCGGGTCTGGATACACGCCTTGTTGCCCACTCAATAACTACATTGGGGGTTTATGACGGGTCCCTCGCATTGTTATTGCTGTTTAAGTGATTGACTCGAATGATAAATTGCACCTTTAAATATGCTACTGCAGTATGAAAGGTTAAATGTGTTGCATTTTAGGGTTGCCATGATGTTTACTCTAGTTAGAAGAAGTGAAAGAAAATGCTAATGACTTGAAAAACTTTTGCACCCTTAAAGGGAATGTTGATTTGTTGCACTTTAATAAAATGATAGTATTTGATAGTGTCAGAAAATGTTGAAAATTATAGTATGTCTAATGTTGCACTTTTGAATTCAGCAGACCTGATGCAGTATACCCGTGCCCGAACTCCGGCTTACCATATAGCCACATTTACCGGCACATCTACAGTTTCCCCATACGGAACACACGAATCACAGGTATGTGTACTATTAGTGCCGAGTAGTCTGCTTTATTTCATTTGTTTTGCTGGTCATGTACATACAGCAGTGATTCTACTGAGGTTGTTTTATATATTGCTGTCTATTGATCAGAAGGATATATCGATTAGAAGGTCTCACGGCTTTTAGGAAGTTTCTTTCTTTGTCCCATCATACGCCTCTGGGTGTCAAGGCATTGCATACAATCTATATTTTCCTGTTGTCTCTAGGTATTCCCTTATGCGCGGTCTCAACCCTTTTTTCTTTTCTAATATGTATTGCTGTTCTTCTTTTCCCAGTATGGGAGTACTGGATTTAATGGGGGGGGAGTGTGGCACCCCAGGGTCCTGGTCGTCACAGTGCATTCCTCACAGGGAGAGTGATGTCACGCTTGGAGGCAAGGAAGGATAACTTTCATCAGGTAAACACAAGTATGCAACATGTTCACACTCCAGGCCACAAGGGGGACCATTTGATCCTATTCCTAGGTGACTCCCTTATATATATATTGTGGTTTGGATGGAAAGTTAGTCAGTTCCTGTCAGAGAGACAGAGGGGAAGGAAGCAGTGGGGCCGTGCAGCCATGAAAAAGTGCTGCAGCTCCTGGACAGAGACACCGAAAGCAGGACATATTGCAGTGAGCTTGTAGGAGAGAGAGGCACAGGCAAGGACACCAGGGGGAGGATAGCAGTGAGCAGACTGTCTCCCTGGGCAAGTGCAGACAACCGATAGCCAGCACACTGAGGTTGTAAGGGACTCTAGGACTTACATTAGGGACCGGCAGGACAGCTGAATTGCAAGTTACCTGTCCGCCACACACACCTGAAGACACAGTAACACATAGAGCCCAGCACGTGATAGAGTCCCTGTAAAAAGGCTCGAGTTACCTGTCATACAGGTGTTGTCCTATCCTATATGGAGGACAGAGAGAAGAACTGTGAGGACCTTATCTGAAGCCACAGGCAGTAAGGGACTACAATACCATCGCGCTAGACAGAAGGCTTTAATCTCCACCTGAAAAAGGGGACTCCCAACCTGCCTCCAAGCCGGCTGGACTCTACCTATCCTGTGATCGGGTACCCTGGACTGTGGCTGCCTGAAGTCTTCAGTAAACAAGGTAAAGAGACTGCAAACCTGTGTCCTCGTTCCTTACTGCACCACCATCTTCCATCTACACACCGGGAGCCCTGGGGATATACTTCACCTGTGGGAAGTTATACCATCTAGTTGCAATAACATCATCCCAGAGGACCCCTTAAAGCAGCGTCGGTCCCTACTGACCGAATACCACAGGTGGCGTCACGAACATAATCTTTATTCAATTTCCCTTTTACATGGGTGCCCAGGGCCACGGACCGGGTCACCACCGTGACATCCCCCTGTGAACACCGGACCCGGTACCGGGTACCCCACAGCCCTGGCGGGCGACTCATTAACCATTAGGGAATGTACTGTAATAGATACTGTATGTGGGCATACTAATTATACAGTTCTGGCAAAAATTAAGAGACCACTGCAAAATTTTCAGTTTGTCTGATTCTTCTCTTTATAGGTATACACTGCGTGCAGAATTATTAGGCAAGTTGTATTTTGATCACATGATACTTTTTATATATGCTGTCCTACTCCAAGCTGTTCAGGCTTGAGAGCCAACTACCAATTAAGTAAATCAGGTGATGTGCATTTCTGTAATGAGGAGCGGTGTTGTCTAATGACATCAACACCCTATATAAGGTGTGCTTAATTATTAGGCAACTTCCTTTCCTTTGGCAAAATGGGTCAGAAGAGAGATTTGACGGGCTCTGAAAAGTCCAAAATTATGAGATGTCTTGCAGAGGGATGCAGCAGTCTTGAAATTGCCAAACTTTTGAAGCGTGATCACCGAACAATCAAACGTTTCATGGCAAATAGCCAACAGGGTCGCAAGAAGCATGTTGGGCAAAAAAGCTGCAAAATAACTGCCCATGAATTGAGGAAAATCAAGTGTGAAGCTGCCAAGATGCCATTTGCCACCGGTTTTGCCATATTTCAGAGCTGCAACATTACTGGAGTATCAAAAAGCACAAGGTGTGCGATACTCAGGGACATGGCCAAGGTAAGGAAGGTTGAAAAACGACCACCTTTGAACAAGAAATATAAGATAAAATGTCAAGACTGGGCCAAGAAATATCTTAAGACTGACTTTTCAAAGGTTTTATGGACTGATGCAATGAGAGTGACTCTTGATGGGCCAGAGGCTGGATCAGTAAAGGGCAGAGAGCTCCACTTCGACTCAGATGCCAGCAAGTTGGAGGTGGGGTACTGGTATGGGCTGGTATCATCAAAGATGAACTTGTGGGACCTTTTCGGGTTGAGGATGGAGTGAAGCTCAACTCCCAGGCCTACTGCAAGCTTCTGAAAGACAACTTCTTCAAGCAGTGGCACAGGAAGAAGTCGGTATCGTTCAAGAAAAACATGATTTCCATGTAGAACAATGCTCTATCACATGCCTCCAACTACTCCACAGCATGGCTGGCCAATAAAGGTCTCAAAGAAGAAAAAAAAATGACATGGCCTCCTTGTTCACCTGATCTGAACCCCATAGAGAACCTGTGGTCCCTCATAAAATGTGAGATCTACAGGGAGGGAAAACAGTACACCTCTCGGAACAGTGTCTGGGAGGCTGTGGTGGCTGCTGCACGCAATATTGATTGTAAACAGATCAAGCAACTGACAGAATCTATGGATGGAAGGCTGTTGAGTGTCATCATAAAGAAAGGTGACTATATTGGGCACTATTTTTTGGGGATTTTGTTTTTGCATGTCAGAAATGTTTATTTCTATATTTTCTGCAGTTATATTGGTTTACCTGGTGAAAATAAACAAGTTAGATGGGAATATATTTGGTTTTTATTAAGTTGCCTAATAATTCTGCACAGTAATAGTTACCTGCACAAACAGATATCCTCCTAAGATAGCCAAATCTAAAAAATCCACTCCAACTTCCAAAAATATTAAGCTTTGATATTTATGAGTCTTTTGGATTGATTGAGAACATAGTTGTTGATCAATAATAAAAATAATCCTCTAAAATACAACTTGCCTAATAATTCTGTACGCAGTGTATTTTCGAGTAAGATGTAAATTGCTCTTTTATTCTATAAACTTCTGACAACATGTCTCCAAATTTCCAAGCAATACATTTTGTATTTTTCTGAAAATGAGAAATGGTCAAAATAAAAAAAAAAATACATTGCTTGCAGACCTCAAATAATGCAAAAAACAAAAAACAAAAAACAAGTTCATAATCATTTAGAAACAACAATTCTAATGTTTTAACTCAGGAAGAGTTCAGAAATCAATATTTTGTGGAATAACCATGATTTTAAATCACAGCTTTCATGCGTCTTGGCATGCTTTCCACCAGTCTTTGACATTGCTTTTGGGTGACCTTATGCCCAGCGATCTGACACTATATAGTAATGTCTCATCCTGGGACAAAGTAAAAAAGTAAAAACAATAAATAAATAACATGTGTAAAAATATTTTTTAAAAACTTCCTAAATAAAGAGAAAATAAATAAATATTTTTCCAAAAAATACATTTCTTTATGTAAATAAAAAAACAATAAAAGTACTCATATTTAGTATCGCCGCGTCCGTAACGACCCCACCTATAAAACTGTCCCACCAGTTAACCCCTTCAATGAACACTGTAAAAAACGTAAGTAAAAAACGAGGCAAAAAACAATGCTTTATCATCATACCACCGAACAAAAAGTGGAATAACACGCGATAAAAAAGACGGATATAAATAAACATGGTACTGCTGAAAACGTCATCTTGTCCAGCAAAAAATGAGCTGCCATACAGCGTCATCAGCAAAAAAATAAAAAAGTTGTAGCTCTCAGAATAAAGTGATGCAAAAACAATTATTTTTTATATAAAATAGTTTTTATTGTATAAAAGCACCAAAACATAAAAAAAATATAAATGAGGTATCGCTGTAATCGTACTGACCTGAAGAATAAAACTGCCTTATCAATTTTACCACACACGAAATGGTATAAATGCCCCACCCAAAT
The DNA here is from genome assembly GCF_051348905.1 of Ranitomeya variabilis. NCBI lineage: Eukaryota > Metazoa > Chordata > Amphibia > Anura > Dendrobatidae > Ranitomeya > Ranitomeya variabilis. The sequence goes on from NC_135236.1 coordinate 532,192,012, forward strand.
GAAATTCATGAATTGCTGTTTTTTGTTCATTCTGCCTCCCAAAAATTGTAAAAAAAAGCGATAAAAAAATGTCATGTGCCTAAAAATGGTACCAATAAAATCAAGACCTCACATGGCTCTGTGGGCCAAAATATGGAAAAATTATAGCTCTCAAAATGTGGTGATGTAAAAACTATTTTTTGCAATAAAAAGCGTCTTTTAGCATGTGACAGCTGCCAAACATAAAAACCCACTCTAAATAGTAAATTAAACTCCCTTTATCACTCCCTTAGTTAGGGAAAAATAATAAAATAAAAAATGTATTTATTTCCATTTTCTCATTAGGGTTAGGGCTAAAGTTAGGGATAGGGATAGGGCTAAACTTAGGGTTAGGGTTGGGGCTAAAGTTATGGTTGGGGCTAGAGTTGGGGTTAGGGTTTGGATTACGTTTATGGTTGGGATTAGGGTTAGGGTTGGGATTAGGGTTAGGATTAGGGTTAGGGGTGGGTCAGGGTTAGGGGTGTGGTTAGGGTTATGGTTAGAGTTGGGATTAGGGTTAGGGGTGTGTTGGGGTTAGGATTGTGGTTAGGGTTTGGATTGTGGTTAGGGGTGTGGTTAGGGTTGGGATTAGGGTTAGGGGTGTGTTTGGGTTAGGGGTGTGGTTATGGTTAGGGTTGGGATTAGGGTTAGGGGTGTGTTGAGGATAGGGGTGTGGTTAGGGTTAGGGGGTGTGTTGGGGTTAGGGGTGTGGTTATGTTAGGGTTGGGATTAGGGTTAGGGGTGTGTTGGGGTTAGGCTTGGAGTTAGAATTAGGGGTTTTCCACTGTTTAGGCACATCAGGGGCTCTCCAAACGTGACATAATGTCCAATCTCAATTCCAGCCAATTCTGCGTTGAAAAAGTAAAACAGTGCTCCTTCCCTTCCGAGCTCTGCCGTGCGACCAAACAGTGGTTTAACCCCACATATGGGGTATCAGCGTACTCAGGACAAATGGCACAACAACTTTTGGGGCTCAATTTCTCCTGTTACCCTTGTGAAAATAAAAATTTGGGGGCTAAATTATTTTTGTGAGAAAAAAATGATTTTTTTTATTTTCTCTATAAGCTCTGCCTTATAAACTTTAGTGAAACACTTGGGGGTTCAAAGTGCTCACCACACATCTAGATAAGTTCCTTGCGGGGTCTAGTTTCCAAAATGGGGGGTTTCTACTGTTTAGGCACATCAGTGGCTCTGCAAATGCAACGTGATGCCCGTAGACCATTCCATCAAAGTCTGTATTCCAAAACGTCACTACTTCCCTTCCGAGCCCTGACGTGTGCACAAACAGTAGTTTTCTCCCACATATGGGGTATCAGCGTATTCAGGATAAATTGGAAAACAACTGTTGGGGTCCAATTTCACCTGTTACCCTTTGGAAAATAAAAAATTGGGGGCGAAAAGATCATTTTGGGGAAAAAAATATGATTTTTTATTTTTCTACATTATAAACTTCTGTGAAGCACTTGGGGGTTCAATGTGCTCACCACACACCTAGATAAGTTCATTAGGGGGTCTATTTTCCAAAATGGTGTCACTTGTGGGGGGTTTCCACTGTTTAGGCACATCAGGGCTCTCCAAACGTGACATGGCGCGTGAAAAAAAGTTAAATGTTCATTTTTTTTAAACATTCCAAAAATTCCTGTGAAGCACCTGAAGGGTTAATACACTTCTTGAATATGGTTTTGAGCACCTTGAGGGGTGCAGTTTTTAGAATGGTGTCACTTTTGGGTATTTTCTATCATATAGACCCCTCAAAATGACTTCAAATGTGATGTAGTCCCTAAAAAAATGATGCTGTAAAAATGAGAAATCGCTGGTCAACTTTTAACCTTTATAACTCCCTAGCAAAAAAAATTTTGGTTCCAAAATTGTGTGACATATCTCTTTGATTTAAGGGCATGAAAATTCAAATTTGGACATTGCAAAATTTTCTAAATTTTCACCAGATTTCAATTTTTTTCACAAATGAACGCAAGTCATATCAAATAAATTTTACCTCTGTCATGAAGTACAATATGTCACGAGAAATCATTGTCAGAATCACCAGGATCCATGGAAGCGTTCCAGAGTTATTACCTCATAAAGCGACAGTGGTCAGAATTGTAAAAATTGGCCCAGTCATTAACGTGCAAACCACCCTTGGGGGTAAAGGAGTTAAGTAAAATAAACTAGCAAAAGGTTAGCTAAAGCTAGTCAGAGCTCACAGGACCTGTCCACCTTGATGTTAATACACCATGGTGATGGGATGTAATCTGCCCCATACCCTTTTACACTATAAATGATGAAATAATGCTTTAAAGGGTCGTCTGATCTTCTGGTGAAAATCTGCAGTCACTGTGTGACTGCAGTTGTCTGAACCCTTTTAGAGTGCGTGCTGCACACTGTCAGGATTTTTCTGTGCTGCTGATGAGGGTAAGTGGGTGCAATTTGCATACATGTGGTCACATGCCGACTAGATGTGCTTAGCTTCACTCAGTACAAGTGAATTGAGAGAACCTGGGTACAACTAGTCAGAATGTGGCCGGAAGCAGGGCTGGAACGAAGGGTAGACACCTGCCCAGGGCGCAACCTCCTGCCTACCCAGTGTTCAGGCTCCCATGGATAATATCTATGTAATAAAATGCTCAGATAGTGGGACCTTCATATCCATTGTAACGCGATTATTCTAACAAGGCATTAACTTAAGTAATAGAAAAATATATTTTCATATTCCTCTCACCACACATTAGGTTATATGTATAGATGAATGCAACCTTAATTGTTGTGTAAAATCTCTGATTAGATCACATTTAGTCTACATTATGGATAATGGCACTTTCTCAGATAAAAGACCTGTTGTTATCTACTTTGTTGATCCTTATTTCCTTCTGTTGCAACACTGCCCTTGTTTAGACATGGCTGCATTTTATTTAACGCGTCTTAGTCTGCGCAATGAGCATCAAGTACCTATGGTATGATAAAACAACTTATCCCCACACATTTGGGGATTAATGTGTTCTAGATTCTCTATATATACACATAGAATATCTGATGTTCATTTTAATGTGCTTAAACTATGCATCATTTCTATCCAATCACCCAGAGTCAGGGTGCATACGTTAATTGCAGCATTGATATATGCAAAACTTTGAAGATTGTATCACGATTGCGCTACTTTTCTCTTGCGCTTTGTTGTGATGGGTGCATGCGCTGTAATCTGATGCCATTTTATTGTATTCCTACAATATACACATTTCTATCCATCTGCATTTGTTCATCGGTGCAGGCATAAGGGTGTAAGATACAAATGCTTCTCACAAAATTAGAATATCATCAAAAAGTTATTTTATTTCAGTTCTTCAATACAAAAAGTGAAACTCATATTATGTAGAGTCATTACAGAGTGATCTATTTCAAGTGTTCATTTCTGTTAATGTTGATGATTATGGCTTACAGCCAATGAAAACCCAAAAGTCATTATCTCAGTAAATTAGAATACTTAACAAAAAACACCTGCAAAGCTTTCCTAACCGTTTAAAAAGGTCCCTTAGTCTGTTTCAGTAGGATCCACAATCATGGTGAAGACCGCTGACTTGACAGATGTCCAGAAGGCAGTCACTGACACACTCCACAAGTACGGTAAGCCACAAAACGTCATTGCTAAAGAAGCTGGATGTTCACAGAGTGCTGTATCCAAGCATATTAATGGAAAGTTGAGTGGAAGGAAAAGTGTGGTAGAAAAGGGGCACATGCAACCAGTATAACCACAGTCTTGAAAGGATTGTGAAGAAAAGACCATTCAAAAATTTGGGGGAGATTCACAAGGAGTGGACTGCTGCTAGAGTCATTGCTTCAAGAGCCACCACACACAGACGCATCCAGGATATTGGCTACAAGTGTCGCATTCCTTGTGTCAAGCCTCTGATGACCAATAGACAACACCAGAAGCGTCTTACCTGGGCCAAGGAGAAGAAGAACTAGACTGTTGCTCAGTGGTCCAAGGTGTTGTTTTCAGATGAAAGTAAGTTTTGCATTTCATTTGGAAATCAAGGTCCCAGAGCCTGTAGGTAGAGTGAAGAGGCACACAATCCAAGCTGCTTGAGGTCTAGTGTGAAGTTTCCACAATCAGTGATAGTTTGGGGAGCCATGTCATCTGCTGGTGTAGGTCCACTGTGTTTTATCAAGACCAAAGTCAGCGCAGCCGTCTACCCGGAAATTTTAGAGCACTTCATGCTTCCCTCTGCTGACAAGCTTTTTGGAGATGGAAATTTCATTCTCGAGCAGGACTTGGTACTTGTACACACTGCCAAAAGTTTCAATACCTGGTTTAAAAACAACAGTATCACTGTGCTTGATTGGCCAGCAAACTCGCCTGACCTTAACCCCAATCCTGTAGAATGTAAGCCCGAAAGGGTAGGGTCCTTGCCCCTCTGTATCAGTCTGTCATTGTTAGTTTGTTTACTGTAAGTGATATCTGTAACTTGTATGTAACCCCTTCTCATGTACAGCACCATGGAATCAATGGTGCTATGTAAATAAATAAATAAATAAATAATAATAATAGATAATCTATGGGGTATTATCAAGAGGAAGATGAGAGATACCAGACCCAACAATGCAACCTGGGCTTCCAAAACACCTCAGCAGTATCACAGGCTGATCACCTTCATGCCACGCCGCATTGATGCAGTAATTGATGCAAAAGGAACCCCAACCAAGTATTGAATGCATTTCCTGAGCATACATTTCAGTAGGCCAACATTTCAGATTTTAAAATCGTTTTTCAAGCTAGTGTTATAAAGTATTCTAATTTTCTGAGATAATGACTTTTAGGTTTTCATTGGCTGTAAGCCATAATCATCAACATTAACAGAAATAAACACTTGAAATAGATCACTCTATTTGTAATGACTATATATAATATGAGTTTCACTTTTTGTATTGAAGTACTGAAATAAATTAACTTTTTGATGATATTCTAATTTTGTGAAAAGCACCTGTATATCACTTTCACATTAGGGATCTGTAAGTCAATGCCGATGTCACATACAAGGGTCACTATGTGTCCCCCTAGGATGCGCACGGAGGCGTATTGAAGCCGTGGGAGTGCATTGTAGTCACAGGCGTAGCTTTTGTTTTTGAAATGGACTACAGGATGGTAGTGGGGCAGTCCGTTTCCTTCCCGGCTGGGTTTTCCATGTGACCTATGGCCACAGGTTCCTTATAGAAACCCCTGAAGCAGAGGGTTGGGTGTATCAGTATCAGTGTAGTTTTGCAAGTGTGCAGAGCAGAAGGCTCTGAAGAGCTCCACCTGTGTGAGACAGCACAGGCAAGCGGAGCTGAAAGGCCTGGCACCCACAGCTTACATGGCGGTGCATTCGCCCACGGTAACCGGTTTCGGAGGTAGACTGGCATGTTTATTGACTGCAATCCGGAGGATATGTTTCCCGGCTGCGATCTGGAGGATATCATGTGCTGTGTATTGCTGTGATTTGGATACTAAAACACATTTTCCTTTGAACTTTGCTGGGTCACTGCCTCATCACTGCACAGTGTGGATACTGCTGAACTACAGGGTGCTTCTTTGTATTACTTATCTTATTTGTTTCAATCCTTTATCCTTCTGTTTTGCCCTTTCTCGTTTTCCTCTTTCTTCTTGTACATTCAGTTTATACCTGCTTTACTGTAAACATGTAATTTTTTATGTCACAACTTTAGCTAAGTCAATGTGTACTGTTTCTGAAGTGACAATGTGCAATATTTGGATTCTTTGTCAAAACATAATAAATTTAGAGCATACAGATCTATTCAACATAATCAATGGCCAATGATCTCTTTCTGTTATTTTTTAAAATTTCCGCAGTTCACAGAATTGTTCAATAAAAATGTTTGTGTGATCCAGGTCAACCTGAATGAGGCTCCAATATTCCTTGGCTCTGAAAAAAACACCCCTGGCCAATGTGGGAAAACGACTATATGAATATCTGAAGTTTCTCTTTAGACTTTTACTTGGCTTGTAAAAATGTTGGGTGTTAATTGTATGCCAATGGAGTTCAGAGACAGGTTAGAGAGCATTATAGTAATGTGTGTCTAATAAATGTATCAACACAGCTCTCTTCTGTCAATCTGTCAATCTTTTTTTTATTATAACTTCAGGGTGTTACTATGAAATTAGCTACACTTTTATGTACAGGATGCAGTTAGTCATTAAGGGTGGTGGCCATTTACCAAGACGTGCAATTTAGGAACTTAAACATACAATGGGCATGAAGTTAATTGGCATAACAATTTGCATACTAAGCTTTTATCTCATATGTCCTCTACAGATTAAAAGGTGAACTTGATTAATGGGAGTTGGTTCTTTATTGCTCTAAAAGTGTTAACTCAATATAATAATAATATAAAATGTAAAACTTAATGTGGAAATCCTAAATCTAGCTGCACAATTATGTTAAAGCGGAGCTTTTGCCAGATCTCTAAATACAAACAACATGAATTTTAACTAAATAACTTACACTTGATGAGGCTAGTATACTTAATCTGAAAATCTGTCAAATCTGTCAGAATGGCTTTATAATCCCTTGTGAAAGTTCCCCTGCTTAATTACCTGCGTTTTATGCCTTCAGTTCCTTTGTACTCTCAGAATAGGCCCCATTATTGGCTCATTTTTACCATGTCTGTCCCTGCAGCCTTCACAAAATTGTGGTGAAGTTTCTGGTCTGGTAGACAAAACAACTGTGCAATGTTTCATAGCCAGATTTTTATAGACCTTTAGTTTTGTTTTTATTTGTGATTCTTATTTTGTGGTTGGTTGTGCTATGTCTTTTGCTTCGGCACCATGTTGGTGTGATGTTATTAACCGCAACCTCAGTTCCAAAAAATATTTTTTTGTTTTGGGGGGGTGAAGGTTGAAAGCAGGGGTAGGTCCATAAAAAAGTGTGGGTGATTGGGATAAGTGAGTATTTCTGTTTTATGATGAGGTGAAGAAAGTTGGTTGAGTCCAACATTTCTTAATACAAGAGTTAGACTGAGCCAGTTTTGCAACACCATTAAGCAAGAGACACCACAATCCAAACAACACCATGAAGACCAAGGAGATCTCTAGTCAAGGACAGAGTTTTTGAGAAGTATTAGAAAGGGTTGGGTTATTAAAAAAAAAAAGCAATCCCAATCTCTGCTGATCCCCCGATGCACCATCAAATCTATTATCATCACATGGTACCACAACAAACCTGCCAATATTGGGCTGACCATCAAAAGTCTCAGCCCAGGCAAGGAGCACAAATAGATAGAAAGGGGTGCACTACTCGTTGGTGTAAATAACAATGAAAAAGGGGTGCACTACCTAGTCTATATATAACAATATTGGACAACAAGAAGAAAGTTAGACTAATTACGGTATGCACAAGCACATCATATGTAAAAATATCAAGAAACCTTTATTGTCACCTCACAAATTACATAAAAACATTTAAAAATACAAAAGTCGCACCCCCACACACAAGCATGGATCAAAACATGAGCCCCCTGTAAATTACAGAGTAAATATCACAAACAATATTGTATGTTCAATTGCATGCTAGACCCTGTGTGCACCAAAATACCAACCCTAAATACTATCCATATTTTGTCCAAACGGACAACCTGTATATCATAGGCCAGTAGATGTATAATATCCCTGATTACTGGAACAAAAGGGAACACACTGGATAAATATCCTAGGGTGGATAATAAACCCCTCAAAAATATATAATTCAAATAGATACAACCTGATCTGTTGCTAATAGCAAAGTCAAAGTCCAGAGTCCCATGTTCCTAAGATTACTGAGTAAACAGGGTAACTTGTGAAAGCACACCGGAGTCCTCTAATGCAGGGCTCAAGAAAGTAAATTCCCTATCAAAGGGGAAAGCTGGGTATAATAACCCTGAAGTGAGGGGGGTGTGAGGAAAGCAGGCCCCACGCGTATCGCAACCGCAGCAGCTTCATCAGGGGCAGTGGCCTAGAGGTGAATGTAACCAGGTTAAATATCAGAATAAATCATGTAGATCACATACCGCTGTGTCCGGAATCAGATTACCCAGGAGGAAAGGAAGGCACTCCATCGGCATGAACAAGTGTGATAGCAGAAGTATGCATAGCGTCCATAATATGAACTGCGCGTGCGCACACTGCGATTCAATACAGGACCGCATTGCGCATGTGCAGATATGGACGAAGGAGTGAACGGAGAGAGGGCAGGACATAGGAATGAGGATTGAAAGAAGGATCGCAAGCGCTGGTACCAGCTAAAAGAGAAAGGTGAGAAATAAAAGGGGACAAAAAAGGGGGAACAAAAAGGAGGAATAAAGAAGGAGGAAAAGAGGACAAGCTTGGAATCAAGAAGGCTCATAAAGAACCACCAAGATGCAAAGACGATTATACATAAACATATATCCCCCCAAAAAAAAAAAAACACAGGGTCTAGCATGCAATTGTACATACAATATTGTTTGTGATCCATGCTTATGAGTGGGGGTGCGACTTTTGTATTTTTAAATCTTTTTATGTAATTTGTGAGGTGACAAAGGTTTCTTGATATTTTTACATATGATTTGGTTGTGAATACCGTAATTAGTCTAACTTTCTTCTTGTAGCCCAGGCAAGGAGGGCATTAAATAGAGAGGCAGCACAGAGCCCAAAGGTAACCCTAAACGAGCTGCAGAGTTCCCAAGCAGAAACTGGAGTATCTGTCCATACGACCACGATAAGCCCTACACTCCATAGATGTGGCCTTTTATAGTGGCCAGAAAAAAGAATTTACTTACACACAAAAATTGTAAGGCTCATTTTGAGTGTGCTAAAAGACATGTGGGATGATGAAAACAAATGGGACCCCCAATCTGAGAATGATACCCCCCACAGTAAATTCCTCCAGAATACCCTCCATATGCACAATATGATGACCATACTGTACCCCCTTAACCTCCCCAGCAAAGTATGGTGACTAGTGTTGAGCATTCCGATGCTGCAAGTATCGGGTATCGGCCGATACTTGCTGTATCGGAATTCCGATACCGAGATCCAATACTCTTGTGGTATCGGGTATCGGGTATCGCAACAACATTAATGTTAAAATGTGTAAAAGAGAGAATTAAAATAAAAAATATCGCTATACTCACCTGTCCGACGCAGCCGGGACTTCAGCGAGGGAACCGGCAGCGTTGTTTGTTTAAAATTCGCGCTATTACTTGGTTACGTGAATTCCCGGCTTGTGATTGGTCAGGTCGGCCACGTTGCCGGGACGCGGACCAATCACAGCAAGCCGTGACGAAATTACGTCACGGCTTGCTGTGATTGGTCCGCGTCCCGGCAATATGGCCGCCCTGACCAATCACAAGCCGTGACGTCACGGGAGGCTGGACACGCGCCCATTTTAAAATGAGCGCGTCCAGCCTCCCGGCTTGTGATTGGTTGACCGCGGCGCAACCAATCACAAGCCGTGACGTCACGGGAGGCTGGACACGCGCCCATTTTAAAATGAGCGCGTCCAGCCTCCTGGCTTGTGATTGGTTGACCGCGGCGCAACCAATCACAAGCCGTGACGTCACGGGAGGCTGGACACGCGCCCATTTTAAAATGAGCGCGTGTCCAGCCTCCCGTGACGTCACGGCTTGTGATTGGTCAGGGCGGCCATATTGCCGGGACGCGGACCAATCACAGCAAGCCGTGACGTAATTTCGTCACGGCTTGCTGTGATTGGTCCGCGTCCCGGCAACATGGCCGACCTGACCAATCACAAGCCGGGAATTCACGTAACCAAGTAATAGCGCGAATTTTAAACAAACAACGCTGCCGGTTCCCTCGCTGAGGTCCAGGCTGCGTCGGACAGGTGAGTATAGCGATATTTTTTATTTTAATTCTTTCTTTTACACATTAATATGGATCCCAGGGCCTGAAGGAGAGTTTCCTCTCCTTCAGACCCTGGGAACCATCAGGAATACCGTCCGATACTTGAGTCCCATTGACTTGTATTGGTATCGGGTATCGGTATCGGATTGGATCCGATACTTTGCCGGTATCGGCCGATACTTTCCGATACCGATACTTTCAAGTATCGGACGGTATCGCTCAACACTAATGGTGACCCCAACACAGTATGATGCTCCAACTGTGATCCCCACAGAGCCCTTCCGTACAGTATAATGGGCCCCACATAGTTCTACATACAGAATGATGACCCCACATAGTACTGCACACAGAATAATGGGTCCCACAAACTCCTCCATACTGTATAATGGGCCCCACATAGTCTTCCATACAGAAAAATGGGTCTCACATTGCCATCCCTACAGTATAATGGGACCCACATAGTCATCTATAAAGTATAATGGCCCGACATAGTCCTCCATACAGAATAATAGGCCCCACATTACCTTTCATGCAGTATAATGGGTCCCACATAGTTATCCATATAGTATAATAAGCCCCATATCACCTTCCATACAGTATAATGGGCCCTAAATAGTCCTCCATAAAGTATAATGGGCCCCACTTTAAAAAAAATAAATACTTACCTCTCCTCATTCCTCACCGCTTCAGTCTCGGTAGCAAGCGCTCTGAAACTCTTCACTGCTCGGCACAATGGGCGCAAAATAGTGACATCATCGGCCCCCCTGCACTGAGACATCAGACGCAGTGGGATAATGATGGAGGAGGGAGCAGATGGCTTCCCTCTTTCATCAGTGCTTTCAACTGTATTGACATCCAGGATGCTGATACAGTTGAAAATGTTATACCATACAGGAGAGACAGGGCACCACCATCGCAAGCCCAAAAACTAATGCTGTAGGCCAAAATTGGCCCACGGGTCAGAGTTTGACATGTATAGCTTACTCTTAAACTAGAAAACCCTATTAACTTCAGTGGCCAACTACACATGGGTCCAAGAAGAAGAACTACAGTATAAGGCCTTCTTTGAGGGTCTGCCGACCTGAATAGCATCATGAAATTAGCTAAGAGGAACATGGAGATTAATAGGAAAAATCCATTAATGTTGTCATATTGTATCATTCTATGCTATGTTTGAAAACACATGTTTCTCTATGCAGTATGGGGTAATCATGTATACGCGCATTACCGCAATGTGCTTCCTTTGTCTAAATCATGTATAAAAAGCCACTAGTAGTGTTGTTCAGGGCCACACCCTCTCTAGTCCACCACCAGGTCACACCATTGCCAGGCCACTGCCAGATATTCCAGTGTTACTTTGCTTGTCTGGACACCTGCGAGTGTCTGCATGCTTTATCTCACTGACTTTTCTGAACTGTTCTGTTGCATATCTCTGAATAAACATCAGCCTCGGCTTAAAAAGGAGAATTGTCTACAGTGTCTTCCCGGATTTTCCAGCTTTCAGTAAGGACTTTCTTAGGCCGGGTTCACATTTGCATTCAGGGGCTTTGCGGAGGACTGCGTATGCCCTCCGTTAAGCCCCACCTACTTCTCCATACTTCTGCATGTGTCCTGCTTACCTATCTTTAACATTGGGTATGCAGGACATGCAGATGTATGCGGAAGCATCGTTTTGATGCACCGTCCGCACAAAACGCAACTTGTTGTGCTCCCATGCAGTCGGCGGGCAAGTCAAAACAACGCATCTGCTGGATGAAACATTAAAGCAAGCAGAGATAGTACAGAAAGATATGTATGAATACCGGGTTTTGCAAATAGTCATTGATGAGATGGGAGGGGTAGCACGGCAGCAGGAGGTTGACAGGGATAAGATTGAGGACTGGAGACTTAGGATAGAAGAATAGATGAGAGAACATTTAGAAAAACAGATTGTCATGACAAGACATCTTGAAAGTATGGTGGGACAGTTTAGGAAAGAATTTATGCAATTATGGAATAATTATTAAATAAAGTATCCGTAGAGAGGGCTTTCAAGTCAGGAGTCTTGCAGAATGCTGAATGCATTGATGACATTGTAGAAACTTTGTTAACGAATTCTCTCCTTATCCGGTTGTGAATGATCCTAGGCAGTATCGGTAGTATATTGGTCTTCAAATGATTAACCCTTTCACTCAGGAGCGTTCAAGTCAGTAACAGGGCTCAAATTGCAGTCACCCCATGGACTGCCTGAGACTACCACTTTGGTAGGTTTTGAGGGCTCCTGTATTCAAGCAGTAAAAAGTTGTCCACTGAACCTGAGATTTAAGGACACAGGGGGATTGAAGAAAAGGGGTCTTTAATGCGATTTTTGGGTAAATCCACAGTTACGATCAACTATCCTGGGTACTGATGTTTTGGGAGCAATGGGGATTGTTGTTGATTTGTAACAAAGTCCTGTGGTGGAGCAAAGAATGATTGTGCCTGTGGTTGTGGAGTTGGAGAGTCACACGTTACTCATTGCCAGTCTAGGTTCATGTACTGGTGAAACTGTTAAAAAAATGTTGATAATGATGTTTTGAAAAATGAATTGAATCAACGGTTCCCTGAATTGTGGATTTCAAAGAAAACCTATTGTGGGTTAATGCAAACTCAAGTTAAAATTGATGGTGAAAGCTACCATCTTTCCAGTGCCAGTACTGAATTCCTGAGGACTCAATCCCTTACATAAGTGTTGTGGTCAGTGAATTGGAAACACAAGGTATTGTTGTAAAATGTAATTCTCCATGTAAGAGTCACATTTTACCTTTAAAAAAGGAAGTTGGTAGCTTTCGAATGTTTGTGGACTTGAGACTTGTAAATAAGTACACTCCATCAGCTGCTCACCTTGTTGCTTCTGTCCCTAAAGTTATGTAATTACTAAGGAGTGATTGTAAATTATTTTCCTGTTCAAATATTGCAAATGGCTTTTTCTCAGTACCCCTAACACTGAATCTGCCCTCTGCTTTGCTTTCACTTTTGAGAATGTGCAATATTTAGGGCAGCACGGTGACTCCGTGGCTAGCCCTGCAGCCTTGCAGCGCTGGGGGTCCTGGGTTCAGATCCCACCAAGGACAACACCTGCAAGGAGTTTGTATGTTCTCCCTGTGTTTGTGTGCATTTCCTCCGTATTCTCCGGTTTCCTCCCACACTCCAAAGACTTACTGATAGGGAATTTAGATTGTGAGCCTCATTGGGGACAGTGATGATGATGTATGTAAAGCGCTGCGGGATATGTTAGCCCTATAAAAGTAAAGCATAAAAAATACTTGTTCATGCAGTTGCCCGTGGGATTCCACAGTTCTCCTGTGTATTTTCCATCAGGTATTGGCTCAGGTTTTAGAACCCCTTGGCTATGGCGACAGAGTCCTACAATATGCTGATGATCTGTTAATTCAAACTGTTGATGAATGTGAACACAAGGAAACCTTTGAAAGTGTGTGTCAGGCTCTACATGATAGAGCAGTGTGGTGGCCACAGACAGAAGATGTGCATCCGTTCTTCGTAACACCAACATGAGTGAAGTTGCCATTCCACCTGAGAGATCTTCCCGAGTCTGGCTATTTTTTAAAGACTCTGCCGATAACCCCAAAAAGGCCATTTGCAGCACTTGCCATGCCCGCATCAGCAGGGGTAGCAAAACAACCAGCCTGACCACCACCAGCATGATCAGGCACATGCAAGCAAAGCACCCGACTTTGTGGGCCGAACCCCAGGCTCCCGGACCACTGCCTGCTGGTCACACCACTGCTTCTTCCACTGTTTTGCATAGAAGCCAATCCCCAGTACACCGTGCATGTGAAGATGCCTCTAGCCCTGCACCTGTTGTGGCCCACAGTCAAGCAGCACCATCAGCAAGCGCGTCCAAGTCCTGTTCCCAGCCTAGCGTACTGTTGTCTATAACCCAGTCTTTGGAACGCAAGCGGAAATACCCAGCCAACGACCCACAGGCCACAGTCCTCAATTCTAATATTTCTCTTCTGCTTGCGCTAGAAATGCTGCCTTTTAGGCATGTTGAGATGGAAGCTTTCCACAACCTGATGTCGGCAGCTGTCCCAAGGTACTCAGTCCCCAGTCGCCACTATTTCTCCCGGTGTGCCATACTGGCATTACACCAGCATGTGTCCCACAACATGACCCGTGCCCTCAACAAGCTGTTACCGGCAAAGTCCACCTAACCACGGACACCTGGACAAGTGCTTGTGGGCAGGGATGGTACATCTCAATGACGGCACACTGGGTTAACATAGTGGAAGCTGGGACCCAGTCAGACCTTGGGATGGAACACATCCTCCCCATGCTGAGGATTGCTGGCCCTACGTCAATCAGGGTTGCCCCCACAGTCTACAGCTCCTGCACCTCCTCCTTCTCTTCATCCTCCATCTCTGAAATCAACACATCAGTCAGAAGCTGGAAGCACTGCAGCACTGCCTCAGCCAAGCGGCAACAGGCTGTGCTTAAGCTAATTTGCATAGGTGACAAACCGCACCATGCAGAAGAGTTGTGGACAGCGCTGAAAGAGCAGTCAGATGTTTGGATGACACCGCTGAGCCTACAGCCAGGCATGGTAGTGTGTGACAATGGCTGTAACCTGGTGGCGGCTCTGAGGCAAGGTGAGCTCACACGTACCTTGCTTGGCCCATGTGCTTAACCTCGTGGTTCAATGTTTTCTGAAAAGCTACCCGGAGCTGCCGGATCTGCTAGTGAAAGTACGCCGTCTGCCCATTTTAGAAAGTCAGCTACAGCTTCAGCTGCCCTTGCCGTGCTTCAGCAGCATTTTCAGCTTCCAGTTCACCGACTGTTGTGTGATGTCCCCACGCGCTGGAACTCTACGCTGCATATGTTGGAAAGGATTTGTGAGCAGAAGAGGGCCGTTGTTGACTACCAATATCAACAAGGCCGTTGAATTTCAGGTCAGACTTCACACATAAGACCTCAGGAGTGGACATGGATGTCAGACATATGTAACATCCTCCCAGACTTTGAGGACTGCACCAATATGGTGAGCGGCGATGACGCCATAATTAGCATCACCATCCCGCTTCTCAGCATTCTGAAAAACTCTGCTCACAATCAAAAAGGATGCATTGCAGGTGGAGCATGAGGACATGGAGCAAGGAAACATACAGGGGGATTACACTCAGACCAGCCTCATGTCTTCTCAACGTGGATTGGTAGGCAATGAGGAGGAGGAGGAGGAAGAAGAGGAGCTACTTTCATGCGCTATAGACGGTACTACAAACGCATCTGTATTAGCTTCTGTTCAGCGGGGATGGCCTAAGGACAGGGAGGAGGAGGATGAGGAGGAGGAGGACAGCATGGTCAGTCCCGTTGGTGATGACACAGAAGTCTTGCCTGTTAGCAGTCTGGCACACATGGCTGACTTTATGTTGCACTGCATTTCACGTTTCCCTCGGATTATCAAAATTTTGGGTGACACTCATTACTGGTTGGTGACACTTCTAGACCCACACTACAAGGAGAACTTTCAATCTCTTCAGCCTGAGTCAGAGAGGTGCACTAAAATGTTGCAGTACCACAGGGCCCTTGTAGTGGAATTACTTAGGAAATTCCCATGTGAGAATGCTGGCAGCAGACGTCAGAGTTTGTTGTACAACCAAGGACTCCAAGAGATGCATCCGCCTATCAACTGAAAATGCTGACAGGCTGACTCTTATAAAAATGAACAAGGCCTGGATTGGGAAAGACTTCTGTACATCACCAAGTGAAAACAGCGAAACATAACCTCAAATACATTCTCTCTTTGGGGAGGTGTATTCTCATGCACCTCTTCACAACCACACATGGGTATACACTTCCAGATTTGGTCTGTTTGTTCTTATCCTCCTCCTTATCCTGATCCTCCTCATCCAGAGCCGCTATATCACCAGGGTGAACATGGTCTGTAGGGTGCATTTTGGCCAAGGGTGCTGTGATGGCACTCTTATTTTTTTAAAAAAAGGACAGCACATTGGGGAATTGGGCATGCCATTACATTGGACCTACTTCTTAACTCTGTCTCCTGCAATCTGTCGTGTACCTGCCAGTAGATCACCAAGGTGAACGTGCTCTGTACGGTGCATGTTGGCCAAGGGGGCTGTGATGGCACTCTTTTATTTAAAAAAAAAAAAGGATTTTACATTGGGGAATTGGGCATGACATTACATTGGGCCAACTTCTTAACTCGATCTCCTGCAATCTGTCCTGTACCTTCAGTAGATCACCAGGGTGAACGTGGTCTGTACGGTGCATGTTGGCCAAGGGGGCTGTGATGGCACTCTTTTATTTAAAAAAAAAAAGGATTTTACATTGGGGAATTGGGCATGACATTACATTGTGCCTACTTCGTAACTCTGTCTCCTGCAATGTCTCTTCCTTATCTCCGACGATATGACCTGGGTGAACATGCTTTGTACTGTTATAGGCCCGTGAAGTTTGGGCAAGGAGGGCTGTGATGGCAATAGTATATTTTTAAAAAAGGTACCCCCCATTGGTGGAGCCACGTCCTTGATGGCAAACACTTCACATTTGTGTACCTGAAAGAGCGCACTTGAAAAGCTCCTTTTTGTGTTGCCTGGTTGCTCAAATTGGACACAATAAACTTCATATAAATTTGCTAAAGCAATGCTGTTAGTTTGGCTCAGTAGTTAATTAAAAATATAGCTTTATCCACTATATTAGTTTCTCTCCTTGAGAGCCATAACTTTGGCTGCCTCAAATGTACAAATGGCGAATATACAAATGGCGATTTGTAAACAAGATTGAAATACTGTACACCGAATGCATTCAGACAATCACATAGCTGCATGTCTTATAAAACATTTACAGATGTGACAGACAATGCTCATAGTGACACAATCTTTATAAATGTTTGTTTACTCACTTCAGAAACAGTTCGATGCCTCTATATGTTTGCTGTTTGTCATTGTAAAACATTAAGGTTTACTGAAACTCTGCCTGTGGTGGTTTGATCTAAATCCTTGTGGGGTTCTCTGTCTTGGTGTTGCTTCTCAGATATTCCAGACGGATGATATTTAAAAGCCTCTTGGTGATGATCTAAGTAGACTGTATGACGTTAATCTTCATATATACGTACTCAGTATATTTATGTAATCCTTATACAGTGCCTAAAAGTAGTATTCAACCCTCTGCAGATTTAGCAGGTTTAATAAGATGCAAATAAGTTAGAGCCTTCAAACTTCAAACAAGAGCAGGATTTATTAACAGATGCATAAATCTTACAAACCAAAAAGTTTTGTTGCTCAGTTAAATTTTTATAAATTTTAAACATAAAAGTTTGGGTCAATTATTCTTCAACCCCTAGGTTTAATATTTTGTGGAATAACCTTTGTTTGCAATTATGCAATTACAGCTAATAATCGTCTTTTATAAGACCTGATCAGGCCGGCACAGGTCTCTGGAGTTATCTTGGCCCACTCCTCCATGCAGATCTTCTCCAAGTTATCTAGGTTCTTTGGGTGTCTCATGTGGACTTTAATCTTGAGCTCCTTCCACAAGTTTTCAATTGGGTTAAGGTCAGGAGACTGACTAGGCCACTGCAACACCTTGATTTTTTGCCTCTTGAACCAGGCCTTGGTTTTCTTGGCTGTGTGCTTTGGGTCGTTGTCTTGTTGGAAGATGAAATGACGACCTGTGAAGGAACAAATTATGAAAGATTCTCCATTTTGTGTTTTTGACTCCATTTTCTTGTTGCTTAAAGATAAATTCTGTTATTTCATTAGGTAAAAGGTTACAGCTGCCATGAAGTAATTTTATCTTGTTGTTCACAAGCCTGGTATGCAACTAGGCTATGGTTCATAATTGGTATAAAGACCTTGAGTCTTCTGACTCGAGCCAGATAATAGATTCGGGGGTGTATCACTATACAAGACTAAGGCATCTGTTAGAAAAACACATACTATGCCAAAAAGACATGACCATATCTGTAGTTTCCATTTTTCCTGTATCCTCATGGGTTAAGTTTTTCCTGCATTCTTATAGGTTAAGAACTGTGAGCGTGTTCTTATGCTGATTGGTTGAAGTATAATTTCTATGACTATGAAAACTTATACACAATAAAACGGGGGCCAGAGATCTGCTCGATCCCCCATACAGAGGCACACGTCTCCGTCTGGTCATTTTCAGTTGCCGGCAACGCCCTGTAGATTAATTTGGAAATCACTGAGTTAACCGTGAAGGATCAATTTAGATCCTCCCTCAACAGTTGGCGCCCGAGAACGTGGGGCCCCAAGCAGGAACGCCTCTGCCCCCCGGAGGACAACAAGACAAAGGATCCTCGGACCGGACACAGGCACTGGAAAATTGGGACTGATCATCCCCCACAGCAACCACGGTAAGTTGGCAGTTATACTGTCCAGACTGACCGTTTGGTGTGGTTTTCCTGTGTTTGTTGCTGCAAAGAGGATCTGAGGTTTGTCCCCGAAGGTGGGATGATTTTTGGGTGGAATCATATAGAGGTGTAGTTCCGTTGGGAGCCCAGTGCTCGAACCGTACCTCATAAGGGATGGACACCCTGGATTGACCAGTGATGTAATTCTCTTTATAGTCAAAATATCCTGAATTCCTGATCACTGTTAGAATCAGGCGCGGTGAGGTGATCGAAGATTGGGTAGGATACGTAACTCAGGTATATATTGATTTAAATATATCCAGGGGTGTCCGGAGGGAAGTCTAAGACGCCCTCCTCCATTCACTGAGTACCGCGTTTTTGGGTTGTCCCAGCGGGGGACAGAGAGACCCAGTGGAATAAAACCGTAAGGCCGTCGGTATTATGCACGACTAAGTAAGGGTATTTAGCTCTAAAGGAGAATCAGTTTCCGTAGAAGAAGATGATTTTGAATTGTGTGATGAATTTGATATTGTTAGCCCAAAGATGGGGAAATAAATCTGTCAGGAATGCAGGGAAAATATTCTCAATTATTGTTTTTTTCCTAAGGTGTTCTGGTATGTGAATTGTGCGATGAAGATTTTGTAGAAATTAATTAAGTCTGAGAACTGCTGTATTCTGTTTCTGTGTTTATCTCTAAAATATCCGATGGGAGGGGTCGAGCAGCTGCGCTGTTGCTTTCTCCCTTCTGCGCTGAGGAATGCTGTGATTTTCTTATCTATGCTGTGTTTCTGGTGTGGAGGGGGCACGCACGTGGCTGCGCTCTTGAGTTTCACTGTATTTTCTTGGTGTAGTACGCGCTGGTAGATCTGTGTTTTGTTTAAAGCGACAATATTGTTTTGAAGTACAAAGAAATATTGTAAATTGAAAGTGAAATCTAGTGCCTAGTTTTAGAAGGAAATTTGTAAGTGATTGTTTGGTTATCAGTGTGATTGAAAGATTGGTAAAAGATTCACCTGCTTCAAGTTGAGTGGTTGATATATAGCAAATTGAGGATCAACAGAGGAAGTGAATTCTGATTGTTTTGTCACGTTGGAAAGGGAAAGTTGTCTATTACTATGACAAAAAACTGGATGTTTTGTGGTGCAGGAAGGAATTGAGAAAGTGATTGAGGGTAATGTGTTAGAAAGACAAATAATTAAAAATAATAATCTGAAACAGGGGGGCTCCCTGTTAGATGATATGGTCCCTCCCCAGGAAATTAAGCCTCTACTCCCGACTATAAGCCCTATGCCCCTTAACCCCAAGGCACCAATATATCCTGGACTGCCGAGAAGTTTTATGGGCGTTTTATGGTAGTATTTAAAGATCTGAGATTCTCATTGTAACAAAAAGCCCATTCTGCATCAGCAGGGAAATTAAAGGTTAAATCTGTAGCCGCAGCGATGTCTGCTCCAATCTCAGCCCCCCCACACACCCACACACAGCTGCAAGGACACAGCTCTGTTCCTTATCAGTGGCCCATGTAACAGACTTCAGCCCCTGCCCTCCTCCCATCGTACACAAGTCCAGTCTCATACTCCAATACCCCTTTTTAACCCTGTATGGGAATCTCACTCCCTCTCAAGCCCCGTCATGTCAATTCTCAGACCAAGAGTTTGTTTTAATCGGTGTAGATGGCAGACCTAATAAATATACTCTTATAAAACCTATCCCTGTGGGACCCTTTCCCTGAAGTTACTGCTCAGTTCATAATCTCTCCTATATGTCTGGTAAATTTACTGGGGGCAGATTTATTATCACAGTTCCGCTCCAGAATATAATTCCAAGATGATGGTCAGATGGTCCTTACGTTATATAACCCCTATGCAGATGAATATAATGTGGCTGATCTTTTGTGTGTGCAGAAACAGAGCAGGAAGCCATTGCTGCCACTGTTGGACTCCTCAAGTATCTGGCAGATCTGAACTGTCGGGTTTCGGCCTCGAAACTTCCGTTCTGCCTTGGTCAAGTGATATTTTTGGGTCACTGTCTCCTTCAGGGTGTCAGACACCTCTCAAAAAAAAAGAAAAATAGCCATCAGCTCCCTTCCTTTTCCAAAAGATGAGACTGAACTCCAGCGTTTTCTTGGACTATGTATTTATTGTTGTCAGTGGATACCGGACGCATCCCGTATAATGCAACCTTTCTACAATGCCCTGATAGACGGTTCAAGATATGCTGATGATTTGGCAGATTCCACCCGGATACGCTGTTACTACGGAAGATACTGTAGTGCATGGAGCTGCACTCCCTCCCTCCCTCCCTCACTGTCAGCATAAGAAGCAGAATTTCAGGCTCTGTCTACTGCATGTGTTCTGACCAAAGACAGGCGGGCTAATATATACACGGACTCACAGTATGCATTTGGTATTGCTCATGATTTCGGAGCCCTGTGGGCCAATCGAGGGTTTATTACCACCGCCGGGACTCCAGTGAAGAATGCTGAAGCTGTTAAAACCCTCATGGACTCAATCAAATTACCTACCCAGGTGGCCATTATCAAAATTAAGGTGCAAGGTCCTAGGAAAAGTCCACAGACTGTTGGTAACGTCTTTGTGGATATGCAAGCAAAGGTGCTGCTCTCCTACCCGTTGAACTGAACATACCAACTATGGTGACCACACGCTCTCAGCATAAACAGTTACAAGAAACACTGACTCTACAGGAACCTGATGATCCACGACAGACTGAGGTTTTCTGTCGGACCCCGCGAGACCGCTTAATGACGATGCAGAGAATGTCCCCAAAAGGAAGAAGTGAAACAGTGGAAGGCTGATGGAGCACGTATGGACAATGGTCTCTGGAAAAAGGACCAACTTGTGTGTCTCCCTAAGCGGATGTACCCTGCTATTGCCACGTGGGCACATGGCCCACACATCGAGGAAAAAACCAGGCCCTAGCCCTGGTACAAAAATTCTACTGGGCTCCAGGTATTTCTCCAGTCCTGACAGCACACAACCGTGCATGTAATATCTGTCAGACCTGCAATCCCGGTCAACTTCAACATGTACCCCCGAAGCACCTTGCTAAGTCCGACTATCCTTTCCAAAGGCTCCAGGTGGACCATATCACATTGCCTAAGTTTGGAAGGTATGAATATTGTCTGGTGGTTGTCGACATGTTCTCCAGTTGGCCTGAAGCATTCCCCATTACCAACGTGACTGCAAAGACTACAGCGAAGAAACTGGTGATGGAAGTTATATGCAGATATGGTGTTCCAGAAGTCGTCGAAAGTGACCAAGGCCCGGCCTTTTCTTCTCATGTGTATCAGGAGGTTTTCACAATGTTTGGATCCACTGTGGCCCTCCATACTATCCACAATCCAGTGGGAAAGTTGAGAGGCTGAACGGCACACTGAAGGGACAATTGACCAAAAAGATGCAGGAGACTACGGCTCCATGGCCAGAGCTCCTACCCATTGTACTGTACCACATTCGTACTACCCCTAAGGCAAAACATGGCCTGTCCCCATATGAGATATTGTTTAGTGCTAGGCCCTGCAAATTTCTAGCCTCAGTAGTTATCAGAAGAAACTGACAGTGCTGTTCAATATGTTATTCAGCTTAGTAAAAATCTTGCTAACATCTATGTTTTAGTTTTTTCCTTCCCTTCCAGATTCAGCAGAAACCGAACACTTGTCACAATTTAAAGTCTGGTGGTTTCGTGGTCGTGAAAAGGCATGTCAGAAAACACGGACTAGAACCCTTGTATGACGATCCCTACCAAGTCCTCAGTATCACTCCTATGTCAGTAAAGCTGGAGGGAAGGTCGACGTGGATCTACGTATCGCACTGCAAGCTGGTCAAACACACTAGTAGCAAATAAGGGGACATAATGTTTTGGTTTTCGCATTTTCTATATTATTATTGGTAACCATATGGGACAGCCTAAATTCCCCAATATCCTTGAATAATAAGTTTGTCCAATATCATGAAAGATTAGTAGTACAGATGGGTATAGCCAATAAAATTGTCAGTTCTATTTTCATTTACCCTATGATTACACAAATGTGGGATACATTGGTTAGGGCCACAGACTATCTAGATGATCAAATTTGGGATATATTGGATATACTTAATACTACTGTTGCTGTCCAAAACCAACTTATCATAGTCACTAATCAACATACTGTAGTACTGGATTACTTAACAGCAGCACAGGGTGGTATGTGTCAGGTTATTGGACCTGCCTGCTGTCATTATATAGATCCCAACAGCACTATGAAGTTAAAGTTAAAGTTAGAAGATATTCAAAGACTCAGAGACTAATATGATAAAGACAATGACCGTAATAAGGACAGTTGGTGGGCAGACACCTTCTCCTTTCTTAATCCAGCAAATTGATTTGAGGGACTTGGGGGCTGGATAGCTGGAATCTTGCAAAGTTTGTTATATATTGTTGCCTTTATCCTTGTTATATATGTAATACTAAAACTTGCTTTTTGGTGTATTTCTGTATGTATTAGGAAATTCTGCACTAAGACAATTAATGATGGAACCAAAAGCGTTGCCACTCCTGCTCTTCTCTACACCGATTTCACAAAGATACCTGATGAAGATGTTGAAGCCAAGTGCATGGCTATCTTCAAAAGATCCCCACTACTGTTATCAATAATTGTTATTCGTAAATTCTAGTATACAGGGGGGACGGGTACGCCGCAACAGCCATGGCTGGTAACATGGCACCAGTCATGTGAAGACCAGTACCCCTCGAGCTTAGAGCTTGGGATAGTACCTCTGATGCTGGACATTAATTAACAAAATTTATCTAGGGGGGAATGTGAAGGAACAAATTATGAAAGATTCTCCATTTTGTGTTTTTGACTCCATTTTCTTGTTGCTTAAAGATAAATTCTGTTATTTCATTAGGTAAAAGGTTACAGCTGCCATGAAGTAATTTTATCTTGTTGTTCACAAGCCTGGTATGCAACTAGGCTATGGTTCATAATTGGTATAAAGACCTTGAGTCTTCTGACTCGAGCCAGATAATAGATTCGGGGGTGTATCACTATACAAGACTAAGGCATCTGTTAGAAAAACACATACTATGTCAAAAAGATATGACCATATCTATAGTTTCCATTTTTCCTGTATCCTCATGGGTTAAGTTTTTCCTGCATTCTTATAGGTTAAGAACTGTGAGCGTGTTCTTATGCTGATTGGTTGAAGTATAATTTCTATGACTATGAAAACTTATACACAATAAAACGGGGGCCAGAGATCTGCTCGATCCCCCATACAGAGGCACACGTCTCCGTCTGGTCATTTTCAGTTGCCGGCAACGCCCTGTAGATTAATTTGGAAATCACTGAGTTAACCCTGAAGGATCAATTTAGATCTTCCCTCAACAGACCCATCTTAAGATCCTTGATGGAGGAGCGGAGGTTCTTGGCCAAAATCTCCAGGTAGGCCGTGCTATCCATCTTCCCATGGATGCGGACCAGATGGCCAGGCCCCTTGGCTGAGAAACAGCCCCACAGCATGATGCTGCCACCACCATGCTTGACTGTAGGGATGGTATTCTTGGGGTCGTATGCAGTGCCATCCAGTCTCCAAATGTCACGTGTGTGGTTGGCACCAAAGATCTCGATCTTGGTCTCATCAGACCAGAGAACCTTGAACCAGTCAGTCTCAGAGTCCTCCAAGTGATCATGAGCAAACTGTAGACGAGCCTTGACATGACGCTTTGAAAGTAAAGGTACCTTACGGGCTCGTCTGGAACGGAGACCATTTCGGTGGAGTACGTTACTTATGGTATTGACTGAAACCAATGTCCCCACTGCCATGAGATCTTCCCGGAGCTCCTTCCTTGTTGTCCTTGGGTTAGCCTTGACTCTTCGGACAAGCCTGGCCTCGGCACGGGAGGAAACTTTCAAAGGCTGTCCAGACCATGGAAGGCTAACAGTAGTTCCATAAGCCTTCCACTTCCAGATGATGCTCCCAACAGTGGAGACAGGTAGGCCCAACTCCTTGGAAAGGGTTTTGTACCCCTTGCCAGCCTTGTGACCCTCCACGATCTTGTCTCTGATGGTCTTGGAAGGCTCCTTTGTCTTTCCCATGTTGACCATGTATGAGTGCTGTTCACAAGTTTGGGGAGGGTCTTAAATAGTCAGAAAAGGCTGGAAAAAGAGATAATTAATCCAAACATGTGAAGCTCATTGTTTTTTGTGCCTGAACTACTTCTTAATACTTTAGGGGAACCAAACAGAATTCTGGGGGGTTGAGGGGTTGAATAATAAATGACCCTCTGAAAAAACTTTTCACAATTTTAAAAAAAAATAGACAAAGAAATAACATTCTTTTTTGCCGCAGTGCATTTCACACTTCCAGGCTGATCTACAGTCCAAATGTCACAATGCCAAGTTAATTCCAAATGTGTAAACCTGCTAAATCTGCAGGGGGTTGAATACTACTTGTAGGCACTGTATGTACTTATTAACCTTTGCATATTATTGTTAACATAGACAAAAATGTAAGCACTCACACTATTCAATCTTAATATTCCTTGAATTTTGTAGATTGCAATGAAATTGCTTTGCATTGCAAAGATCAGCCTTTTTTAAAGCCGTATCTGAACCTTAGTGTTAAAAACATGGCAAACACAATTGCCAAATTCTCCTGTAAATAATTCTGCAAAGAAGGAACCATCATACCAATAAAAAATACGAGTGGATTTTCATGGACCCATCCAGTATGTGGGTTCCAAGGCGTAATGGGGTGCATATGACTGACTATGCAGCAGGGCTGGCCTTGCCGCCAATGTGTCCAACCAAGGAGTACGGGAGTACAAAATGTATATTGTGAAGTGGATTTTCATGGGCACATCCACTATGTGGGTTCCAAGGCCTAATGGGGTGCATATGACTATGCAGCAGGGGTCGCCTTCCTGCCAATGTGTAAAACAAAGGAGTACTGGAGTACAAAATGCATATTGTGAAGTGAATTTTCATGGGCCCATCCAGTATGTGGGTTCCAAGGCTTAATGGGGTGCATAAGACTATGCAGCACGGTTGGCCTTGCCACCAATGTGTAAAACCAAGGAGTACGGGAGTACAAAATGCATATTGTGAAGTGGATATTAATGGGCCCAACCATTATGTGGGTTCCAAGGCCTAATGAGGTGCACATGACTGACTATGCAGCAGGGCTCGCCTTGCTGGCAATGTGTAAAACCAAGGAGTATGGAGCACAAAATGCATATTGTGAAGTGGATTTTCATGGGCCAATCCACTATGTGGGTTCAAAGGCTTATTAGGGTGCACATGAATTGGTAGCAGGGCAGGCCTTGAATTCAATGCAACACTTTTTCAGGAGTCCCCCCTGGACATCTTATGACAGGGGTATTGTGGTGCGTCGTTATTCTTGAAAGCCCATCCACTCACAGCATAGGCTAAAACAGTTTAGGAGACTCACTGTTTCATAATGGCCCTTTAAGAAGATTAATGCCGCCTGATGCACCAGTAAAAATAGGTTCTGTGACTTTAAGAGTCCCTCCTTCGTACATGAAACAAGATAGGTCTGCTTATGTGTCACACACCACATGGCCAGCTAGCGTTGTTAAATGTTACAATGACATTTCCCAGTGAATGCATTTGTAGCGGTTGAAAGCAATGTTAAAGTTGAAAAACGCTTCAAAAACGCTGCATCTGAACTAAGGCTGGTTTCACATTTGAAGACACAAAAGAGCACAGTGAGGTCAAAAATACTCTGTTGTAAAAAAAAATAAAAAAAATAAAAAAAAAAAATTTCAGTAATCAGCAAGTGCTAGTCAAAAGATGTAAAGAAAACAGGGTATTTAGTTGATACGTTTTTTTGCAAAAAAATGTATACTAAGCTGCTCCACCAAATCGTCAAGGTATACCCTTATAGAGCAGTCCTAACTAATGTATAGAATCCCTATCTGATGTATTTAAAACCTGATCATCTGTATAATACCTGTATAAGCAGGGTTCAGAGAAGGACTATCCATGTGGACATGCAGGATGGAGCAGTTAAATGCAAATGACCCACAGAGGAGTGGTGGACTCCCCAGTCTTGTAGAAACAAGAGAACCTGTTCACACCACCAGAATACTTGAAGACACAAAAGAGCACAGTGAGGTCAAAAATACTCTGTTGTAAAAAAAAAAAAAAAAATTTCAGTAATCAGCAAGTGCTAGTCAAAAGATGTAAAGAAAACAGGGTATTTAGTTGATACGTTTTTTTTCAAAAAATTTTTTTTTTTTTTTTTACAACAGAGTATTTTTGACCTCACTTTGCTCTTTTGTGTCTTCAAGTATTCTGGTGGTGTGAACAGGTTCCTACAGACTTGTTCAATGTGCAAGTGGCCCATGTGTTTCTGGTTCTATAATTGTTCTCTTGTTTCTACAAGACTGGGGAGTCCACCACTCCTCTGTGGGTCATTTGCATTTAACTGCTCCATCCTGCATGTCCACATGGATAGTCCTTCTCTGAACCCTGCTTATACAGGTATTATACAGATGATCAGGTTTTAAATACATCAGATAGGGATTCTATACATTAGTTAGGACTGCTCTATAAGGGTATACCTTGACGATTTGGTGGAGCAGCTTAGTATACATTTTTTTGCAAAAAAACGTATCAACTAAATACCCTGTTTTCTTTACATCTTTTGACTAGCACTTGCTGATTACTGAATTTTTTTTTTTTTTTTTACAACAGAGTATTTTTGACCTCACTGTGCTCTTTTGTGTCTTCAAGTATTCTGGTGGTGTGAACAGGTTCCTACAGACTTGTTCAATGTGCAAGTGGCCCATGTGTTTCTGGTTCTATAATTGTTCTCTTGTTTCTACAAGACTGGGGAGTCCACCACTCCTCTGTGGGTCATTTGCATTTAACTGCTCCATCCTGCATGTCCACATGGATAGTCCTTCTCTGAACCCTGCTTATACAGGTATTATACAGATGATCAGGTTTTAAATACATCAGATAGGGATTCTATACATTAGTTAGGACTGCTCTATAAGGGTATACCTTGACGATTTGGTGGAGCAGCTTAGTATAGATTTTTTTGCAAAAAAACGTATCAACTAAATACCCTGTTTTCTTTACATCTTTTGACTAGCACTTGCTGATTACTGAAATTTTTTTTTTTTTTTTTTTTTTTTACAACAGAGTATTTTTGACCTCACTGTGCTCTTTTGTGTCTTCAAGTATTCTGGTGGTGTGAACAGGTTCCTACAGACTTGTTCAATGTGCAAGTGGCCCATGTGTTTCTGGTTTCACATTTGCGGTTTTTGCCGCTGCGTTTTAGCGCAAAAAAAGCATGCGGTTTTTTTCTATATTTAACATTAAAAACGCATGCTTTTTTTGTATGCGTTTTGCCGCGTTTGACGACGCATGCGTCGTTTCTATGCTTGCGTTTTGTTGCAGAAATGCAACATGTAGTAATTTCTAGAGGCGTTTCTTTGCCACAAAAAACCGCATGCGTTTTTTTGCGGCAAAAAAACGTATTGTTGTCTATGTAAACGCATGCGTTTTTAAGCACATGCGTTTGGTTGCGTTTTAAACGCATGCGTTTCAATAGAAAAAAACAAGAATACACACTGATAAGCCACCCCCACCATCAACGTGATAAAGGGATCCAAACCCTAACCCTAACCCTACCCCTAACCCTAGGGATTCTAACCCTAACCCTAACCCTAACCCTAGGGATCCTAACCCTAACCCTAACCATAGCCCTAACCCTACCCCTAACCCTAACCCTAACCCTAGGGATCCTAACCCTAACCCTAACCCTAACCCCAACCTTAGCCTATTTCTATTTATAGTGGGTTTTCTAGATGATTTTGATGATTGACAGCTGTCACACACTTCTCAGCATGCGTTTCAAAAACGCAAACGCAGGAAAAAATGCATGTAAACGCGTCAAAACGCCGCGTTTTTTTTACCGCATGAGAAAACGCATGCGTCTAAAAAACGCAGCGTTTGCACGCGTTTACATGCGTTTTTTTTCACCACCTGCGTTTGCGTTTTAAACGCTGCGTTTTTAAACGCAAATGTGAAACTAGCATAAGCCTAAGTGGGAGAGGAAATTTTCGGTCTGGGGTTAAATATTTGGCCTTAAAGGCAAGTCATTAACCTACAAAGCATGTACCTTAACATATTTCCAAGCAAAACCCGTTTTGGTTTCGTTTTCATGTGTTTTTTATGGACCTGGGAAAAATGGCATGAATCTCGGAAAAATGTATTAAAGCTGTGAACTAGGAGTCAGGAATGCTTCCAGGGGTGATCCCCATGATGTCACTTTGTCATTTGAGCAGTGTTTCCATCATTTTCAGACGTTTTTAGACCTTAAAAGGACCCCCTGGGGGGATCGCGGTAAAAATACTCGGGTCTCCCATAGACTTACATTGGACTCGTTGTTTTGGCCGAGTACCCGAGTATTCCAATTTGCTTGACCCGAGCAACGAGCACCCGAGCATTTTAGTGCTCGCCCATCACTAGTAACTAAGTTTGCTAAAAGAGCTGAGGCTCTCCCCAGAATAGAGGTATAAAATGACTTCCATGCCATTAGTAAGTATGGATGGAATCTAGGGAGACTAATTGGAACAGCTGCAGGGCACTGAGACAGTAATAGTAAATACCATATATACTCGTGTATACGCCGAGATTTTCAGCACTTTTTTGTGCTGAAAATGCCCCTCTAGGCTTAAACATGAGTCATGGTCCAGAAAACCGGCAGGGGAGGGGGAGTGGGGAGTCGGCGGCTGTAGCACAGTGACAGCTGCAGCTGCCGGCTTCCAAAAGACATAAATACTCACCCTCCGTAACTGCATTTCTGTCCCTGCATCTCTGTCCCGCTGCCGGCAGCTCTTTCCTGTTCCTGTGCTCAGCGGTCAGGTGGTACCGCTCATTAAGGTAATGAATATGCAGGTGACTCCACTCCCATAGGCGTGGAGTGCATATTCATGACCTTAATGAGCGGTACCACGTGACCGCTCAGCAAAGGAAGAAGCGGCCGCGCTGGGACAATGTAGATGCAGGGACGTTCAGCGATGGTGCAAAGAGGATGAGTATGTCGGGGAGAACGGGGGAGGATGCCGAGCCATGCAACAAAGGGGGAGGATGGGGGAGCTCAGCCATGCATACAAGATGGGATGGGGATCCATGCATACAAGATGTGATGTGGAAGACACTCATACAAGATGGGACGGGGGGAGCCATGCATATAAGATGGGATGGGGGGAGCAATGCATACAATGATGGGAATGGGGGAGCCGAGCTATGCTTACAAGATGGGACGGGGGAGCCATGCATACAACAGGGGGAGCCACACAGAGCAGGACAGGACGGGGGAATCATGCATATCGGGATAGGAATGAGGGGATAATACATACCTGGCTTATACTCGAGTCAATAAGCTTACCCAGTTTTCTGTGGCAAAATTAGGTGCCTCGACTTATACTCGGGTCGGCTTATACTCGAGTATATACGGTAAATGGTATTATAATATGAATGTGAGTATTAAATAAGTTGAATTAAGACAGAAACTAGAATCAAGAACTGTCAGCGTGAAGAGTTATATGAGTAATGAATTAGCTAAGAGGAACATGGAGATTAATAGGAAAAACCCATTAATGTCATATTGTGTCATTGTATGCTTTTGTTCTCTATGCATTATGAGGTTATCATGTATATGCCCTTTGCCGCAATGTGCTTCTTTTGTCTAAATCATGTATAAAAAATCCCTGATACTGTTGTTCAGGGCCACCCCATCGCCAGTCCACCGCCAGGCCACACCATTGCCAGACCACTGCCAGATATCCCAGCATTAATTTGCTTGTCGGGACACCTGCAAGTGTCTGCATGCTTTATCTCACTGACTTTTGTGAACTGTTGTTTTGCATATCTCTGAATAAACTTCAGTCTCAGCTTAAAAAGGAGAATTGTCTACAGTGTCTTCACGACTCTTCCCGCTGTCAGTAAGGACTTCCTTACACCTCATCTCTGTCATACATAGCCTTGTTCTCTGTTCTGCTGATAATTAGTGTTGAGCGATACCGTCCGATACTTGAAAGTATCGGTATCGGAAAGTATCGGCCGATACCGGCAAAGTATCGGATCTAATCCGATACCGATACCCGATACCAATACAAGTCAATGGGACTCAAGTATCGGACGGTATCCCTGATGGTTCCCAGGGTCTGAAGGAGAGGAAACTCTCCTTCAGGCCCTGGGATCCATATTACTGTGTAAAATAAAGAATTAAAATAAAAAATATTGCTATACTCATCTCTCCGACGCAGCCTGCACCTTACCGAGGGAACCGGCAGCCTTCTTTGCTTAAAATGCGCGCGTTTACTGCCTTCCGTGACGTCACGGCTTCTGATTGGTCGCATGCCGCCCATGTGACGGCGACGCGACCAATCACAACAAGCCGTGACGTAATTTCAGGTCCTGAATGCCTAATTCTAGGCATTCAGGATTTGAAAATTACGTCACGGCTTGTGATTGGTCGCGTCGCGGTCACATGGGCGGCACGCGACCAATCACAAGCCGTGACGTAATTTTCAAATCCTGAATGCCTAGAATTAGCCATTCAGGACCTGAAATTACGTCACGGCTTGTTGTGGTTGGTCGCGTCGCGGTCACATGGGCGGCACGCGACCAATCACAAGCCGTGACGTAATTTTCAAATCCTGAATGCCTAGAATTAGGCATTCAGGACCTGAAATTACGTCACGGCTTGTTGTGATTGGTCGCGTCGCCGTCACATGGGCGGGACGCGACCAATCAGAAGCCGTGACGTCACGGAAGGCAGTAAATGCGCGCATTTTAAGCAAAGAAGGCTGCCGGTTCCCTCGGTAAGGTGCAGGCTGCGTCGGAGAGGTGAGTATAGCAATATTTTTTATTTAATTCTTTATTTTACACATTGATATTAATCCCGATACCGATTCCCGATATCACAAAAGTATCGGATCTCGGTATCGGAATTCCGATACCCGCAAGTATCGGCCGATACCCGATACTTGCGGTATCGGAATGCTCAACACTACTGATAATCTAACACTTGTATTTTCATAATCTGAACCTCCCACCTCCCAGACTTTTCTCATGCTGTACCAATTCTTAATAAGGAAATTCCTAGAGTTCACAGTTATAGTTTTTAGGCAGGACTTTCATCTCACTGATCTAGCTTTTCTCATTTTCCCCTTACCCACATTTTTTTCAGATTCTGTTCTCTTCTTTGAACAGTTTCCCAACACTTCATGCACTAACTAGCACTCTATATCTGTAGATCTGTAGATACACAGATACTGGCAAGTAAATGAGTAATTAAGATTTACATTTCCTAATTTATTTATTATAGAACATGGCTGCACTGTACACTACAAGCATTTTTATTTTTTGTCATCCTCATTTTCTCATTGATTGTTAGCATTTGCATGCAAGGACTTCGCTCCTCTTGTTTGAATTGATAAGCTATGTGTTAGGGCTCATTCAGATTAACGTATAATACGGACAAGTGCAGTCCAAGTAATACACTGACCAATGGAAATCATTAGAGCTAATTGAAATGACTATTTTTTAACACAGACTGATGTTAATTTGGAAAAATATGCTGAATTCACTATTCTCTTCTCAGTGTCGTATGAGATTCACCCATTCAAGACTATGAATGCACAAAAATTGATTTTCTGGATAAAAATCATATAATATTTCATATTTTCATCTGACTCTGGCGTTACTCTAATATGAGTGATATTGCACAATTACCCTGCGGAACTGCATAATACTGTATGTTGGTGCTATAAAAATAAAGACTATTATTACCTTAAACCTCTTGAAAATGTTAGAATAAATGAACATGTGGGTCTCATATTTGCTCTTGCCAATATGGAATATTTACTAACAGAGACGTTAGGGGAACTGACAGATTCCCTTTATGTTTTGAAACTGTTTAAAAGTGACCCCACCACGTCATAGTTTGATAAGACTGAAACATATACTTTTTTTTAACCCAACCTTGTAACAGCCAGATATATACAGATACACTGCTATCCTGAGGCCACTACCAAAATGGTAATAAGTTGACTGCTCTATGGTTATGTCACATTGAACAATGATTATACAGTGTAAGAGCTTGAGTGACAAACTCTCGCTATTTCATGTTGCCATGGAAACATAATCGAGATTGTTAAAAAATTAAAATTTCTTTACTCGTAGATCTCGGTCAATCATTCCATTCAATACAGTATGTAATCGCCAAAAAATAATTTTTAATGCATATTTAATGTAGATTTGTCAGATTATTGTGCTACAATATATAAAGGCAGGTTACCAAACTGCTCATCATTAATCTGCATCTCAAAAACATTTCTAGAATTCGCCCTTTTCTTACTTTCGACTCTGCAAAAACTCTTACTGTTTCACTTATTCATTCTCGTCTGGACTGTTGTAACTCTCTACTAATCGGCCTCCCTCTTACCAAACTCTCCCCTCTCCAATCTGTACTGAATGCTGCAGCCAGGATCATATTCCTCACCAACCGTTACACCGATGCCTCTACCTTGTGCCAGTCATTACACTGGTTACCCCTCCACTCCAGAATCCAGCACAAAACTATTACCCTCATCCACAAAGCACTCCATGGCTCAGCACCACCCTACATTTCCTCTCTGGTCTCAATCTACCACCCTACCCGTGCCCTCCGCTCCGCTAATGACCTGAGGTTAGCAATCCTCAATAATCAGAACCTCCCACTCCCGTCTCCAAGACTTTACACGTGCTGCGCCGACTCTTTGGAATGCACTATCTAGGTTAATACGATTAATCCCCAATCCCCACAGTTTTAAGCGTGCCCTAAAAACTCATTTGTTCAGATTGGCCTACCGCCTCAACGCATTAACCTAACTTTCCCTGTGTGGCCCATTAACAAAAAAAAAAAAACATAATCAGGTTTCTCGCATCATGTTCTCATACACTTTATGCAGTTCATAGCCTCTGTGTCTGTACTGCTACATACTTAGGCTGTTAACTGGTTCATGCAGCTTTACATGAACACCCGAGCCTTACACTATGGCTGGTCCGAATAACTAAAGCAATTGTTACCATCCACCTCTCGTGTCTCCCCTTTTCCTCATAGTTTGTAAGCTTGTGAGCAGGGCCCTCATTCCTCCTGGTATCTATTTTGAACTGTGATTTCTGTTATGCTGTAATGTCTATTGTCTGTACAAGTCCTCCCTATAATTTGTTAAGCGCTGCGGAATATGTTGGCGCTATATAAATAAAATTATTATTATTATTATTATTAATAGGGGTTCTCTCAAAAACTTAGCTATAAAATCATATACTCATATAGGAGTATGTTATGATCCTTAGTGTTTGAGGATCACAAATTACTCCAGCTAAGTAACATACATAGGACAAGCTCTAGGGAGGTGGCAAACTGGACTGACCGCAAATCTGAAACTAACCAAACACACTAGAAGTAGCCGGTGAACGTGCCTAAAAATCCTAGACGTCTCGAGCCAGCCTGAGGAACTAACTACCCCTAGAGAGAAAGAAAGACCTCTCTTGCCTCCAGAGAAATAATCCCCAAAGAAATAGAAGCCCCCAACATATAATAACGGTGAGGTAAGAGGAAGGCACATACACAGGGGTGAAAACAGATTTAGCAAATGAGGCCCACTAATACTAGATAGCAGAAAATAGTAAAGGGGTCTGTGCGGTCAGTAAAAAACCCTTACAAAATATCCACACTGAGATTTCAAGAACCCCCGCACCAACTAACGGTGTGGGGGGAAGAAACTCAGTCCCCTAGAGCAACCAGCAAGCGAGGAAATCACATTTTAGCGAGCTGGACTAAAAACATAATAAATGCTGATAATCAAAAAATGATCAAACAAAAACTTAGCTTGTCTTAGAGAGACTGGGAGCAAGGTAGTCACAAGGAATCTGAAGAGCACTGAATACATTGAGAGCAGGCAAGGAACTGAGTATCCAGGTGAACTAAATAGGAAACCAACCAAGGATAACGAACCAGCTGATGCTGCCAACCTGCAGAAAGACAACACTACACAGTACCGCTTGTGACCACTAGAGGGAGCCCAAAAACAGAGTTCACAACAGTACCCCCCCCTTGAGGAGGGGTCACCAAACCCTCATCAAGACCCCCAGGGCGATCAGGACGAGCCGCGTGGAAGGCACGAACCAAATCGGCCGCATGAACATCAGAGGCGACAACCCAGGAATTATCCTCCTGACCATAGCCCTTCCACTTCACCAAATACTGAAGCCTCCATCTAGAGATATGAGAATCCAAAATCTTCTCCACCACGTACTCCAATTCGCCCTCGACCAGCACCGGAGCAGGAGGCTCAACAGAAGGAACCACAGGTACCACATACCTCCGCAACAAAGACCTATGGAACACATTATGAATGGCAAACGATGATGGGAGATCCAAACGAAAAGACACCGGGTTAAGGATTTCCAAGATCTTATAAGGACCGATGAAGCGAGGCTTGAATTTAGGAGAGGAGACCTTCATAGGAACATACCGAGAAGACAGCCACACCAAATCCCCAACACAAAGTCGGGGACCCACACCGCAGCGGCGGTTGGCAAAGCGCTGAGCCTTCTCTTGTGACAACCTCAAATTGTCCACCACATGGTTCCAAATCTGCTGCAACCTATCCACCACAGAATCCACCCCAGGACAGTCAGAAGGCTCAACCTGACCCGAGGAAAAACGAGGATGGAAACCAGAATTGCAGAAAAAAGGCGAAACCAAAGTAGCAGAACTAGCCCGATTATTAAGGGCAAACTCGGCCAATGGCAAAAAAGTCACCCAATCATCCTGATCAGCAGAAACAAAACATCTCAAATAAGTTTCCAACGTCTGATTAGTTCGCTCGGTTTGGCCATTAGTCTGAGGATGGAAGGCCGACGAAAAAGACAAATCAATGCCCATCCTAGCACAAAAAGTCCGCCAAAACCTGGACACAAACTGGGATCCTCTATCAGACACAATATTTTCAGGAATGCCGTGCAAGCGAACCACATTCTGAAAAAATAGAGGAACCAAATCGGAGGAAGAAGGCAACTTAGGCAAGGGCACCAAATGGACCATCTTGGAAAAACGATCACACACCACCCAGATGACAGACATTTTCTGAGATACCGGAAGATCTGAAATAAAATCCATGGAAATGTGCGTCCAAGGCCTTTTCGGAATAGGCAAAGGCAAAAGCAAACCGCTGGCACGAGAACAGCAAGGCTTAGCCCGAGCACAAATCCCACAAGACTGCACAAAGGAACGAACATCCCGCGACAAGGAAGGCCACCAGAAGGACCTAGCCACCAAATCTCTGGTACCAAAAATCCCAGGGTGACCCGCCAACACCGAAGAATGAACCTCGGAAATAACTCTGCTGGTCCATCTATCCGGGACAAACAGTCTCTCTGGTGGACAACGGTCACGTCTATCCGCCTGAAATTTCTGCAGCACTCGTCGCAAATCTGGGGAAATGGCAGACAAAATCACTCCCTCTCTGAGAATACCAGCCGGCTCAGAAACTCCCGGAGAGTCAGGCACAAAACTCCTAGAAAGTGCATCAGCTTTCACGTTCTTCAAACCAGGCAGATATGAGACCACGAAGTTGAAACGGGAGAAAAACAACGACCAACGAGCCTGTCTAGGATTCAGGCGCTTGGCAGATTCGAGGTAAATCAGATTTTTGTGATCAGTCAAGACCACCACACGATGTTTAGCTCCTTCGAGCCAATGTCGCCACTCCTCAAATGCCCACTTCATAGCCAACAACTCCCGATTACCAACATCATAATTCCGCTCGGCAGGCGAAAACTTTCTTGAAAAGAAAGCACATGGTTTCATCACAGAGCCATCAGAGCTTCTCTGCGACAAAACAGCCCCTGCTCCAATCTCAGAAGCATCAACCTCGACCTGGAAGGGGAGAGAGACATCTGGCTGACATAAGACTGGAGCTGAAGAAAACCGGTGCTTCAGCTCCCGAAAGGCCTCCATGGCCGCAGGAGACCAATTAGTTACATCAGAACCCTTCTTGGTCAAATCCGTCAAAGGTTTAACCACGCTAGAAAAATTAGCGATGAAACGACGGTAAAAATTAGCAAAACCCAAGAACTTCTGAAGACTCTTAACAGACGTGGGCTGAGTCCAGTCATGAATAGCCTGGACCTTGACTGGGTCCATCTCCACAGTAGAAGGAGAAAAAATAAAACCCAAAAAGGAGACCTTCTGTACTCCGAAGAGGCATTTTGAGCCCTTCACAAATAAAGCATTAGCACGCAGGACCTGAAACACCATCCTGACGACCTGCTTCACATGGGACTCCCAATCATCAGAAAAGACCAAAATGTCATCCAGATAAACAATCATAAATTTATCCAGATATTCTCGGAAGATGTCATGCATGAAAGACTGAAACACAGAAGGAGCATTAGAGAGTCCAAAAGGCATCACCAAGTACTCAAAATGGCCTTCAGGCGTATTAAATGCTGTTTTCCATTCATCTCCCTGCTTAATGCGCACAAGGTTATACGCACCACGGAGATCTATCTTGGTGAACCAACTGGCACCCTTAATCCGAGCAAACAAATCAGACAATAGTGGTAAAGGATACTGAAATTTGACTGTGATTTTATTCAGAAGACGATAATCTATACAAGGTCTCAACGAACCGTCCTTCTTGGCCACAAAAAAAAATCCTGCACCAAGAGGGGAAGAGGATGGGCGAATATGTTCCTTCTCCAAAGACTCCTTTATATAACTCCGCATCACGGCATGCTCTGGTATAGACAGATTAAAAAGTCGTCCCTTAGGGAATTTACTACCAGGAATTAAATTTATAGCACAGACACAATCCCTATGAGGGGGCAGGGCACTGGACCTGGGTTCATCAAATACATCCTGGTAGTCAGACAAAAACTCAGGGACCTCAGAAGGAGTGGAAGAAGCAATAGACACCAACGGAACATCGCCATGAATTCCCTGACAACCCCAACTTGACACAGACATAGCTTTCCAATCTAAAACTGGATTATGAGCCTGCAGCCATGGCAGACCCAAAACGACAACATCATGCAAATTATGCAGAACAAGAAAGCGAATCACCTCCTGATGTACGGGAGTCATGCACATGGTCATTTGCGTCCAATACTGAGGCTTATTCTCAGCCAATGGCGTAGCATCAATTCCCCTCAGAGGAATAGGAAATTCCAACGGCTCCAGGACAAAGCCACAGCGCCTGGCAAACGACAAATCCATCAGATTCAGGGCAGCACCCGAATCCACAAAAGCCATAACCGGGTAGGATGACAAAGAACAAATCAAAGTAACAGACAAAATAAACTTAGGCTGCATAGTACGAATGGTGACAGGTTTAGCGATTTTTTTTAAGCGTTTAGAGCATGCTGAGATAACATGAGTAGAATCACCACAGTAAAAGCACAACCCATTTTGACGTCTATGACTTTGTCGCTCAATTCT
The DNA here is from genome assembly GCF_051348905.1 of Ranitomeya variabilis. Lineage (NCBI taxonomy): Eukaryota > Metazoa > Chordata > Amphibia > Anura > Dendrobatidae > Ranitomeya > Ranitomeya variabilis. Next base: position 532,229,795 of record NC_135236.1, read on the forward strand.
GGTCAGAGTTCGGTCACTGCATAGACTCAGGTCTCTGTTCAGAAAATACCGCCAAAGGATGAGTAGATTTGCGCTCCCGCAAACGCCAATCAACCTGAATGGCTAAAGCCATAGAATCACTCAGACTTGTAGGGGTGGGAAACCCCACCATAACATTCTTAACGGCCTCAGAAAGACCTTCTCTGAAATTTGCAGCCAAGGCACACTCATTCCATTGAGTAAGCACCGACCATTTCCGAAATTTTTGACAATACACCTCTGCTTCATCCTGACCTTGAGAGATAGCCAGCAACGCTTTTTCTGCCTGATTCTCAAGATTAGGCTCCTCATAAAGCAGTCCAAGAGCCAGAAAAAATGCATCTACATTAAGCAATGCAGGATCTCCTGGCGCCAGAGAGAATGCCCAATCTTGAGGGTCGCCACGCAACAAGGAGATAACAATTTTAACTTGCTGAGCGGAATCACCAGAGGAACGAGGTCTCAGAGATAGAAATAACTTACAATTATTCTTAAAGTTTAGAAACCTAGATCTATCACCAGAAAACAATTCAGGAATGGGTAATCTTTGGTTCTGACATAGGGCTATGAATAACAAAATCCTGAATACTTTGCACCCGTGCAGTCAGATGATCCACACTAGAAGTCAGAGTCTGAAAATTCATGTCTGCAGCTGAGCTCAAAACCACCCAGAGTTCAAGGGGATGAAAGAAGCTAAACAGACTGCAGCAAAGGAAAAGCGGGAGGGAAAAAAAAAAAAAAAAAAATGTACTCAGGTCTTCTTTTTATCCCACTTCTGCGATGCATTAAACACTTTTGTGGCCTGCTCTACTGTTATGATCCTTAGTGGTTGAGGATCACAAATTACTCCAGCTAAGTAACATACATAGGACAAGCTCTAGGGAGGTGGCAAACTGGACTGACCGCAAATCTGAACCTATCCAAACACACTAGAAGTAGCCGGTGAACGTGCCTAAAAATCCTAGATGTCTCGAGCCAGCCTGAGGAACTAACTACCCCTAGAGAGAAAGAAAGACCTCTCTTGCCTCCAGAGAAATAATCCCCAAAGAAATAGAAGCCCCCAACATATAATAACGGTGAGGTAAGAGGAAGGCACATACACTGGGGTGAAAACAGATTTAGCAAATGAGGCCCACTAATACTAGATAGCAGAAAATAGTAAAGGGGTCTGTGCGGTCAGTAAAAAACCCTTACAAAATATCCACACTGAGATTTCAAGAACCCCAGCACCAACTAACGGTGTGGGGGGAAGAAACTCAGTCCCCTAGAGCAACCAGCAAGCGAGGAAATCACATTTTAGCGAGCTGGACTAAAAACATAATAAATGCTGATAATCAAAAAATGATCAAACAAAAACTTAGCTTGTCTTGGAGAGACTGAGAGCAAGGTAGTCACAAGGAATCTGAAGAGCACTGAATACATTGAGAGCAGGCAAGGAACTGAGTATCCAGGTGAACTAAATAGGAAACCAACCAAGGATAACGAACCAGCTGATGCTGCCAACCTGCAGAAAGACAACACTACACAGTACCGCTTGTGACCACTAGAGGGAGCCCAAAAACAGAGTTCACAACAGGAGTACAAGCCAAATTATAAAATTGTCTATATTAAATAATTAGCAAAGAAAATGGTAAAAAATCTTTGTTTAAAAGGAGAGTATCAGACATAGGCAAAGCCACAACAGAGAAAACCTTCCTTCACAATCAACTAAATTCATAATTCATTGATGGAAACAGCATATCAAAACAGAGAAAGATCATATTACCCAAGGGCATGTATCATGAAATAGAAGACACAGTGCAAAAAACACTACATCAACCACATAAGTTCATCCACACATTTACATAAGTAAAATGGTGGAACAAAGTCCTATCCAATTACCACAGATTAATCCAAGTAGGAAAGTGGGTTGAAACTCTTAAAAACTTGTGTGAAGAAATTGATCGCATGCCAAAAAGGAGAAGGGTTAATACATCCAAGATCAGCCAAAATAAGGCTGGAATAGTCCTGATTAAGGAAGGTACATGCCAAAAGTGTCAAGTATAAGTATAGTGGGAGCCATAATTAAGGCAAATATAGCATCTACCTCTGTGGTCAGATCCATGAATATATGGATAGAAGAATTGGAGGCTCATCTAAGGAAGAAGGCATCCAGAGATGAGATCTTGGAATCCATGGCATTTATCAAAATGACAACAGGGTTCATGGCGGATGCCTCAGCAGAATCCATTAGATTTGTCGCAAGGAATGGGGCACTATTCAGTACGACTAGGTGAACAATCTGGCTAAAAACATGATCAGGGGATTGTCATGCTAAAAATAAATTGTGCTCCATCCCCTTTTCTGGCCTTCAAATGTTTAATCCGGTACTGGACAAAATGTTGGAAAGGGCGTCGGATGAAAAGGGGGGTTTCCGGAAGAGAAACCTAAAAGAGTTTTGTCCTTTCGGAAGCCTCATTCCCATTAGAAACTGGTATATAATGGGAAAGGGAAAATTGGTAGATGGGGCTACTCGAAGGGTGATAAAGGAAGGAATACCTTTTTTTGGTTCAGCAAATAGTTGGCATTGATGCCAGGAAAGTGGGGGAAGACTCCAAAACTTTCTTACGGCATGGACAGAGGCATCCAGAAATCCATTAATACTGCAAACAGTCACAGAGGGATGCAAAATACAATTTGTGCATATACCGTGCATATATATAGGGAAGATTCCACCCAATAACTATCCAGTCTCCCCAGGTCGCAAGAAGGCTGCTGGCAGACGTAGAGAAATTGGTGGTTTCAGGAGCAGTGGTTCCAGTGCCGAAGTCAGAATGGGGTCTCGGTTACTATACAAGCCTGTTCTCAATAAAAGAAAACTGGGGAGATTATCGCACCAAAATAAATCTGAAATCTCTAAACAGATGGGTATCCTGCAAAATTCAAGATGGAGTCTGTATAAGATCTACGACTCCATTGATCAAGGAAAATATGTTAATGTACACGTTAGATCTCAAAGAAGCGTATTATGATGTGCCCATTCATCCTCACAGCCAGCGGTATCTAAGATTTGCGTTGGTAGAGGAAGGGAAGATTCAACATTACCAATTCAAATGCCTCCGACTTAGACTTTCCTCAGCGTCAAACATTTTCACCAAGCTGGTGGCAGAAGTTATGGTCTTTCTCAGTGAGCAAGGGATATTAATTGTCCAGTATCTGGACGACTTCCTGATGATGACTGAGTCCCCCCAGCAGGTGAGTGCCAGTTTAACATCAACCATCTTAGTGTTAACCAACTTAGGGTGGATCATAAACTGGGAAAAACTAGATCTGGTGCCAGGAAGACGGAAGGTCTTACTACGAATTTTCTTAGACTTTGAACAGCAGATGTCCTTCCTGCCAGAAAGGAAGCAGAAAGAACTCAGTAACAAGGTTATAGCCTTGTGGTGGCTCAGTGGATAGCACTGCAGCCTTGCAGCACTGGGGTCCTGGGTTCCAATACCACCTTGGACAACATCTGCAAGGAGTTTGTATGTTCTCCCTGTGCCCGCATGGGCCTCCCCCAGGCACCCCAGCCTCCCCCCACACCCCAAAGACATATTGATAGGGAATTTAGATTGTGAGCCCCATCGGGGACAGTGATGACAAAGTGTGCAAACTGTAAAGCACTGCAGAATATGTTAGCGCTATATAAAAATAAAGATTATTATTATTATTATATAGCCTTCAGGAACAAGGTCACCGGCGGTCACTGAGTCTGCACTCACAGCAGCTCATTCACTAGTGGTTCTCAGCCTGGATGGTCGCATCTTGACACCGTCCAGGCTGAATACTGTTTTTCTCCCAGACATGGATTGCGAAACACGCTGCCCTTCTGCTGTGCTCTCTCATTAGCTTTACTATGGGTAAGACCTAATCTCCTTATTACCATTTTCGTTCATGTGGCTCTCTCTTGCTTTTTTATACTTTTTGCACTGGGCTAATATAAATTATACTACTTATACACTTTGTGGAGACCACTTGATATATGTGTAGAGTGTACCTTAAACAATAATGAGACATCTTAATAGGTCACTATTGCATGATGTTATCTGATATTCCTAGGGTGATTTACTTACATTGCTCCTGGCGTACCCTGTCTATAGGGATATAAGGTACCGTAATTTTCACTTACCCATGCCTTATACTGCTCTATGTCAGATTGCATTTCTGTGACATCATGTGCCGTCACCTTTTTCTGTTTTATCTTTTATTTTCTGCATTTGTATTATCATGTTTTTCTGATTTTTTTCTGTGTAATAAATGTTGTCATACTTTTATATGAATGTTTTCTGGACCTTTTTTTTTTTTTACTCCAAATCGCTTATAAGTTTCATCATGTGATAGATGACTGGACTATCTGCTGCAGCCAGTCACTGGCCATAATAGTGATCTCAGTAAGTACTGTATGTGATGTATCCGCATGTGTGGGTCATGTTCTGAAATTTTGCAGCACCTAGCAGAATTTTCCATTCTTTTCCTCTCATACAGAAGAAACATCCATATTATGCTGTAATATAGAGGAGGAGCTGTGATTTTTATTTATTATTTATTTTATTATTTCTGCATTTTTGCTTACAGTTGTGAACACAGGTAGGAGTGGGAGAGGATCTATCAAAACCAGTGCAAATTAAATATTAAAGGGAGTCTGTCACCCCCTCCCCAAAAGCTCAAATCAATTATACAGGACATTCATCTAGGAGACTTGGCCTCTATAAAAATAATACTTTCAATGTGGATTTTACTTATTGCATTTTATATATAAAAAACATTTTATTAGATATATAAGTTAAGGGGCTTCGTGTGCGGTAGTGCTCCTTGCTGCCCACCCAATTACAATTCACCATATCTTCCCTTATGCTGAATGACAGCGCCCCCTTGAAGCACTGTTTCAGAGCAACTAATCAGATTCCAGCTATTAGTTTTCAGAATTTCTATCAAAGTGAAAGAAACAATCTGATTGGCTCCACTCATAATGCTGAACTGCTGAGTATTTTTTTAAGCATGCACTACTGACCTGCAAACTCAATAATATCAATTATTAAAGGGAATCTGTCACCAGAGCAACATAATCTAGGGGGATAGATGTTTATTCCCACCTTGTATCATTTACTGGGCTGATTACTGCAGTTTTTATAAATTCACTGTTTATCTGCATGAGAATATCAATAGATGCCTAGTAAACCTGATGCCAGGTAGTCAAGAATATTCAGGACTTTCTTGTAACCCCGCCCCCACCAGTGATTGGCAGCTTTCTGGCTCTGCACAGTGTACACTCATTGTTGTGGGCGGGGTTATATAGGGCCCAGCATTCAGAGAACTGGTAGATCTGCAGCAGTTAAAACTGTAATTTTATCAAAACTACAGATAGGAGACCAGTAAGTGATGCATTGCTGGAATCAGGGTCTCTTTCCTACATTATGCTTCTGTCATATGGGATAGCATAAAACCTGTTGAAAGAATCCCTTTAAGACTAGACAGGGCCAATTGATGTACACAGAGCAGTATAAAAGGACAGAGACAACAATTTATGGAATCACTTGATAACTGAGGCAGAGAGGTGGCCACAAACGGCTCCTGCTCATCAGTTTTTCAGGTCTTTTCTAAAACAATTTCCTTGGACTGAAATATTTCCCAACATAAAGTTAAATGTTTGATAGTTTGCACAAAATGAGAAAACTACAGAAAAGAACAATTTTAACTTGAGCTGAAAAGGGAGAAATTTGCCCTGTAAAAGTGCAATATCAATCTGTCATAACGATAATGATATCGCAGAGAGGAGACCGTTGTGCACAAACAATGCCATAAATTTAGGGAAATGAAATGAGGTGCTAACAAAAACTTGGAGAATCAGCGACAACATGACAGCAAATGTCTCTGTATATTTGCCTCTATTTGGCTTCAGGAACACACACATATATCTTCTTTATGTTTCTGCTAATACAATTCTTCAAGCAACCATGAACCTCTTACTTTCTACAATTTCATTAAGTCTCAATGGAATGTGACCATTGAATAATGACACGTAGGGGAACCATTAGACTGAAAGTTAATGGGCTGAATGAAATTCTAGCACACAAACAGAATTGTAAAATGAGGGTGTGGTAAATAAATCTTCTGCCCGTAGTGGTATGCATAATAAAACACTCAATTAACCTCTTATAATTTCTATCTCTACCTTTCTGCGGGAGTTGCAGTCACAAAGTATGTCTTTAGATGACTCAGGAATATTTTAGTAATATTTAGTGACTAAAGTTGAAGGAAAGCATCATCATACTTTTCCCGGTAGTCAATGGGTAACATATTAGGTGGTCCAGACAACAACATTTTTTACATTTGAGTAGACACACCACCATTAAGAATAGATGACGAATGTCAATGCTATGAGCACCGGTAACATTAGGAGCTATAAAAAACTACTATAGTATTCTAAGATAGCTACATACATTTTACAAGATGACAAAAGTAGACATAGGTCCTTCAAGTCATGTCTATGGTCATGTTTATGTCTGGAGTATTCTGTCAAGATTTAGGTAAAAATGCAATGTCTTAAGTCCTGACATAAATGGTTGACAATGCATGAGAATAGAGTAATGCATATTGGAAAATAGTGAACGGTGACAATATTTTTGAATGAATGTGAACCATCTTTAATTTTGTTCTATGACCATGTAAAATGGATTTAAAAAAGATACTCATGGGGCTTGGCAAATGGGAGTCACAATACATGCATGGCAGTCTATGTTGATATTAGGGAGGAATAACGTATTTTTTCTGAATACAAGAAGCACTTTTTCCCCCAAATTTGGTAGAAAGTGGGAGTGCATCTTATAGGTCTAATGTAGCTTATCAGGGGAGGGGTGGCAGTCGAATGGGGTCGCATGAGGCAGGGTTGCCGCTGCAGGATGCAGGCAGCAGAAGTAGAGCAATGCTGCGGGCCCTGGGTTGGGAGGGGGGATGTTTTAGCAGTGTGAAGAAGGAGACATTGATTTCCCGGAGGTGGGCTTCAGGAAAATGTTGGTGTTGTGAGGCAGGAGTGGAGTTGCTGCTCTGCACATTGGTCTCCCAGCGGTGCGCTTCAGGAAAATGGTCGCTGGTGTTGGCACATGGAGCCAAGATCTCAATCTGTGCATTCTCTGCCATTTTCCTAATGCCCACTGTTGGGAGATCAATGTGCAGAGTGGGGACTTCGCCTGAAGCAAACAGCCAGGAAGCCCTCTCCTCCCAGCCCAGGGTCCACAGCAGTGCCCCACTCCTGCAGCTGCCAGCTTCCTGCAACAGCTGGCTTCCTGCAGCGGTGACCCTGCCTCCTGTGACCCCGCTCCACCGTCACCAGTGCCCCATGGTAAACTAAATTTGAGCTATAAGATGGACCCCAATTTGCACATGAACATTTTTTTTCCTATTTTCTTTCTCTAAATTTGGATTTGTCCATCTTATAGTCCAAAAAATATGGTATGTGCCTGTTCACATGCAATATTATTGCTGCAGATTTTTCTCAGAATCAAATCAAATAAGAATCTTGGCAGGAAAAACACTGTGCATCTTTACAGTATTCTCACTTAGTTGGATGAAAAACACTGCAAAAAGGCTGAAAGAATTGCAGCAGATTTTAAAAAGAGTCAGAGTGGAGACAAGGGAGGTCAGTGGGTGCTCTAGTCCACTAGCTGAAACCGCATGGACCAGAGATCATCCCACCGAACGTCCGCTCTCCTTTTACTGTGGGTATAATACTACTCAGACAACACAGGGTGAAAGTAAAACAGTGTGGTAATACTTTATTGAACAGCAAAACAGGCAAATAACATGTAGAACAGTCCCAGCACAATACCCAAGGTGATGCAAAATTACAGAGTCTCACCCTTCCGTTGACTCGCAGCTGTGACTTCAAAGCTTTCAGGACTGACTACCCCACCTGTGGCATGCACAGAGAGGAAGTAACAACAAGATTAGGAAGCTGACAGTCCATTGAGGTACAAGGTCAAGGCCATGCAGCCAGGTGACCAGTGGGTCCCATTCCTGGCTTTTCCAAATGTACTCATGGGGTTCAAATCCTGACTACTCCAAATGTATCCATGGTTCAGTGAAGGTCAGTGGAGCAGATCTGTGTTCTTTCAGCCGGGGCCATGGTCCCCTAAGCTGGCATCCTGTAGAATGTCAAATCTGTGTACCTCGTGATGGAGACATGATGTCTTGGCTGCTGTTTTGTAAAGAGTCTCTGGTTCTTTGGATCTCTGGAAGTCTGGATGAATAGGTTACAGAGGTGCATGTCCTCTTTTTATAGTTAACAACTGTTGTCATCAAAGCCAGCATCCGGAGGTCAAGAGGAATATGTGATGTGATGAGGTTGACTTGCATTGTTTGACTTTTTCATCAATTTGCATAGGTTTTACTCCTCTGTTTTGAAAGTCAACAAGCTAGGTGGCCTAGACAATGTGTAATCAACATATCAGCAAACATCATTGTTCAATTGCACTGCTTTTCTGTCATCCAGGATAACAGCACAATATGTTACAACAAACATCAACTTAAAAGTCAATATTACAGGCTTATATGAACAAAAGTCTATGTTTTCTTGACCAACCAGAAAGAAACTCATAAATTAAAAAGTCAACATATAGATAAAAGACAATGGCTCCTGGCTTACTGAAAATAGACGCCTGGTTAATTAAGATAAAATGCTGTGTCATCACATTGCTTCACCATTTTAATTAGCCAGATGTGATAGGATTCCGATCATCCGTTTCCACTTTTCGGGGCCAGTGCACCGAATGTCTTTAAGTGCAGACACGACTGTAAGAGGTCTCACCTTCATGAGAACAAAACTTTGTATCATCCAGTTTCCTCAGAGCATATTCCATGTCTTCCATAAACTCCCAGTGTAATTGATGAGAAACTACTTGTATCCATTGAGTCCACACATGGCATCCTCCGCATTCTGTAGATCCTGGATTAAATCTCATTCAATCCATCAAAGCTGGTACAGCTCCTGTAGTTGGCATTTCTTGTTGAGGTTATACATCCACTCAGGTCCTCTTCCCATGGCAGAGCTGGTGGGGTTGGACATAGTGGCATCTGAAACCTGCTGTGCATGCCTTATAAACAGTCTGCTGGGTCTGTATACCACCCTGGTTGTGGAGCCCTGGATGGTGTCTGATAATACCAGTCCTCTGCAGCTCCCCCGGATCTGTCGGGCTGAGTAGTATCCCACTGATGCCACCATAATGTGGAGACATGGGAGGTTAGTGGGTGCTCTTGTCCGATAGCCGAAACCACATGGACCAGGGATCATCCCATTGAATGCCCGCTCTCCTTTTACTGTGGGTGTAATACTACTCAGACAACACAGGGTGAAGGTAGAACAGTGTGACAATACTTTATTTAACCACAAGAAAGGCAAATAACATGTAGAACAGTCCCAGCACAATACCCATGACGGTGCAAAATTACAGTCTTACCCTTCCGCTGACTCTCAGGGATAAGAGCAGCTGTGACTTCAGAGCTTCCAGTGCCAACTACCCCACCTGCGGCACATACAGAAAGGAGATAACAACAATCTTATGAAACTGAAAGTCCATTGAGATACAAGGCCAGTTGACCAGAGGGTCACAATCTGGCTTCTCCGAACATCTCCATGGAGCCAGGTGACCGGTGGGTCCCATACCTGGCTTTTCCCAACGTATCCATGAGGCTCAGGTGACTAGTGAGTCCAAATCCTGACTATCCCAAATGTATCCATGGATCAGTGTAATCAACATAACAGTAAACATCATTGTTAATTTCCCCCTCATTACTGCTCAGGTGCTAACCGAGTGACTTCAGTGTGCTCAAATAATATGTTTGAATCCCGCAACAGCTGCAACACATGCAGGGATTGCCTAACAAGCAAGCAATCCCTGCATTTGTTGCAGCTATAGACCACTTGCGACACATGTAGCCAAGGGGACATAGTTTTCGAGCATGCCGAAGATACTCGGTTAGCACACGAGCATGCTCATCTCTAGAAGAGATGACTGAATCTTTTGAAATTCAAATTTGCAAGGTTCAAAATTTTTCTCAAAATTTGATTTGCAAATCTCAAAACTGCAAAGCCTCTAACAGCCCAGAAAATACATGTGTAATGCTTTGAAGTCTCCTTGAATATATTGAACCTCTTTTGAGCTCTTTAACCCCTGCACCATAGCCTGTTTTTACCTTTCTGACCAGGCCAAATTTTACAATTCTGTCCAGTGTCACTTTATGAGGTAATAATAATAACTCTAACGCTTCATTGGATCCCAGTGATTCTGAGACTGTTTTTTGGGGCTTTTCAATTTGTATATAATTAAACCAGTTAGTCATGCCGTACAACATAATTTATAAGTAACTTTTACCACATATCTACTTTACCTCAGCATCATTTTTGAACTATTATTTTTTTTTGTTAGGAAGTTGAAGGGTTATAAGTTTATCAGGAATTTCTCATTTTTCTAACACAATTTACAAAACTATTTTGTTTATGGTCCACATCATGGTTGAAATGACTTTGAGGTGCCCATATAACAGAAAATGCCCCAAAGTGACACCCTTTCAAAAAATGAACCTTCAAAGTGCTCGAAACCTCATTCAAAAGTATATTAAGCCTTTAGATGCTTCACAGGAATGAAAGCAATGTAGAAAAAAAATAACATTTTAATTTTTCCCAACAACAATGTTCATTTAGCCCCAAAGTTTGCATTTTACAAGGGTAACAGTTTAAAACGAAGCCTACAATGAGTTGCGGAATTTTGTCTTAAGTACACCAATACCTGATATGTGGAGGTAAACTACTATTTGAGTGCATGGCAGGGCTTGAAAGGGAAGGAGATCCATTTGACTTTTGGAAATTGGTTGGAATAGATAGTGGACACCATGTAGCATTTAAAGAGATGCTGATGTCCTTAAACAGTGGAAAACCCCCACAAGTGACCCCACTGTAGAAACTAAACCCCTCAAGGAATTTATCTAGAGGTGTAGTGAGTAGTGTTGAGCGATACCTTCCGATACTTGAATGTATCGGTATCGGATAGTATCGGCTGATACCCGAAAAATATTGGATATCGCCGATACCGATACCCGATACCAATACAAGTCAATGGGACACAAGTATCGGAAGCTATCCTGGATGGTTCCCAGGGTCTGAAGGAGAGGAAACTCTCCTTCAGGCCCTGAGATGCATATTCATGCAAAAAATAAAGAATTAAAATAAAAAATATGGATATACTCACCCGTCCGGCGGCCCCTGGACCTTACCGATTGTAACCGGCAGCCTCTGTTCCTAAGAATGAGGAGTTTAGGACCCTCGATGACGTCGCGGCTTGTGATTGGTCGCGTGCCGCTCATGTGACCGCTCACGCGACCAATCACAAGTCGTGATGTCATCGAGAGTCCTAAACTCCTCATTCTTATGAACGGAGGCTGCCGGTTACAATCGGTAAGGTCCAGGGGCCGCCGGACGGGTGAGTATATCCATATTTTTTATTTTAATTCTTTATTTTTTACATGAATATGGATCCCAGGGCCTGAAGGAGAGACTCCTCTCCTCCAGACCCTGGGAACCATACACTGGGAACTTCCGATTCCGATTCCCGATACCACAAAAATATTGGAACTCGGTATCGGAATTCCGATACCGCAAGTATCGGCCGATACTTGCGGTATCGGAATGCTCAACACTAGTAGTGAGCACTTTGAACACACAGGTGCTTCACAGAATTTCATAATGTTGAGCTGTGAAAATGAAAAAATATTTTTTTCCCATAAACATTTTCCTTTAGCCCCAAATATTTATTTTTCGCAGGGGTAACAAGACAAAATGGACCATACGATTTATTGTGAAATTCTGTCCTCAAAATGTGGTAAAAAACTACTGTTTGGGTACATGGCAGGACTCGGAAGGGAAGGAGCGTCAACTGAATTCTGAAGTTCAATTTTGATAGGAATAGATTGATGATGCCATGTCACATTTGAAGAGTCCCTGACATGCCAAAACAGCAAAAATGCCCACAAGTGACCCCATTTTAGAAAATCAGAAAGGAAGGAGCAAGATATTGTAGTGCAAATTTTTTAGATTGGCAGAGCCCCTGAGGTGCCAGGACAGCAGAACCTCCCCATAAGTGACCTCTTTTTACAAATTACACCTCAATGAATTCAAGGAAATGGTTGAGGAAATGATTGAGTAAGTAAATGTGGTTGGGAATTTAGGAGGCAGCGATTACACTATCCTCAAATTTTGGATTACCAGAGGAGGAAAAATAGCGAGGACTCAGACTTTAAAGTTGGACATCAGAAAAGCAGATTTTAATGGACGCAGAAATAGGGAAGAAAAGGTCCAATTGCTGGATGTTCTAAAGGACAGAAATGTCCAAGAAGAATGGGAGATTTTGCTAAATGAAATTCTCACCGCATTGGTAAGAGTCCTGAAAATAAGGAAGAATTGAAAGCATTTAAAGAGACCACGGTGGATGAACACAGAACTTAACCCCTTGTTAAAAAGGAAAAAAGAAATGCATATCAAATGGAAAGAGGGGGGCATATCAAAACAAAAATATAATGCTGTTTGCAGGGAATGCAGAACAAGAGTTAGAAGAGCTAAGGCCAGTAATGAAGTAATGCTTGCAAGGGAAACCAAAAGCAGTAAAAAAGAAAAGAACTCTAGTGCCACCTATTGGAAGTAGAAATTCTAACAGTCAATGTCGATCCTTTAACGAGCCTTTTCACATGACATAGGATAAAAACCAAACCAGAATCTCAATTTGCAAACACTGTGTTTCGGGGTACTGCCCCTCGTCAGTTTAAAGTGTAGATCTGGTTTGGCTGAGTGAGAGGTGTCTGACTGGGATCCAAGAAGTATCGTTTCTCCTTGTGGAGAGTGACATGTTAAGCATAGGTGGCACTAGAGTTCTAGTCCTCTTCCTCTCTGAAGAGACTATTTGCATATTTACCAGGGTAGCATTGCTGCTTTAAGTTTTCTCATCTCGACATGCTTATCATGTCAGTCTCCACAAGGAGAAATGATACTTCTTGGATCCCGGTCAGACGCCTCTCACTCAGCCAAACCAGTTCTCCACCTGCGTACAGGTTATGGTCCAAGTAGGTTGCTCAAATAGAGCGGTGCGATAAGTAACTCATTTGCAGGAGAACCGGCCAGCAGGGTGTTAGCTAATTAATTCCCGCTGGGGGTCAGGATGACAGCTGGTGGATCAACAGCTGATAGTCTCCCACTGGATGCGGGAGAATGCTGATGTCTCGCGTGCCAACGCTGGAAGCAGCGCTGAGAATACGGTGTGAAGAAGAAGGGGCGGAGCTAATGTGACCTCACAAAGCAATGAGGACGGGTAAGCGAGAGGACAACTGGCTAACGCGTTTCGAGGGGTATCTCCCCTCTTTGTCAAGGCATAACCTGTACGCAGCTTTATACACAAGCTGACCACTATCCCCCACTAAGCACAGGGCATCTGCATGCAAGTTGTATCATTAGTGTCGGTACCACACATAAACAACGCTACTTGATAATTGACTAGCAGCGTCCATATTTCATTGATCTTGTCAGCACAGTACACTATCTACAATAAGTACAGGTAAGTACAATAACACTGTATGATAATTAAGTAGTGCCAGATTGCTGCCCTTCTCTATATATTGCATTTACTGTGTGCTTCTTACGTCTCCAAAAAACCTCAGTTTAGCGCAGGTAATCACTGTATAGCTATAGAGATTCTGGTTTGGTTTTTATCCTAAGACATGTGACAAGGCTCGTTAAAGGGTCAACATTGACTGTTAGGATTGCTACTTCCAATAGGTGGCACTAGAGTTCTAGTCCTCTTCCAGGCTGAAGAGACAATTTGCATACAATGCTTCTTGGATCCTAGGGTACTGAAAGAGTTAGCAGAGAAAATTGCAGAACCACTAGCCAAAATCTTTAAAAAGTCCTGAAGGACAGGAGAAGTCCCAGAAGAAGGGCAAATGTTGTCCCTATCTTCAAAAAATGAAAGAAGATGGAGCCAGGAGCAGTTCTGGGATGTATTAAGAGAAGCATAGAGTCTAGATCATGTGAAAAAAATTATCCCCCTCTACACCTCCTAGGTCAGGCCTCATCTGGAATACTGTGTCCAGTTTTGGGCACCACATTTTAAAAAAGGCATTGGAAAACTGGAGCAAGTTTAGAGAAGAGCTACCTCGATGGTGAGCGATCTGCAAAGTATGTTCTACGAGAAAAGTATAAAGGATCTGAGAATGTTTAGCTTACAAAAAAGAAGGCTAATAGGAGACTTAAAGGGAACCTGTCAGCAGGATTCTACACAGTAACCTACAGACACTGTCAGGTCAGCGCCGTTAATCTGAGCAAAATGATACCTGGTGATGAAATCTGTCTTGTGGTTGTTGTTTAATCTTTATTGTCAGTTTTGAGTTAATGATATGCTTGCGCTCCGGGGCGGCCTATGGGGGGCCTTCATGTGGTGCTCTGAGTAATATTTATAATAAAGACTGCTGACAGGTCACTGATCCCTCAGTGACCTGCCTCTTGTTAACATAATCAATATTTTATATATATATATATATATATATATATATATATATATATATATATATATACATACACACTAAAAAAAAACCTTCTGTGGGCAGGCACCAGCTGTGGCATCTACGCTGCTGCATAATCTCATGTACAGTGCCTCGCGAAAGAGTTCGGCACACTGGAACTTTTCAACCTATTCCCACATATCATGCTTCAAACATAAAGATACCAAATGTAAATTTTTGTTGAAGAATCAACAAGTGGAACACAATTGTGAAGTTGAACGAAATTTATTGGTTATTTTACATTTTTGTGGAAATTCAAAAACTGAAAAGTGGGGCGAGCAATATTATTCGGCCCCTTTAGCTTAAAACTTTTTTGCGCCGCCTTTTGTTGAGATGACAGCTGCATGTTGCTTGGGGTATGTCTCTATCAGTTTTGTACATCGAGAGACTGAAATTCTTGCCCATTCTTCCTTGGCAAACAGCTCGAGCTCAGTGAGGTTTGATGGAGATCGTTTGTGAACAGCAGTTTTCAGCTCTTTCCACAGATTGTCGATTGGATTGAGGTCTGGACTTTGACTTGGCCATTCTAACACCTGGATACGTTTATTTGTGATCCATTCCATTGTAGATTTTGCTTTATGTTTGGGATCATTGTCTTGTTGGAAGACAAATCTCCGTCCCAGTCTCAGGTCTTTTGCAGACTCCCACAGGTTTTCTTCAAGAATGGACCTGTATTTGGCTCCATCCATCTTCCCATCAATTTTAGCCATCTTCCCTGTCCCTGCTGAAGAAAAGCAGGCCAAAACCATGATGCTGCCACCACCATGTTTGACAGTGGGGATCGTGTGTTCAGGGTGATGAGCTGTGTTGCCTTTACGCCAAACATATCGTTTGGCATTGTTGCCAAAAAAGTTTGATTTTGGTTTCATCTGACCAGAGCACCTTCTTCCACATGTTTGGTGTGTCTCCCAGGTGGCTTGTTGTAAACTTTAAATTACACTTTTTATGGATATCTTTGAGAAATGGCTTTCTTCTTGCCACTCTTCCATAAAGGCCAGATTTGTGCAGTGTACGACTGATTGTTGTCCTATGGACAGACTGTCCCACCTCAGCTGTAGATCTCTGCAGTTCATCCAGAGTGATCATGGGACTCTTGCATCTCTGATCAGTCTTCTCCTTGTTTGAGATGAAAGTTTAGAGGGACGGCCAGATCTTGGTAGATTTGCAGTGGTATGATACTCCCTCCATTTCAATATGATCGCTTGCACAGTGCTCCTTGGGATGTTTAAAGTTTTGGAAATCATTTTGTATCCAAATCCGGCTTTAAAGTTCTCCACAACAGTATCACAGACCTGCCTGTTGTGTTCCTTGGTCTTCATGATGCTCTCTGTGCTTCAAACAGAACCCAGAGACTATCACAGAGCAGGTGCATTTATACAGAGACTTGATTACACACAGGTGGATTATATTTATTAATATTGAACGCACCACTTTTCAGTTTTTGAATTTCCAAAGGGGTAACGTTTCTCCTTATGGAGAGTGACATACCAGCTGGCTTGTCAAGGTAAGGAGGCTTATTCGCCGTGCAATGCTCCTCTGGGAATTTAAATATGCAAATTGCCTCTTCTGAGAAAAAGAGGACTTAACTCTATAGCGCCACCTGTTGGAAGTAGCGATCCTACAAGTCACAATCAACCCTTTAACGAGTCGTGCAATATGACTTAGGATAAAAGCCAAATCAGTATCTCAATTCGCAGACACGGTGTTTCGGGCTGTTGGCCCTCGTCAGTGTGAAGCATGAGAACTGATTTGGCTAGGTGAGAGGCTCTGGAGTGGGGTTTAAGGGGTAACGTTTCTCCTTATGGAGAGTGACATACCAGCTGGCTTGTCACGGTAAGGAGGCTTATTCACCGTGCAATGCTCCTCTGGGAATTTAAATATGCAAATTGCCTCTTCTGAGAAGAGGCAATTTGCATATTTGAATTTCCCAAAATTTTTTAAATAACAAATAAATTTCGTTCAACTTCACAATTGTGTTCCACTTGTTGTTGATTCTTCACCAAAAATTTACATTTGGTATCTTTATGTTTGAAGCATGATATGTGGGAAAAGGTTGAAAAGTTCCAGGGGGCCGAATACTTTCGCAAGGCACTGTATAATATGCATATACTGTAATTATTATGGTTGAGGTTATCCTGATAAAATGTATATGTTTATTAAAAAATCCATTTGAAAATGTAGCCCTCTGCGCCTGCGCAGTAGCAGCTACCAGTGTATATAAAGGTGATCTGTTAGCTGCTATTGTGCATGTGTCGGCGGTGCCATCTTGCTGGAAAAGAAAAAAAAAATTTCAAGATGGCGCCACCGAGCCTGCGCAGTAGCAGCTATCAGTGATCGCTGTCAACTTTTTGATGGTGAGGATGATCAATGAGTGGAACAGGCTGCCACGAGAGGTGGTGAGTTCTCATGCAATGGAAGTCTTCAAACAGAGGCTGGACAGACATCTGTCTGAGATGGTTTAGTGAATCCTGCACTGCATTGAGCAGGGGGTTGGACACGATGATCCTTTAGGTCCCTTCCAACTCTAATTCTCTATGATTCTAAAAAAAATAAATAATAAAAATAAATAAATTAAAAAAAATTAAATTTTTACAACAAAAATGTTGTATTAGCCCAAGACTTTACATTTTCACTCTGGGAAATGGGTAAAAATGGCACCAACGTTTGCCACACAATTTCTGCTGGCAATACTCCACATGTGGCTGTACAGTAAAGCTTAGCCACATGGCGGGACTTGAAACGGAAAGAGTGCCATTTGATTCTTGGGGAATACATTATTGTACAATAGCTTGCGGTATCCATATACAGAGCCCCTAAGTGCCAGGAGAGCAGAATACCCTCTTAAGTTAAGTGACCCATTTTTGGAAATTATATCCCTGTGGGAATTTATCTACAGGTGTATTGACAATTTTGACTCCATGGGTGTTTGCCAGAAACAAGCAGCAGCGAATGTTGCTGAGTGAAAATTGCAAATCTGCCATTGTAATGCCCAGCACATTGTAGTGACCGTACATTATGCCCAGCTCATATTTCTGGAGACACATATCCCATAAATTAGGCAGGCTCTCATCACTACAGAAATGCCAAACATATGGATGCTAAATGTGGTTTAGGCACACTGTGGGACTCAGAAAGGAGAGGGGCATTTGGATTTGGGAATACAGAATTCTCTAGTTTTCTTTTGTGGGCTGAGGAACCATAGTGCTTTTAAACAGCCTTTGTGCTACCAGTAAAATGGAAGCCCCCCATATTTTCATAGACAAATGACAGACCTGAGTGGATTTTTGTGGATTGTGTTGAAGCTTTTATTGGGAACATTTTACATAACATTTCGTATCACATTTAGCTTAGCCTGTGCTCTACGCTGAGCACTTACATTGGGGTTTCCATTTAAATCTCCGAATGATGTGAAACCCCCAAGGAATCCATTCACTATAATTAGGCAGCAGAGTTACACTCTAGTACATCTGGACTCTGTTCATCGGTGTCCTTCTTTTTAGAGGTGCACAAAACTGTGGGTGACTGCACTTTTATGCACTCTTAACCCCTTCACCCGCAAGGGTGGTTTGCACGTTAATGACCGGGCCAATTTTTACAATTCTGACCACTGTCCCTTTATGAGGTTATAACTCTGGAACGCTTCAACGGATCTTGGCGATTCTAACATTGTTTTCTCGTGACATATTGTACTTCATGATAGTGGTAAAATTTCTTTGATATAAGTTGCGTTTATTTGTGAAAAAAACGAATATTTGGCGAAAATTTTGAAAATTTCGCAATTTTCCAACTTTTAATTTTTATGCCCTTAAATCACAGACATAAGTCACGCAAAATACTTAATAAGTAACATTTCCCACATGTCTACTTTACATCAGCACAATTTTGGAACCAAAATTTTTTTTTGTGACGGAGTTATAAGGGTTAAAAGTTGACCAGCAATTTCTCATTTTTACAACACCATTTTTTTTAGGGACCACATCTCATTTGAAGTCATTTTGAGGGGTCTATATGAAAGAAAATACCCAAGTGTGACACCATTCTAAAAACTGCACCCCTCAAGGTACTCAAAACCACTTTCAAGAAGTTTATTAACCCTTCAGGTGTTTCACAGGAATTTTTGGAATGTTTAAATAAAAATGAACATTTAACTTTTTTTCACACAAAATTTATTTCAGATCCAATTTGTTTTATTTTACCAAGGGTAACAGGAGAAAATAGACCCTAAAATTTGTTGTACAATTTGTCCTGAGTACGCTGATACCCCATATGTGGGGGTAATCTACTGTTTGGGCGCATGGCAGAGCTCGGAAGGAAAGGAGCGCCATTTGACTTTTCAATGCAAAATTGACTGGAATTGAGATGGGACGCCATGTTGCATTTGGAGAGCCCCTGATGTGCCTAAACATTGAAACCCCCCACAAGTGACACCATTTTGGAAAGTAGACCCCCTAAGGAACTTATCTAGATGTGTGGTGAGCACTTTGACCCAACAAGTGCTTCACAGAAGTTTATAATGCAGAGCGGTAAAAATAAAAAATCATATTTTTTCACAAAAATGATCTTTTCGCCCCCAATTTTTTATTTTCCCAAGGGTAAGAGAAGAAATTGGACCCCAAAAATTGTTGTGCAATTTGTCCTGAGTACGCTGATACCCCATATGTGGGTGTAAACCATTGTTTGGGCGCAGGGCAGAGCTTGGAAGGGAAGGAGCGCCATTTGACTTTTCAATGCAAAATTGACTGGAATTGAGATGGGACGTCATGTTGCGTTTGGAGAGCCCCTGATGTGCCTAAACATTGAAACCCCCCACAAGTGACACCATTTTGGAAAGTAGACCCCCTAAGGAACTTATCTAGATGTGTGGTGAGCACTTTGACCCAACAAGTGCTTCACAGAAGTTTATAATGCAGAGCCGTAAAAATAAAAAATCATATTTTTTCACAAAAATGATCTTTTCACCCCCATTTTTTTATTTCCCCAAGGGTAAGAGAAGAAATTAGAGCACAAAAGTTGTTGTGCAATTTGTCCTGAGTATGACGATACCCCATATGTGGGGGTAAACCACTGTTTGGGCGCATAGCAGAGCTCGGAAGGGAAGGAGCGCTATTTTACTTTTCAATGCAAAATTGACTGGAATTAAGATGGGATGCCATGTTGCGTTTGCAGAGCCCCTGACGTGCCTAAACATTAAAAACCCCCACAATTGACACCATTTTGGAAAGTAGACCCCCTAAGGAACTTATCTAGATGTGCTTTGAGAGCTTTGAACCCCCAAGTGTTTCACTACAGTTTATAACGCAGAGCCGTGAAAATAAAAATTCTTTTTTTTTTTCACAAAAATGATTTTTTAGCCCCCAGTTTTGTATTTTCACAAGGGTATCAGGATAAATTGGACCTCAAAAGTTGTTGTCCAATTTGTCCTGAGTATGCTGATACCCCATATGTGGGGGGGAACCACTGTTTGGGCGCATGACAGAGCTCGGAAGGGAAGGAGCGCCATTTGGAATGCAGACTTAAATGGATTGGTCTGCAGGCGTCACGTTGCATTTGCAGAGCCCCTGATGTACCCAAACAGTACAAACCCCCCACAAGTGACCCCATATCGGAAACTAGACCCCCAAGGAACTTATCTAGATGTGTTGTGAGAACTTTGAACCCCCAAGTGTTTCACTACAGTTTACAACGCAGAGCCGTGAAAATAAAAAATCTTTTTTTTCCCACAAAACTTATTTTTTGGCCCCCAGTTTTGTATTTTCCCAAGGGTATCAGGAGAAATTGGACCCCAAAAGATGATGTCCAATTTGTCCTGAGTACGCTGATACCCCATATGTTGGGGTAAACCCCTGTTTGGGCACACGGGAGAGCTCGGAAGGGAAGGAGCACTGTTTTCCTTTTTCAACGCAGAATTGGCTGGAATTCAGATCGGATGCCATATCCCGTTTGGAAAGCCCCTGATGTGCCCGAACAGTGGAAACCCCCCAATTATAACTGAAACCCTAATCCAAACACACCCCTTACCCTAATCCCAACAGTAACCCTAACCACTCCTCTAACCCAGACACACCCAACCCTATTCCCAACCGTAAATGTAATCCAAACCCTAACCCTATCTTTAGCCCCAACCCTAACTGTAGCCCCATCCCTAGCCCCAACCCTAGCCCTAACCCTAGCAATAACCCTAGCCCTATCACTAGCCCTAACACTAGCCCTAACCCTAGCCCCAACCCTAGCCCTAACCCTAACCCCAACCCTAGCCCTAACCCTAGCCCTAACCCTAGCCCTAAACCTAGCCCCAACCCTTGCCCCAACCCTAGCCCTAACCCTAGCCCTAACCCTAACCCTTGCCCTAACCCTAACCCTAACCCGTAACACTAGCCCTAACCCTAGCCCTAAACCTAGCCCCAACCCTAGCCCTAACCCTAGCCCTAACCCTAACCCTTGCCCTAACCCTAACCCTAGCCCTAACTCTAGTCCTAACTCTAGCCCTAACCCTAACCCTAATGGGAAAATGGAAATAAATACATTTTTTAATTTTTTCATTTTTCCCTAACTAAGGGGGTGATGAAGGGGGGTTTGATTTACTTTTATAGCGGGTTTTTTAGCGGATTTTTATGATTGGCAGCCGTCACACACTGAAAGACGCTTTTCATTGCAAAAAATATTTTTTGCGTTACCACATTTTGAGAGCTGTAATTTTTCCATATTTGAGTCCACAGAGTCATGTGAGATCTTGTTTTTTGCGGGACGCATTGACGTTTTTATTGGTAACATTTTCGGACACGTGACATTTTTTGATCGCTTTTTATTCCGATTTTTGTGAGGCAGAGTGATCAAAAACCAGCTATTCATGAATTTCTTTTTGGGGAGGCGTTTATACCGTTCCGCATTTGGTAAAATTGATAAAGCACTTTTATTCGTTGGGTCAGTACGATTACAGCGATATCTCATTTATATCATTTTTTTTATGTTTTGGCGCTTTTATACGATAAAAACTATTTTATAGAAAAAATAATTATTTTGGTATCGCTTTATTCTCAGGACTATAACTTTTTTATTTTTTTGCTGATGATGCTGTATCATGGCTCGTTTTTTGCGGGACAAGATGACGTTTTCAGCAGTACCATGGTTATTTATATCAGTCTTTTTGATCGCGTGTTATTCCACTTTTTGTTTGGCAGTATGATAATAAAGCGTTGTTTTTTGCCTCGTTTTTTTTTTTTTTTTCTTACGGTGTTTACTGAAGGGGTTAAATAGTGGGTCAGTTTTATAGGTCGGGTCGTTACGGACGCGGCGATACTAAATATGTGTACTTTTATTGTTTGTTTTTATTATTTAGATAAAGAAATGTATTTATGGGAATAATATTTTTTTTTTTTCATTATTTTGGAATATTTTTTTTTTTTTTTTTACACATTTGGAAAATTCTTTTTTTACTTTTTTACTTTGCCCCAGGGGGGGACAATACAGATCGGTGATCTGCCAGTTTGCATAGCACTCTGACAGATCACGGATCTGCGAGAAGTTCAGGCTGCTTCACAGTGCCTGCTCTGAGCAGGCTTCTGTGAAGCCACCTCCCTCCCTGCAGGACCCGGATCCACGGCCATCTTGGATCCGGGTCTGGAGCAGGCAGGGAGGGAGGTAAGACCCTCGCAGCAACGCGATCACATCGCGTTGCTGCGGGGGGCTCAGGGAAGCCCGCAGGGAGCCCCCTCCCTGCGCGATGCTTCCCTGCACCGCCGGCACATCGCGATCATGTTTGATCGCGGTGTGCCGGGGGTTAATGTGCCGGGGGCGGTCCGTGACCACTCCTGGCACATAGTGCCGGATGTCAGCTGTGATATGCAGCTGACACCCGGCCGCGATCGGCCGCGCTCCCCCCGTGAGCGCGGCCGATCGCGTATGACGTACTATCCCGTCGGTGGTCATACGGGCCCACCCCACCTCGACGGGATAGTACGTCAGATGTCCGGAAGGGGTTAAAAAAGCTGGACAGTGCTGGATTATAGTGTCCAAAGTGTCTCCATCTGCCTCATTATAGGGAATCTTCTGTTGGGGGTTCCATCTGAAACACGTATTTCAGAGATTTACATGTAAACCCTGGTGTAAGCGCTCTGCGTAGAGCGCAGGATAAATTTGAGCCAAATTACTCTGTGAGGCAAAATGAACAAATCAAGAGTAGGTCAAGAATTTTTTTTCTAATTTTGACGCTGTTCCTCATGTGGTATAGATGATTAGATGACTTTATTCTTCTGGTTGGTGCAATTACAGGAATAACAGATTTACCTTATTTTTGGATTATAAGATGCATTTTTTTTCTGCTAAATTTTTTGGGAAAAAGTGGGTGCGACTTTTAGGCAATGTGCACACGTATAGTATGCGTTTTTGCCCCCTTTTTTTGCGGCTATGCCCACCATGCGCAAAGTAAGAGGATCATGAGCGGATGGTACCCAGGGTGGAGATGAGACTCTCCTCCAGGTCCATAAAAAAGAATTAAAATAAAAAATAGGGGGGCGTGGCCTGGATCCCGAGCGGAGAGGACGCAGCTCGCTGTAGCTCCAGCCTTTAACCCGCTAAAACCCACTTTTATTACCCCTATAGACGGGATAAAATACTTACGGCGTTGTCCCCACACTGCCGGGATCGCACCAGAGCAGCGGCGGTGCCGGTGGAGGAATCAGGCGGCTGTGGGCAAGTGGAGAGATCCCGGAGGGTTTTGGCGCCATTGCCTGGCAGGCGCCATCTTGCCGTGTGAACCCCCTCACTACGCCGGAACCAAGCCAGAGGACCAGCGGGGAGAAGCCCACACGGGAGCGGCAGGAGAGCTCCTGAGCAGAGCCGGAATCACCGCAGGACCCTTATCATCTTAGAGCCGCCGAGACTCAGAGAGAGCAGATGCAGCTGTAAGCGCCCTCCCCCCTCCTTCCTCCACGGCATCCAGGCGCGAAGGAAATAGGTCTGCTTGCCTGCACTGAGACCTGACGCGGCAGAGTGGCTGGACGCTGAGGACACTCACGGGGGGAGGTGAAGACCCCTGAGAGCATTTGGACTGGACGGATCGCTATCTTGGTGCCGCAGTCCTGATCGGAGGCGCCGGAGGTAAGAAGTCCCGGGACCAGCACTCGGTACACAATTAACATTAATCATCTAGCAGCTGCGTGACTATCGCTCTAGACCTGGTTAACCTCGGACCTCCTGTGCTCCATATCACACATCGCTGTACTTGGGGACCGGGCACCCTCCCCCGCAGGGGTGTACAGTCCACGGAAGGATAAACTCCTGAGAGTGCTGAAAGCACAGCTATAAGCCGGGGTGGCTCTAATCTCCCCTCTGAAGATTCTGATATTTCAGTCACAAACCAATTAGGACATAGGGCCCACAGAGCCCTATTGCCACTCTGAGAACATAGTACTTTCAAACAGCAGAAAGCAGCAGGCATCGTAACCGAGACTCCCCACACTAAGCACTGTACTAATAGCTTTCAGTCTACACTGTTTTCCCCTGCGGGCAGCTCACCCCACAACTAAGTGAAATGAGCCAGTAGACAAAAACTTATTGACGGGGCGCATGCGCAGAGTACAGCAATGACAGGCATGTTGTGCTGGGCTCTGCTGCCCGACGGACCCCATTCAACCCTTTCCAGCGACCGGAGCACAGTACATATTCCCCCCTGGGGTCAGTTTATCTCTAAGAGCGGGGCAATCTGTAATGCCGAAAAAGCACTATTTCAGACTTCCTTATGAACAATACCCCTTCAAAAATGGCAGCAGCAACTAATCCTCCGTTTACCCCTGCAGCTCAGGAAAACGAGAGCACAGAGCGGGATGATGCTTCCTCACACTCTGAAGCAATGATATCAACGGCTACTCTCACGAGGTCCCTACAAGAAACCTTTAGAGAGGAACTCTCCACTAGGGTTGAGCGAAACGGGTCGATCATTTTCAAAAGTCGCCGACTTTTGGCTAAGTCGGCGTCTCATGAAACCCGATCCGACCCCTGTGCTTGTCGGCCATGCGGTACGCGACTTTCGCGCCAAAGTCGCGTTTCAATGACGCGAAAAGCGCAATTTCTCAGCCAATGAAGGTGAACGCAGAGTGTGGGCAGCGTGA
Source organism: Ranitomeya variabilis (assembly GCF_051348905.1). Classification (NCBI taxonomy): domain Eukaryota; kingdom Metazoa; phylum Chordata; class Amphibia; order Anura; family Dendrobatidae; genus Ranitomeya; species Ranitomeya variabilis. The sequence continues at coordinate 532,254,538 of NC_135236.1, forward strand.
TGACATAGGTCCTGGTCCCCACCATCTTAGAGAAGGGCATTGCAGTGATTGGCTTGCTGTCTGCGGCGTCACAGGGGCTATAAAGGGGCGTTCCCGCCGACCGCCATCTTACTGCTGCTGATCTGAGCTTAGGGACAGGTTGCTGCCGCTTTGTCAGTAGCAGGGAGAGCGTTAGGCAGGGTCCACTAACCACCAAACCGCTTGTGCTGCAGCGATTTCCACTGTCCAACACCACCTTCGGTGTGCAGGGACTGTGGAAGCTATTTTATTTTTTTTTTTCCCCTCAGCGCTGTAGCTCATTGGGCTGCCCTAGAAGGCTCCGTGATAGCTGTATTGCTGTGTGTACGCCACTGTGGAAACCAACTGCTTTTTTCAAAGCACATATCCTCTTGTTCCTTCCTTTCTGCACAGCTATCTTTTTTGTTTGTCCACACTTTTTATTTAATTTGTGCATCAGTCCACTCCTATTGCTGCCTGCCATACCTGGCTTAGATTACTGCAGGGAGATAGTAATTGTAGGACAGTCCCTGTTTTTTTTTTGTTTTTTTTGTGGGAGATTAAGATTGGCATTTCTGCTACAGTGCCATCCCTGTGTGTGCCATCTCTCACTGAGTGGGCCATAGAAAGCCTATTTATTTTTTCCGTGATTTGTGTTCTAAATTCTACCTCAACACAAAAACACTACATCAATCAGTGGGAGAAAAATATTGGCCTCAGTCAGGGCTTGTGTGCCACTGCTGTGTGTGCTATCTCTCATTCAGTGGGCTATAGAAAGCCTATTTTTTTTTTTTTTTTTTTTAATATTATTTGGTTTCTAAAGTCTCCCTGAAAAAAAAAAAAAAACCTAAAAAAACAGTGGGAGAGTAATATTGCCCTTTCAGCTTGTGTGCCAGTCTTGACTCCTGGGTGTGCCACCTCTCTCTCTCATTCAGTGGGCCATAGAAAGGCTATTTTTTTTTTGTTTTTTTTAATATTATTTGGTTTCTAAAGTCTCCCTGAAAAAAAAAAAAAAACATAAAAAAACAGTGGGAGAGTAATATTGCCCTTTCAGCTTGTGCGCCAGTCTTGACTCCTGGGTGTGCCACCTCTCTCCCTCTCATTCAGTGGGCCATAGAAAGCCTATTTTTTTTTTTTTTTAAATATTATTAGGTTTCTAAAGTCTCCCTTAAAAAAAAAAAAAACATAAAAAAACAGTGGGAGAGTAATATTGCCCTTTCAGCTTGTGTGCCAGTCTTGACTCCTGGGTGTGCCACCTCTCTCCCTCTCATTCAGTGGGCCATAGAAAGCCTATTTTTTTTTTTTTTTAAATATTATTGGGTTTCTAAAGTCTCCCTTAAAAAACAAAAAATACATAAAAAAACAGTGGGAGAGTAATATTGCCCTTTCAGCTTGTGTGCCAGGCTTGACTCCTGGGTGTGCCACCTCTCTCCCTCTCATTCAGTGGGCCATAGAAAGCCTATTTATTTTTTTTTTTAAATATTATTTGGTTTCTAAAGTCTCCCTGAAAAAAAAAAAAAAACATAAAAAAACAGTGGGAGAGTAATATTGCCCTTTCAGCTTGTGTGCCAGTCTTGACTCCTGGGTGTGCCACCTCTCTCCCTTTCATTCAGTGGGCCATAGAAAGCCTATTTATTTTTTTTTAAAAATATTATTGGGTTTCTAAAGTCTCCCTTAAAAAACAAAAAATACATAAAAAAACAGTGGGAGAGTAATATTGCCCTTTCAGCTTGTGTGCCAGGCTTGACTCCTGGGTGTGCCACCTCTCTCCCTCTCATTCAGTGGGCCATAGAAAGCCTATTTTTTTTTTTTTTTAAATATTATTGGGTTTCTAAAGTCTCCCTTAAAAAACAAAAAATACATAAAAAAACAGTGGGAGAGTAATATTGCCCTTTCAGCTTGTGTGCCAGGCTTGACTCCTGGGTGTGCCACCTCTCTCACTTTCATTCAGTGGGCCATAGAAAGCCTATTTATTTTTTTTTTTAAATATTATTGGGTTTCTAAAGTCTCCCTTAAAAAACAAAAAATACATAAAAAAAGAGTGGGAGAGTAATATTGCCCTTTCAGCTTGTGTGCCAGTCTTGACTCCTGGGTGTGCCACCTCTCTCTCTCATTCAGTGGGCCATAGAAAGGCTATTTTTTTTTGGTTTTTTTAATATTATTTGGTTTCTAAAGTCTCCCTGAAAAAAAAAAAAAAAACATAAAAAAACAGTGGGAGAGTAATATTGCCCTTTCAGCTTGTGCGCCAGTCTTGACTCCTGGGTGTGCCACCTCTCTCCCTCTCATTCAGTGGGCCATAGAAAGCCTATTTTTTTTTTTTTTTTAATATTATTGGGTTTCTAAAGTCTCCCTTAAAAAATAAAAAAAATACATAAAAAAACAGTGGGAGAGTAATATTGCCCTTTCAGCTTGTGTGCCAGTCTTGACTCCTGGGTGTGCCACCTCTCTCTCTCATTCAGTGGGCCATAGAAAGGCTATTTTTTTTTTTGGTTTTTTTAATATTATTTGGTTTCTAAAGTCTCCCTGAAATAAAAAAAAAACTTAAAAAAACAGTGGGAGAGTAATATTGCCCTTTCAGCTTGTGCGCCAGTCTTGACTCCTGGGTGTGCCACCTCTCTCTCTCTAATTGTGGGCCATAGAAAGCCTTTTTTTTTTTTTTTTTTTTTTAATATTATTTGGTTTCTAAAGTCTCCCTGAGAAAAAAAAAAAAAAAAATTAGGTGGGAGATTAATATTGACATTAGTGCTTGAGTGACAGTCCTGCGTGTGTGTCATCTCTGTGATTTTGTGCCACAGAAAACAGAGTGTGTAACATTGTGCCTGATTTTCCTTGTGGTCTCACCAACCTGTTAAGGGATATTGAAATCATACTGAAGTTATAGCTCACCGTGTAAGTTGTTTGACAGCAACAAATAAAGTTACTTTGGTTAAGATTTTAAAACAATGAGGAAGTCTGGTGCAAGAGGTCGTCGTGGGCGTTCATTGTCAGCTGGTAATGATGGTAGTGGTAGTGGAGCATCAGGTGGTCGTGGGGATAAAAATATTCCACCTAAGTCTGGAGCTGTGGAGCCAGTTTCGTCGTCAGGCTACACAAGGCCTCGAACGCTCTCTTTTCTGGGAGTAGGAAAACCGCTTTTAAAGGCGGAGCAGCAACAGCAAGTTTTGGCTTACATTGCAGACTCAGCCTCTAGCTCTTTTGCCTCCTCTTCCGAAACTGGTAAATGTAAAAGCAGCGCGTCGCTTGTGGATGTTCACGGTCAGGGACAAGTCGCTTCCTTGTCCTCCTCAGCAAAAACTACAACAAGAGAGAAGGATGCAGCAGGCGACACAACGGGTCACTCCATGGAGCTCTTTACACATACCGTCCCTGGCTTAGAAAGTGAAACATTTAACAGGCCATGCCCATTACAAGTATATTCTGACATGGAGTGCACTGATGCACAGCCACAGCCAGAGTACTATGCTGCTCCTTTGACTCAGACCACCACATTGCCCTCTCAGGGTACAGATCCACAATCAGACCCTGATGAGACTATGTTGCCCCGCCACGAACGCTATACCACCGACCGACACAGTGACACAGACGAAGTTGCACACGAGCTCGAAGAGGAGGTAATAGATGACCCAGTTATTGACCCCGATTGGCAGCCATTGGGGGAACAGGGTGCAGGCGGCAGTAGTTCAGAAGCGGAGGTGGAGGAGGGGCCGCAGCAGGCATCAACATCGCAACAGGTTCCATCTGCCGGGCCCGTATCTGGCCCAAAACGCGTGTCAAAGCCAAAACCTGTTGGAGCACAGCGTTGCCATCCGGTTAAAGCTCAGTCTGCAATCCCTGAAAAGGGATCCGAGTCTAGGAAGAGTGCAGTCTGGCATTTTTTTAAACAACATCCAACTGATCAGCGCAAAGTCATCTGTCAAAAATGTTCAACTAGCTTAAGCAGAGGTCAGAATCTGAAAAGTCTAAATACTAGTTGCATGCATAGACACTTAACCACCATGCATTTTCAAGCCTGGACTAACTACCAAACGTCCCTCAAGGTTGTAGCACCCTCGGCCAATGAAGCTAGTCAGCAACGCAACATCCCTTCCGTCACTGTAAGGCCACCATTTTCCGCACCACCGGCAGTATCTGTGCAGGTTTCTTTGCCAGCCAAAAGCAGTCAGGGTCAGGGAATCACCAGTTTTGTAGGAGGAAATATTGCATCTAGGGCACCGGCGGAAACAATACCGTCTCCAACCGTCTCTCAGTCTGCCATGTACACCGGCACACCCGAAAGTTCCACGATCTCCAGCTCTCCAGTCCAGCTCACCCTACATGAGACTCTGGTTAGAAAAAGGAAGTACTTATCCTCGCATCCGCGTACACAGTGTTTTAACGCCCACATAGCTAGACTAATCTCGTTAGAGATGATGCCCTACCGGTTAGTTGAAAGCGAAGCTTTCAAAGCCCTGATGGAGTACGCTGAACCACGATACGAGCTACCCAGTCGACACTTTTTTTCCAGAAAAGCCATCCCAGCCCTGCACCAGCATGTTAAACAGCGCATCGTCCATGCACTCAGGCAATCTGTGAGTACAAAGGTGCACCTGACTACAGATGCATGGACCAGTAGGCATGGCCAGGGACGTTATGTGTCCATCACGGCACACTGGGTGAATGTGGTGGATGCAGGGTCCACAGGCGACATCAATTTAGGGACAGTTGTGCCTAGCCCACGGTCTAGGAAACAGTTGGCTGTAGGCGTTCGCACCCCCTCCTCCTCCTCCTCCTCGTCCTCCTGCAGAAGCTACAGCTCTTCCACAGAACGCAGTCTGCCAACCACTCCATCGGCAGATGACACTGTTGCACACCAGTTGTCCCATTATGGGCCAGCTACTGCCAAGCGTCAGCAGGCTGTATTGGCTATGAAGTGCTTGGGCGACAACAGACACACCGCGGAAGTTCTGTCCGAGTTCTTGCAACAAGAAACGCAGTCGTGGCTGGGCACAGTAGATCTTGAGGCAGGCAAGGTAGTGAGTGATAACGGAAGGAATTTCATGGCTGCCATCTCCCTTTCCCAACTGAAACACATTCCTTGCCTGGCTCACACCTTAAACCTGGTGGTGCAGTGCTTATTGAAAACTTATCCTGGGTTCTCCGACCTGCTCCTCAAAGTGCGTGCACTTTGCTCACATATCCGACGTTCGCCTGTACACGCCAGCCGTATGCAGACCTATCAGCGGTCTTTGAACCTTCCCCAGCATCGCCTAATCATAGACGTTGCAACAAGGTGGAACTCAACACTGCACATGCTTCAGAGACTGTGCGAACAGAGGCGTGCTGTTATTTATTTGTGGGAGGATACACGGGCAGGCAGTAGGATGGCAGACATGGAGTTGTCAGGTGTGCAGTGGTCTAAGATACAAGACATGTGTCAAGTCCTTCAGTGTTTTGAGGAATGCACATGGCTGGTTAGTGCAGACAACGCCGTAATAAGCATGAGCATCCCCCTAATGCGTCTGCTGATGCAAAGTTTGACGCACATAAAGGAGCAGGCGTCTGCACGAGAGGAAGAGGAAAGCCTTGATGACAGTCAGCCATTGTCTGGTCAGGGCAGTGTACAGGACGAGGTAGCGGGCGAAGAGGAGGTGGAGGACGAGGAGGATGATGGGGATGAGTATATTTTTAATGCCGAACCTTTCCCGGGGGCACAGGAAATTGGTTGCGTGTCACGGCCGGGTTCTGGTTTTTTGAGGGACACAAGTGACGTAGATTTGCCTGCAACTGCCCCTCAACCAATCACAACCGGAGATTTGACAACTGGAACTTTGGCCCACATGGCGGATTATGCCTTACGTATCCTAAAAAGGGACACACGCATTACGAAAATGATGAACGATGACGATTACTGGTTGGCCTGCCTCCTTGATCCACGCTATAAAGGCAAATTGCAAAATATTATGCCACATGAGAACTTGGAACTAATATTAGCAACCAAACAATCAACTCTTGTTGACCGTTTGCTTCAGGCATTCCCAGCACACAGCGCACGTGATCGTTCTCACACGAGCTCCAGGGGGCAGCAGACTAGGAGTGTTAGGGGTGCACACATCAGAAGTGGCGTTGGACAGAGGGGTTTTCTGACCAGGTTGTGGAGTGATTTTGCTATGACCGAAGACAGGACAGGTACTGCTGCATCAATTGAAAGTGACAGGAGACAACATTTGTCCAGTATGGTTACTAACTATTTTTCATCCCTTATCGATGTTCTCCCTCAACCGTCATTCCCATTTGATTACTGGGCCTCCAAATTAGACACCTGGCCAGAATTGGCAGAATATGCATTGCAGGAGCTTGCTTGCCCGGCAGCAAGTGTCCTATCAGAAAGAGTATTCAGTGCTGCAGGTTCAATATTAACCGAAAAAAGGACTCGTCTGGCTACCCAAAATGTTGACGATCTAACATTCATTAAAATGAACCACAACTGGATTTCGAAATCTTTTGCCCCACCTTGCCCGGCCGACACCTAGCTTTCCTATGAAAAGCTCTTGCCTGTGAATTACTTTTCTAATGTCTAATTTGCTGCAGCTGATTGTACAGCATACGACATGTTTACACCTCCCTAAATGGCAAAACTCCCCACACGGGGCCGTGGTATCGCGACTTGGCGCAAGCACCCGTGAGACTGCTGTTTGTCTGAAGAGGTGGGTGTGCTCGCTTTTGGTTGACGGCATTGCTACTGGGTCCCTCATAGTACAATGTAGTGTCTCTGGCGGTGGTGGTGCGCACCCAACGTCAGACACACCGTTGTAACATGAGGGGCCCTGGGGCGGTCCCGCCGGCCTCAAGAGAGTTCCCCCCTACCCCAGCTCAAAATGTGCTCTACCACGTGCAAAATTATGTCGCACAGCTCCACCAATCTTTAGTCTATTCGCTGACATCATTCAATGTCTGGCACTGACAATACAAATTTGTAGACATCTATGATGCAACTTAAAGTAGTCTGTGTCTGTGTCCTATATTGGCACCATTAAATAGTTACTGCCAAATTACTATGTCAGAAACTCAGTAGATGAGCCCACCCCTGTACCTAAGTATGCCACCTTTTTTTTTGTTTTGGTTGTTTTGCGAGACATTAACATCTATTTATATTTTGGGAGTACTGGGACAGACACTCCTTGCACTACTCCTCCACTCACCACCAAGCTGCCTGTGTATCCATGTAACCGCTGTAAAGCTGCCATGAGCCTATTGTTTGTTATTTTAGGCCTTTGATAGCCTGTCTGCGGTCCCTACTTTAAATACTCCTCCACTCACCACCAAGCTGCCTGTGTATCCATGTAACCGCTGTAAAGCTGCCATGAGCCTATTGTTTGTTATTTTAGGCCTTTGATAGCCTGTCTGCGGTCCCTACTTTAAATACTCCTCCACTCACCACCAAGCTGCCTGTGTATCCATGTAACCGCTGTAAAGCTGCCATGAGCCTATTGTTTGTTATTTTAGGCCTTTGATAGCCTGTCTGCGGTCCCTACTTTAAATACTCCTCCACTCACCACCAAGCTGCCTGCCCGTGTATCCATGTAACCGCTGTAAAACTGCCATGAGCCTATTGTTTGTTATTTTAGGCCTTTGATAGCCTGTCTGCGGTCCCTACTTTAAATACTCCTCCACTCACCACCAAGCTGCCTGCCCGTGTATCCATGTAACCGCTGTAAAACTGCCATAAGCCTATTGTTTGTTATTTTAGGCCTTTGATAGCCTGTCTGCGGTCCCTACTTTAAATACTCCTCCACTCATCACCAGCTGCCTGCCCGTGTATCCATGTAACCGCTGTAAAACTGCCATAAGCCTATTGTTTGTTATTTTAGGCCTTTGAAGCCTGTCTGCGGTCCCTCCTTCCACTAGGCCTCCACTGACCAGACCACTGCTGCCCGTGTACCCCTGGAACCAATAATAAAGTGCCTACCGCCAGCCCATTTTTTTATGTTAGGCCTTTGAAGCCTGTCTGCGGTCCCTCCTTCCACTAGTCCTCCACTGACCAGACCACTGCTGCCCGTGTACCCCTGGAACCAATTATAAAGTGCCTACAGCCAGCCCATTTTTTTATGTTAGGCCTTTGAAGCCTGTCTGCGGTCCCTCCTTCCACTAGTCCTCCACTGACCAGACCACTGCTGCCCGTGTACCCCTGGAACCAATTATAAAGTGCCTACAGCCAGCCCGTTTTTTTATGTTAGGCCTTTGAAGCCTGTCTGCGGTCCCTCCTTCCACTAGTCCTCCACTGACCAGACCACTGCTGCCCGTGTACCCCTGGAACCAATTATAAAGTGCCTACAGCCAGCCCGTTTTTTTATGTTAGGCCTTTGAAGCCTGTCTGCGGTCCCTCCTTCCACTAGTCCTCCACTGGCCAGACCACTGCTGCCCGTGTACCCCTGGAACCAATTATAAAGTGCCTACAGCCAGCCCATTTTCTTATTTTAGGCCTTTGATAGCCTGTCTGCAGTCCCTACTTTAAATACTCCTCCACTCATCACCAGCTGCCTGCCCGTGTATCCATGTAACCGCTGTAAAACTGCCATAAGCCTATTGTTTGTTATTTTAGGCCTTTGATAGCCTGTCTGCGGTCCCTACTTTAAATACTCCTCCACTCATCACCAGCTGCCTGCCCGTGTATCCATGTAACCGCTGTAAAACTGCCATAAGCCTATTGTTTGTTATTTTAGGCCTTTGATAGCCTGTCTGCGGTCCCTACTTTAAATACTCCTCCACTGACCACCAAGCTGCCTGCCTGTGTATCCATGTAACCGCTGTAAAACTGCCATGAGCCTATTGTTTGTTATTTTAGGCCTTTGATAGCCTGTCTGCGGTCCCTACTTTAAATACTCCTCCACTGACCACCAAGCTGCCTGCCCGTGTATCCATGTAACCGCTGTAAAACTGCCATGAGCCTATTGTTTGTTATTTTAGGCCTTTGAAGCCTGTCTGCGGTCCCTACTTTAAATACTCCTCCACTGACCACCAAGCTGCCTGCCCGTGTATCCATGTAACCGCTGTAAAACTGCCATGAGCCTATTGTTTGTTATGTTAGGCCTTTGATAGCCTGTCTGCGGCCCCTACTTGCAATACTCCTCCACTGACCACAATGCTGCCTGGAGTGCCTGCCTGTGTATCCATGTAACCGATGTAAAACTGCCATGACTGCCTACTGTTTGTTATTTTAGGCCTTTGATAGCCTGTCTGCGGCCCCTACTTGCAATACTCCTCCACTGACCACAATGCTGCCTGGAGTGCCTGCCTGTGTATCCATGTAACCGATGTAAAACTGCCATGACTGCCTACTGTTTGTTATTTTAGGCCTTTGATAGCCTGTCTGCAGCCCCTACTTGCAATACTCCTCCACTGACCACACCAATGCTGCCCGTGTACCCCTGGAACCTATTTAAAAGTTCATAGAGCCTAGTTATATATTTTATTTACTATTAATAAGGCCATGATGGACTACGCTGTACCACGCTACAAGCTAACCAGTCGACACTTCTTTTGCGAGAAAAGCCATCCCAACCCTCCACCAGCATGTAGAAGACCGCATTGTCCATGCACTCTGGCAATCTGTGAGTACAAAGGTGCACCTGACAACAGACGCATGGACCTGTAGGCATGGCCACGGAAGATTACGTGTCCATTACGGCGCAATGGGTTGATGTGGTGGATGCATGGTCCACAGGGGACAGCCTACTAAGTCTGTCTGCAGTCCCTAATTCAAATTGTCCTCCACTGTCTAAATCGGAGCTTCCACCTTCTGGCTTTCGGCCTATAGTATCAGAAATTAAACTGCATTTGGCCTTCAACGTTGGTTAGGGCCTACTAACGGCTTCTGCCCCTCCCTGGTGTTGCCCTCAACTAAATAAAGCTGAGCTTCAACCTTCTGCTCCAAATTACCATTTTAAAAAATGCAATAGGCTTTTCCGGCCTACTAAAGGTGTCTGTCTGTGTGCCCCTGCCTGGTGTTGTCCTCAACTAAATAAAGCTGAGCTTCAAACTTCTGCTCCAAATTACCATTTTAAAAAATGCAATAGGCTTTTCCGGCCTACTAAAGGTGTCTGTCTGTGTGCCCCTGCCTGGTGTTGCCCTCAACTAAATAAAGCTGAGCTTCAACCTTCTGCTCCAAATTACCATTTTAAAAAATGCAATAGGCTTTTCCGGCCTACTAAAGGTGTCTGTCTGTGTGCCCCTGCCTGGTGTTGTCCTCAACTAAATAAAGCTGAGCTTCAACCTTCCGGCTCTCATTAAGTGGTTTTAAAAAAAAAAAATGGTGGTTAGGGCCTACTAACGGCTTCTGCCCCTCCCTGGTGTTGCCCTCAACTAAATAAAGCTGAGCTTCAACCTTCTGCTCCAAATTACCATTTTAAAAAATGCAATAGGCTTTTCCGGCCTACTAAAGGTGTCTGTCTGTGTGCCCCTGCCTGGTGTTGCCCTCAACTAAATAAAGCTGAGCTTCAACCTTCTGCTCCAAATTACCATTTTAAAAAATGCAATAGGCTTTTCCGGCCTACTAAAGGTGTCTGTCTGTGTGCCCCTGCCTGGTGTTGCCCTCAACTAAATAAAGCTGAGCTTCAACCTTCTGCTCCAAATTACCATTTTAAAAAATGCAATAGGCTTTTCCGGCCTACTAAAGGTGTCTGTCTGTGTGCCCCTGCCTGGTGTTGCCCTCAACTAAATAAAGCTGAGCTTCAACCTTCTGCTCCAAATTACCATTTTAAAAAATGCAATAGGCTTTTCCGGCCTACTAAAGGTGTCTGTCTGTGTGCCCCTGCCTGGTGTTGTCCTCAACTAAATAAAGCTGAGCTTCAACCTTCCGGCTCTCATTAAGTGGTTTTAAAAAAAAAAAATGGTGGTTAGGGCCTACTAACGGCTTCTGCCCCTGCCTGGTGTTGCCCTCAACTAAATAAAGCTGAGCTTCAACCTTCTGCTCCAAATTACCATTTTAAAAAATGCAATAGGCTTTTCCGGCCTACTAAAGGTGTCTGTCTGTGTGCCCCTGCCTGGTGTTGTCCTCAACTAAATAAAGCTGAGCTTCAACCTTCCGGCTCTCATTAAGTGGTTTAAAAAAAAAAAAATGGTGGTTAGGGCCTACTAACGGCTTCTGCCCCTCCCTGGTGTTGCCCTCAACTAAATAAAGCTGAGCTTCAACCTTCTGCTCCAAATTACCATTTTAAAAAATGCAATAGGCTTTTCCGGCCTACTAAAGGTGTCTGTCTGTGTGCCCCTGCCTGGTGTTGCCCTCAACTAAATAAAGCTGAGCTTCAACCTTCTGCTCCAAATTACCATTTTAAAAAATGCAATAGGCTTTTCCGGCCTACTAAAGGTGTCTGTCTGTGTGCCCCTGCCTGGTGTTGCCCTCAACTAAATAAAGCTGAGCTTCAACCTTCTGCTCCAAATTACCATTTTAAAAAATGCAATAGGCTTTTCCGGCCTACTAAAGGTGTCTGTCTGTGTGCCCCTGCCTGGTGTTGCCCTCAACTAAATAAAGCTGAGCTTCAACCTTCTGCTCCAAATTACCATTTTAAAAAATGCAATAGGCTTTTCCGGCCTACTAAAGGTGTCTGTCTGTGTGCCCCTGCCTGGTGTTGCCCTCAACTAAATAAAGCTGAGCTTCAACCTTCTGCTCCAAATTACCATTTTAAAAAATGCAATAGGCTTTTCCGGCCTACTAAAGGTGTCTGTCTGTGTGCCCCTGCCTGGTGTTGCCCTCAACTAAATAAAGCTGAGCTTCAACCTTCTGCTCCAAATTACCATTTTAAAAAATGCAATAGGCTTTTCCGGCCTACTAAAGGTGTCTGTCTGTGTGCCCCTGCCTGGTGTTGTCCTCAACTAAATAAAGCTGAGCTTCAACCTTCCGGCTCTCATTAAGTGGTTTTAAAAAAAAAAAAATGGTGGTTAGGGCCTACTAACGGCTTCTGCCCCTCCCTGGTGTTGCCCTCAACTAAATAAAGCTGAGCTTCAACCTTCTGCTCCAAATTACCATTTTAAAAAATGCAATAGGCTTTTCCGGCCTACTAAAGGTGTCTGTCTGTGTGCCCCTGCCTGGTGTTGTCCTCAACTAAATAAAGCTGAGCTTCAACCTTCCGGCTCTCATTAAGTGGTTTAAAAAAAAAAAAATGGTGGTTAGGGCCTACTAACGGCTTCTGCCCCTCCCTGGTGTTGCCCTCAACTAAATAAAGCTGAGCTTCAACCTTCTGCTCCAAATTACCATTTTAAAAAATGCAATAGGCTTTTCCGGCCTACTAAAGGTGTCTGCCCCTCCCTGGTGTTGTCCTCAACTGAACAAAGCTGAGCTTCCACATTCTGGCTTTCGCCCTATACTATCAGATATTAAACTGCATTTGGCCTACTAGTGTGGTTAGGCCCTTGAAACAGTGTCTGCTGCTCTTGGGTTTGCTACTCCACTGAACAAAGCAATGCCGCCTGTTTAGTCCTGTTACCAATTTTGAACTGCATGTAGCCTACTTTATTCTTTGGCCCTATATCTGTTTCCTCCTCATCCTGCCCATTGCCCAGCCACTGCTAAATGAGTCTGCTGGTACATTGACCTAGACCACTACATTCCCCTTGTACTCTACACAGCCAGAATCTGACCCTGCTGAAAGTAAGGTTCCCCTTCCCGCATGTTATACCACCTTACACAGGGACAAAGAGGAAGGTGCAGATGAAAGTGCAGGTTCCTTCATCAGGTGGGGGGGCATACTCGTTGGCGACGTCACTGGCACAGGGCCCCTCAGAGTATGCAAAAGTGTCGCTGCTGGTGGGAGGCGCCCCCGCCATGCAAACACACCGCCGTACTTTGAGGGGCCCTGTGCCAGTGGCAATGCGAACGAGTGGGCCCCCCCCTGCTTGCTCAGGATCACAGCACTTGCAACTTTTAAATACTTACCTTTCCCTGCAACACCGCCGTGACGTAGTCCGCATTTCCTGGGCCCACGAAAAACTTGAGCCAGCCCTACTCCCCCCACAACTTTCCCCCAATTCCCTATGCCCAACTATTATTATACAGTTAATTAAGATTGGCAAGCTTCAGAAACAAGAATGGATGTTTTTGGCATTAAAATGGGCACTGTAGGTGTTTTCCTGGCCTCCACTCACTGCCGACTATGCTTCCCCATTGACTTGCATTGGGTTTCGTGTTTCGGTCGATCCCCGACTTTTAGCGATAATCGGCCGACTGCACTCGACTCGACTCTGGACAAAATCGGGTTTCCCAAAACCCTACTCGATCTTAAAAAAATGAAAGTCGCTCAACCCTACTCTCCACCGCTATGCAGGGTATCTCATCCCAGTTACAAGACCTAGCACAGCGCACAAACAAATTGGAGGAAAAAATGGATGTTGTCTCTGACGCGCTGGAGGAGGATCAAGAAACTCTCAAGCGGCATACTGATCGCATTACTGAGCTAGAATTGAGATGTGAAGATTTTGAGAATAGGTCCAGAAGAAGCAACATACGAATTAGAGGACTCCCTGAACATGTTGTTGCCCTTAAAGATACAGCAGCAGCCCTCTTTACGGCTCTTCTACCTGACCTGGATTCGGCCCTTCTTCATATTACAAGAATACACAGGGCGCTGGGCAAGCCAAGAGCTAATGATATGCCCAGAGATGTAATACTAAAGATGCATTATGAAGAGACCCGTGATCAGATCTTGCTGGCAGCTAGAAACCACCCTATCTTACCCGGCCTCCCAGATTCAGTGCACATTTATGCAGACATTGCGCCCACTACATTGGCCAGGAGAAGGGCCCTCAGGCCAATTACAACCTCCCTACAAGAGGCTCAGATTAAATACAAGTGGGGCTTCCCATTTGCTCTTATCTTTACATTCAAGTCTCAGCTCTATACCTGTCGGTCTCTGGAGGAAGGAACCCAGGCCTTGATTAAGGCTGGTATCTCACTATCTTCAGAGACATCCCCACTCCCACAGAAAAAACCCAGGCCAACAAGGGAATGGCAGAACCATCCCAGAACAAGAAGTCAGAACACTCGGGTCACCTGAATCGCATAACCCAGGATTTGACACCCTTAAAGTGATTTATGTGACTCTAGGTTATGTTAAGAGGCCAGTTGTTGATTATGCCCCGCTCTGAACCTAGGTCAACTACCTAGCAGTTAATGCTCGGTCTATTTGCAGTTGAATTACCTACTTTTGCATTATCCTGTACCCTTTTCCTTACCCACCCTTCTTCATTATTCCACCCTCCCCCCCCCCTTTTTTTTTTTTTTCTCTTTCTCTTCTTCTCCTCCCCTATCCCTCTTCCCCTTCCTTTCTCTCTCCCTCCCTTCCCTTATTAGACAGCTAACCTTATATGATTCAAGGGTTGGGGTTCTGGGGGTTGCATCATGCTGCCCAACCCTGGCGAATTTTGGTGTCCTTCTTAATATGGGACCCCAGATCGCCATATCTTACGGGCTCAATGCCCTTTGGAAAACTTATGTTCTGTTCTGTGTTGACGTCTCCCCCCTGTTTGTCTCTTTCCCTCCATTTCCGCATAGAGATTGTTGCTGTGATGGCGAGTTTGTGGGACGAGGTCGGGTGGAGGGTGATGGTTTGCCTCTTATTAGCAGTGCTCTCTTAATTAAGCATGTGTAGAGTGCTCTCCCATAATGTGAGGGGCTTCAACTCGCCTATAAAACGCAAAAAGGCCTTCCTCGATTACCGGAAACACAACCCAGATGTAATCTGTATTCAAGAAACCCATTTTTCCAATTCTTCCCATCCCAAATTCCTGGACGCACATTATTCAAAATTCTTCCTTTCAACCTGGGACCGCAAGACAAGGGGCGTGGCTATTCTAATTAAAAACAGCCTTCCATTCCAACCCACCAACACATACTCAGACCCCGAGGGCAGATTCATTATCCTGATGGGAACCTTGCAAGGTCTAAATATATGCATTGTTAATAGTTACCTGCCAACGGCCGCTCAGACTCAGGTCATACGCTTAATCTTATCAAGGTTAGCTTCTTTCTCTTATCATCATCTTATTTGGTGTGGCGACTTCAACCTCACTGTAAGCCCGTCGCTTGACAGCAGTTCACTAAATCGAGCAGACATATCAAAAACAGACAGGAAAAAGATCCTTCAAATGCTGAAAGTAAATTGTTTCGCAGATATCTGGCGAGAGCTAAATGGCCCTCAGCGGGGATATACATATTTTTCTCCTGCACAAAAATCCTATTCCAGAATTGATTTACATCTCACATCTTCCAGAACTCTCCCCTCGGTTTTATACTCCCGGCATATTGTATCGTCCTGGTCAGACCATGATGCCGTCCTTTCTGCATTTAACTTTGCCATTACCTCTTCCAGACTCTTCAGGTGGAGACTGAATGAATCCCTGCTAGTAGACCCTTCGGTCTTATCCACTATAAAGGATGAGCTGAATCTATATTTTCAAACTAACAATACCGCAGACGTGTCCCCGGGAACTGTGTGGATGGCTCACAAAAAATTTATAACAGGGACTCTAATCAAAATTGCTTCTAACAAGAAAAAGCAAAGATCTGAACTACAATTACAATTAGAAAATAAACTTTCAAAATTAGAACAAGCAAACCAAAACCTCCCCTCACTCTATCTAATTAAGAAAATTCGTGAAACTAAATTACAGCTCAATACCATTTTAACAAATAGAACAGAAAGAGCCCTGGCATGGACTAAATCTACTTTTCACAAATATGCAAACAAACCAAGCAGCATGTTGGCCCGTAAACTTAGGAGTAGAGAGCTCCTGAATAATATCCCCTCCATTAAAGATCCTGCAGGCCATATCACGGCCCATCCAGACGCAATATATAAAACGTTTCAGCAATATTATCAAAATCTATACTCCCTCCCGCAGCCCCCTTCCCCAACTCGCATTCAGAATTTCCTCAAAGACTTGACATTACCTAAAGTCCCGCATTCAGATATAGCATTTCTTCAAGCGCCAATCAGCTATGATGAAATAAAGGCAACAATTAAGAATTTAAAAAAAAATAAGGCTCCGGGGCCTGATGGGCTCACGGCACAGTACTACAAAAAACTTGACAGCCTACTCATTCCTCATATACAAAACTTTTGTAATGCCTTACTAAATGGTGCTCAAATGCCACCTGAATTCTACATTGCCCACGTAACTGTAATTCCAAAACCGAAGAAAGATCACCTTTACCCCAAAAACTATAGACCCATCTCATTGCTAAATGTAGATTTAAAAATTTTTACATCTATAATCACAGCTAGAATAAATAAAATACTGCCCACCCTAATCCACCGGGACCAGGTAGGGTTTATCCCCAGAAGACAGGGCCCAGACAATATTAGGAGGAACCTTAATTTAATACACTTGGCTAACCACTCCAGGCAATCTCTACTCTTGTTAGCACTTAATATAGAGAAGGCCTTCGACTCAGTGTCATGGTCATACCTGTTCGAGGTCCTCGCAAGGTTTGGCTTTCCGAGTAGTTTTACCTCCTGCCTTAAACTCCTGTACGACCACCCCACAGCCTATCTGAAATTACCCTCAAACTACCCTACCCCTATCAACATTCAACGTGGAACCAGGCAAGGATGTCCGCTCTCCCCAGCTTTATTCGCCCTTGCTATGGAGCCACTGGCAGAGGCTATTAGAGCCAACCCCAACATTAATGGACCTACAATCAGGGGCGACCAATACAAGGCTAGCCTTTTTGCGGATGACCTGCTGTTGTCCTTAGTCAATCCCACAATTACACTCCCGAACCTCTTTGTCGCTCTACATGAATTTGAATTGGTCTCAGGCCTTAAGATTAATGTTGACAAATCTGAAGCCCTGTTCATTAATACCCCCAGGGACACACAAAACAACATAACAGCGCAATTCAAATTTACTAGAAATGAGCAGTACTTAACCTACCTCGGCATCAATCTAACCTCCCATAGGTCGACTTTATTTAAATGGAACTATGCCCCATTAATCAGAAATCTCAAATCGGACCTTACCAAATGGTCATCTATGTCCTTGTCCTGGTTGGGTAGACTTCACGCCATTAAGATGGTTTCCTTACCACGATTTCTGTATGTTTTCAGATCTCTACCCATTCCTCTCCCTGCCAAAACGTTACTAGATATCCATAACACGATTTCTAAATTTATATGGCAGGGGAAAAGGCCTAGGATAAGACTTAAAACTATGTTTATTAGCAGAAGACGAGGAGGTTTGTCTCTACCTAATTTCATTTTATATTATAGAGCGGCTCAATTAGCCCAACTGATAAGTGCTAATGCGGACAAACACAGCATACCTAGATGGGCGGATCTCGAATCCCACCTCCTGACCCCATTTACCTTACCGGGCCTTATGTGGTCATTGCAAAGACCCCCGAAAGGGATCCACACCTCAGCTCCTTTTACGTTTCACTCCTTGATGTTATGGAGGAAAGAAAGATTTAAACATTCCCTACAATCCAAAACTTCCTTATTGACGCATATTTTCCATAATCCAGCTTTTCCACCAGGGTTGGAGCCTCGTCCCTTCCACTGGTGGGTATCTAGGGGTTTAATTACCCTTAAACATCTTACTTCACCATTTAACATTCTACTTACCAAGCAAGAGTTCATCCAAAAATACTCCCCACCAAACTCTGAAATATTGCATATCATCCAAATTTTCCACTTTGCCGAACAAATATTGGGACATGGTGTCACCCACCGCCCATCGGGTTATGAGCAAATATGTTTAAATGACCCACTGGGCAGGGGAACTATCTCTTTAATATATTCGAATTTGAACGCAACACCAGAGGATGAAAAACTAAAATATATGATTGAATAGGAAAGTGACTTTAATAAGACAATGTCCCCATTGGAGTGGCAAAAATTTTGTTGCTCTCTCACTAAGGACAGTCTCCAAACCTCTATAGTAGAAACATCCATCAAACTCCTACATAGAACATATTTAGTTCCGAGCAAGCTACATGTTATTTACCCAAACTTATCGGATCGGTGTTTCAGAGGGTGTGGAGCCCTGGGCGATCTGAACCACACGTGGTGGGACTGTCCGGTGGTCTCCACCTTTTGGTCTAAGATCAAGTCTATTGTAGAGGAGTTATATGGTGGGGCGATACAGTTAGATCCAACGGTATTCCTGCTGGGGGCCAGACACCCGGGCTTCTCCAGCAGACTCCATAATTTAGTCAATCAACTGTTCCTCGCCGCTAAGTTACACATAGCAACGAAATGGAAAACAACTACCCTATCTCTTTCCTCAGTAATTGACAAGATGAACACTATCATGCTATGTGAACGATTACAAGCTACAAGAGAGGACTCTTGGGAGCCTTACTTTCATTTATGGAGACCGTGGATTGAAAGGAAGCCTAGCAGTAATCTTGACCAAGTCTTAACACTATCTATATGAGACCAATTTAACATCCGATAGTTTTTATCATCGCTCACTGTACCTGACCATTGATTGACTGATTAGTAATACCCTGATGCAGCAATAGATCTCTTACTGCCCCCCTCCCCTCTTGTATTCTCCAACTACCTGTCTTTGTCTATGTGTTTAATTGTATTGTTTAAAAACCGTTACAATTAATCCGGAATTTGATTATATTCATGTAAATTCCCCTGCGTGGGATTTTGTTGTGAAGCTTTCTTAAATTTTCTTGGAAAAATAAAAACTTGTTGAAACTAAAATAAAAAATAGTTATATACTCACCTTCTGGCGGCCACCGGATCCAGCCCAGGCCTTAGCGATGCTCCCGGAAGCTCCCGTTCCCAGTAATGCCTAGCGACAATGACCTGTGATGACGTAGAGGTCTCGCGTGATGCTACGTCATCTGGAGTCAATGTCGCGAGGCATCACCGGGAATGGGAGCTGCTGGGAGCATCGCGAGGAGCGGGAAGGCTGTGGGGGCCGCCAGAAGGCGAGAATATCACGATTTGTTTTTTTAAATATTTTTAACATTATATCTTTTTACTATTGATGCTGCATAGGCAGCATCAATAGTAAAAAGTTGGTCACACTTGTCAAACACTATGTTTGACAAGTGTGACCAACCTGTCAATCATTTTTCCAAGCGATGCTACAGATCCCTTGGAAAACGCTAGCATTCTGCAGCTTCTGAAGCTAATTACGCTTGCAAAACGCTAGTGTTTAGCGGGAATACGCATGCCAATTCCACATGCGTATTTCCCGCGGCAGGGAGTTGTGGAAATGTCAGCAGCAATTCCACACCGTGTGCACATAGCTTTAATCCAAATGCAGCTTAGTGGCTGTGGTGGAGTAGAGTTCCAGGGTCGCTGCCGCAGGACACTGGCAGCGGCAGGAGTGGGGCGATGCTGCGGATCCCAGGCTGTTAGAAGGAGGTGTTCGTTTTATTATCCGCAAAATACAGTACAGTTATATGAAAAAGTTTGGGCACCCCTATTAATCTTAAGCATAATGTTTTATAAAAATTGTTTTTTTTGCAACAGCTATTTCAGTTTCATATATCTAATAACTGTTGGACACAGGAATGTTTCTGCCTTGAAATTAGGTTTATTGTACTAACAGAAAATGTGCAATCTGCATTCAAACAAAATTTGACAGGTGCATAAGTATGGGCATCTCACCAGAAAAGTGACATTAATATTTAGTAGATCCTCCTTTTGCAAAAATAGCAGCCTCTAGTCGCTTCCTGTAGCTTTTAATGAGTTCCTCGATCCTGGATGAAGGTATTTTTGACCATTCCTCTTTACAAAACAATTCCAGTTCAGTTAAGTTTGATGGTCGCCGAGCATGGACAGCCCTCTTCAAATGATCCCACAGATGTTCAATGATATTCAGGTCTGGGGACTAGGATGGCCATTCCAGAACAGTGTAATTGTTCCTCTGCATGAATGCCTGAGTAGATTTGGAGTGGTGTTTTGGATTATTGTCTTGCTGAAAGATCCATCCCTTGCGTAACTTCAACTTTGTCACTGATTCATGAACATTATTGTCAAGAATCTGCTGATACTGAGAGGAATCCATGCGTCCCTCAACTTTAACAATCCCGGTGCCGGCATTGGCCACACAGCCCCAAAGCATGATGAAACCTCCACCAAATTTTACTGTGGGTAGCAAGTGTTTTTCTTGGAATGCTGTGTTTTATTGCTGCCATGCATAACGCCTTTTTGTATGACCAAACAACTCAATCTTGGTTTCATCAGTCCACAGGACCTTCTTCCAAAAAGAAATTGGCTTCTCCAGATGTGCTTTTGCATACCTCAGCCTACTCTGTTTGTGGCGTGCTTGCAGAAACGGCTTCTTTTGCATCACTCTCCCATACAGCTTCTCCTTGTGCAAAGTGCGTTGTATAGTTGACCAATGCCCAGTGACACCATCTGCAGCAAGTTGATGCTGCAGCTCTCTGGAGGTGGTCTGAGGATTGTCCTTGACTGATCTCACCATTCTTCTTCTCTGCCTTTCTGATGTTTTTCTTGGCCTGCCACTTCTGGCCTTAACAAGAACTATACCTGTGTTCTTCCATTTCCTTACTATGTTCCTCACAGTGGAAATTGACAGGTTAAATCTCTTAGACAGCTTTTTGTATCCTTCCCCTGAACAACTATGTTGAATAATCTTTGTTTTCAGATCATTTGACAGTTGTTTTGAGGAGCCCATGATGACACTCTTCAGAGGAGATTCAAACAGGAGAACAACTTGCAAGTGGCCACTTTAAGTAGCTTTTCTCATGATTGCATACACCTGGCTATGAAGTTCAAAGCTCAATGAGGTTACAAAACCAAAAAAAGTGCTTTAGTAAGTCAGTAGAAAGTAGGTAGGAGTATTTAAAACAAGAAAATGAGAAGGGTGCCCATACTTATGCACCTGTCAAATTTTGTTTGAATGCAGATTGCACATTTTCTGTTAGTACAATAAACCTCATTTCAAGGCAGAAACATTACTGTGTCCAACAGTTATTAGATATATGAAACTGAAATAGCTGTTGCAAAAAAACCAATTTTTATAAAACAGTAAGCTTAAGATTAATAGGGGTGCCCAAACTTTTTCATATAACTGTATATGGTTTTTTTATATTTAGCTAATATCAAACGCTAAAAAATGCATTCTTTTGCAAAACAAAGTCTTGGAATCACCATATTTTGAGAACAATAACTGTTCTATATCACTGCCGCCAGAGTCATGTGAGGGCTTGTTTTCTGTGGAACAAGTTGACATTTTTATTTGCAGCATTTTTTTCTCTACATTTTTTTATTGGTTTCTATTCTGATTTTTAAGAGGCAGAATGAACAATAATCAATAATTCAGGATTTTTTTTATTTTTTATTTTTATGCTGTTCACCATATGGTAAAAGTGATGACAACTTTATTCTTCGGGAAAATATGATTACGATTTTTGCGGGACGAGATGACGTTTTCAGCTATACCATTTGTATTCGACTTTAAAAAATGCGTTTTACTCCACTGTTTGATCAGCGGCATGATGAAAAACCATAGTTTTTCTCCATGCTGTGTGTTTTTTTTACAGTGTCACCTGTGGCAAGAAACAGATGTGGGCAATATGAAAATCACAATTTTGCTAATTTTCACATAACTAAACCTGTAGGCATTTTTAGGAATACACTGTGAACTCTGGAAAAGGAGGAAGCGGAGGAGATAAGTGGTGTCTATCACCTATAGTAAATTGTAGATACTGTAATATCTACAGTATATGTAGGTAACACCTTTATTGTAATGCTGCCTGGGATGATAATGTGATGACAGCTACAAGTGACTTCAACAGAACAGGAAATACCAGAATAATATTAGGCTTCATAGAAATTTTTTAGTAAGGAATATGGAAAATTTAAAGAACAAAAATCACAGCATTTTTTAAAATTTGATTTAAAAAATAGGTCATTTTCTGGTTACACAATCCCTTTAACACTGTTAGGCCGGTTTCACATGTCAGTGGCTCCGGTACGTGTGGTGACAGTTTTCTCACGTACCGGAGACACTGACTCACGTAGACACATTAAAATCAATGTGTCTCTGCACATGTCAGCGTGTTTTCACGGACCGTGTGTCCGTTTGGAAAACACGGAGACATGTCAGTGTTTGTGGGAGCGCACGGATCACACGGACCCATTAAAGTCAATGGGTCTGTGTAAAACACGTACTGCACACGGATGCAGTCCGTGTGCCGTCCGTGTGCCACGCAGGAGACAGCGCTACAGTAAGAGCTATCCCCCAGCTTGTGGGGCTGAAGCCGCCATTCATTCCTTCCCATAGGGGTGGAGCCGCATATTCATCACTGTAATGAGCGGCACCACGTGACCGCTCATACAGGAAGAATCTGCGGCGCTGAGAGGAAGCATTGAGGGAGCTGGGTGAGTATTTTATTTCCAGCGGGCGGGCGCACAGGGGGTGGGAGGGGGGTGGTGACAAGGATCTATATTTTAGCCACAAAAAAATAAAAAAACAATGATTTTTCATTCCTTCTCTCCAGCGAACGCTGCTGGGAAGAAGGAATGAATTCCGGCTTCAGCACCAGATGCAGGGGACAGCGCTTATCTCTAGCGCTGTCTCCTGCATGGTCCGTGTGGTACCCAGTCGGCACACGGGCAGCACACGGCTGCCGCACGTGTGCCACACTGATGTGCCATGTGAGCTCATGGACACACGGACACGGATAACTCCGGTACCAATTTTTCCAGTACCGGAATTATCTGGACGTGTGAGACTGGCCTTAGGGTCAGTATAACAAGCAATCAAAGTATTTAGCTTAATTCCTAAAGTAATTGTGATTCACAAACCTAAAGTGACTGCCATGTTACAGCTACAAGACTTTGCTTGCAATCCCCTATGATTCACAAGGGGTCCAGGTGCTTTAAAGCAGATATTAAAATGTAGCTGCATTACAACGCTCTTAGTGGAGCCAGAAGCACGTAGAAGCAGGATGGGAAAGATGCTATTAGTTATTGTAATAATGTAAAGTTTTAGTAATTAAAATACTTAATTCATGAAGTTGATATCCAAAATTCAAAGATTTATTTGCTTAAAAGTCAATACTAAGATGTACAGTTATATACAGGTAACATATTCATTCTATAAATGCATGTAATGTCTAGAGAAAATTCATAAATAGCACAAAAAGGGAAGATTATAAATTGTGTACTAATCCTAACAAAATACTTAATGTTTGCAAAATTGGCAACACTATTAGAATTAATATATCAGAAGTGTTGAAGATACCACATTGTGGGGCAACACTATTTTTATTTTTTTTACAAGGACACATATATTCAATCTATTCAGTCAAGAAAAATATATTCAAATAAATTGCAAGCTTTCCAGTGTAATTCAAGAAGCCACAACAGTGCCAATAGCCTGAATGCCCCTAAAATGGGTTTACCAGCCAAGAAAAGGCCTTTTTGGTATACAATCGCTCGCTGAACGGTAAGGGTCCGAATTATCAAATTCAGCTGACAGCAATTACTCAAATAACAAGCAAAATGTTCATTTATCAGGTGATTGGAAAATTATGCAGAATGAGAATCATCATTATTGGAAGCACATTGTTCTGCTCTGTGTAAATGATAGTTTTTGCGTACGGACCAATCATGTCAGCGATTGTTCTTGTGCATAGAATTCAAGTCAGTCTTTCTAATCACATCATTAAACAACCGCTGATTAGCTTGTATTAGCGGCAGTTGTTTAGTGGCTTAGATCAGACCTGGGTAAACTGTGACCTGCAGGCCACATCCATTTCTCTGGCTGTTCCAGTCCGGCCTACAGATCTAGACAACTGAAGGGCTGAAACAGTGGCCCACAGGCTGCACCATGCCCTCCCCCACCATTCATCTGCCGCCCGCTGTCACTGCTGCATCCTGGAGAGGCTATGTGGAGCTCACACTGTGTATATGGAGGCTATGTGGACCTCACACTGTATATAGGGAGGTTATGTGACTGGGGAGGGCTATGTGTGTGCCAGCAGGGGGCATGTAGTGACTGGGGGGGGCATGTAGTGACTGGGGGGCCATGTGTGTGCCTGCAGGGGGCATGTAGTGACTGGGGGGGCCATGTAGTGACTGGGGGGGCCATGTGTGTGCCTGCAGGGGGACATGTAGTGACTGGGGGGCTATGTGTGTGTCTACAGGGGGGCATGTAGTGACTGGGGGGCCATGTGCGTGCCTGCAGGGGGGCATGTAGTGACTGGGGGGGCCATGTGCATGCCAGCAGGGGGGCCTATAGTGACGGGGGGGCCATATCCAGGATGAGATGGGGGTCAGTATGCCAGCCGCACAGGGGGGCAGTGTGCCAGCAGCACAGGGGGGAATGTGCCAGCACAAGGGGGGCCATGTGCCAGGATGGGGGTTATATAGATACCAGGATGAGGGACATATATATGATTTGTAAGACGGACACTGGCATTATTAGACAGACGCCCATTTAACATAAAATTATTTTTTTCTCTTTTTCTTCACCAAATTTGGGGGTGCATCTTCATAATCAGGTGCGTCTTATAAAGAGAAAAATACGGTATATAAAAAATGGATACTATTGCAACAGAATAAATCATTTCTATTCCCCATAATAAGGATTACATCCAAATGCTGTTTACATATGAATGTCACTGTCTACTGATTTGGTCTGATAGGTTCACATCTTTTGACCATATGAACAAGGTGAATATTTTTACAGGAATTAGTAGATGTAAATCTTCCTAGTTTATCAAATAGAACTGACTTATTTAAAGGCCAGACTAAGCTGACCATACACTTTACATAATTATTTGCTTCCTCTCTTATAAAATTCAACACTAGAATGATCAAAAATGTAATTCATAAAGAATTTCACAATTCATATGGCTGGCGTTAGAGTCTAAGGCAACAATTTGAAGGGAAGGTAGTCTATAACTTTAAGATTTTCCATATTTATCAATATGAAAAGAATTATTCACTTTTTTCATACATCAAAGTTCATATTGTAATTCTGAAGTATGGAGACAGAGTAATACTTGGCAAGTAGAATTTGAGACCTCACATACCAAGTCAACATCAGCTTTTTGGATATTAATTAGTTTTACGGTTCAATGGAAAACAAAAATATAATATATACAAAAAAGTGCAAAAACTCAAAAGCTTTAAGTGTCTTGTTTCATGTCAACATCCAACTACTGTAGTTTGTCTTTCACCTTGTTGAGTAAGTGACCTTATTACCTAAAGAGAAAAATAACCCACTCAATGTGTCAAAAATATCCACTATATATCTTCATGTGGCGGAGACTATGACAGAATGTCGGACACAAACCTGTCTTGATAATAGGACTGAGGGGTAAAAGAAACATTCATAATTGAAGGTGCCAGTGATCCTTTGTTTGTCATGGTAACTCTGTTCCAGATGACAACATGGATTGATGAGAAAATTAGATAGAAAGTCTCAGACACAAAATCTAATTTAATGTGCCAAGGAAGGAAAAAAGCTGAGCACAAGTTAAATCAAAGCAGAGGTGCTAAGTTGACAGGATATCTTGGGTTTGACAGATTGCACTCCACCTATTTGAGTTATCACTTATGACTTTTTTGTTGGGAAAGGACAAGGTTGATTGTGGAGTTAGGTCATTGCAAGCGTTCTTGAGCTTCTGTATCTTGTGACCTTCTGTTGGCTGAGCGGAGCTATGGTTGAGTCTTAATGGCGCAGTCATCAGAGCATCTGATGTAGAACAATTCTCTGGATTGCTTGGCTGATTGGATAATTCGTCCAGTTTGTCATCAAAATGAGCACTCTGACGTTTCAATGTAGGTGGACTAAAATTCATGAACCTTACAGTCTTCACCTGCTGAAAGAAAGAAAATAATTCACTTATCTACTCAAATAAGATCAGATACTTTGTACTTAGGCTAACCGAGGGTGCGCCGACAATATATATTGCTGTTTCTGTGGCATACATTGGGAGGATTATAAGAGATAATGCTTCTGTAAGGTGGCTCATGGGCTCGCTTTGTTACAGAAAAGGGGCTATACAATTGTTTTTTCCCTTGATGCTCCTGTATAGAATGTAAAGCAGCAGATTGCACTATTCCATAAAGCAAAAAAAGAGCATACAGATGTGTAGCAACCCAACAAAGATTAAATGGATACCCTAATTGAGGTGGGGTAAGGGGGTCTATGGATAAGTTTGACATATGCACAAGCGTTATATTGTGTGCTTCGATTAATTGAAAATTTTGGTATCACCCAAATGTATTCACTAAGTTGTCTAACTGGGGAGTGAAGTTGGGCTGTTTATGCAGAGTCTGTGCCAAATGGGGAAAGGGGCAGATACAGTTGAAATAAGACATTCTACACCAACTATAGCAATTATGGATAATGTACAGAGGTGACCAGATTTCCAAACACAGACAGACTGTGAGCAGTACCATCTGCCTTCACAACACAAACGGGTCTCACGCCATGGATCCACTGTATTTCCTACCCAGGCCCTAACAAGGAAATGTTAAAAGAGGACATCCCTTTGTATGATCTTTCATCACCATATCAAGTCAGACTGGCAGAGAAAATCCATTTTTAATTGCATATTTTTTATTACTTCCTGTGTCAATAATTAAAGTTAATTATGCTTTCACCTTGTCGGAACAACCTTTAGGTGTGTCTGGCTTCACCAGTATAGATGGAGGAGCAGAGGCTGGTGGTTTTGTTATTGAATCAAGTTTAATTGGGAACTCTTTGGGTTCAAAAACAAGTGAACTAGCAGCAGAGTATCTCCTGTAATCCACTGGTCTACCGGAGAGAGGCAAAACTTCACAAAACGAGCTGTGCCTTGACCGGATATCAGGAGTGGCTCCTACGGTAGAATAAGCGGCATTGACAAATATCTGTTGTGGTTGAGCAGTTCTTGATGGTGGCCTGTTGAAGGTTGTCACAGCTTGTGTTGTAGTGTTACTTTGTAGAGTCTTCTGCGGAAGCATATCTAATAAAACAAAAATTCTCATGTCATGTTGTCAGAAAATGGTGTATCAGATTTTATGATAAATTCTAAAACGGTTATAGAATTGTTTTTACAATTTTTCATCTCAGTGTGGTACTAATATAAACTTTGCACAACTTGTGTAGTACCACAATATCAAAACTAAAGAAACTACCTTATAAAAAAAAAGTTGTTTTATTTATTGTATGTTCTATTACATAAAGTGATTTGTGTGCCACATTTATGAACAGAAAAATTCTTCGGTGAATGTTTCAATTTTATGAGTAAACAAAGTTTACGAAAATTTTTGAGCAATTTTTTTTTCTCACAATCATTTGCATATTTTTTGCACAGCAAATATAGCCCATAGGGTCTAGAGAAACAAAAACCATCCACATAAAAAAGATGCTATATTTGTAACAAAAGCTAATGTATGTCCTATATTTTAAAATGTAAATTTAAATGATCCTAATTGAATAATGTTCTTAGTGTAAGGCAGGGTTCACACTCCTCAAACCATTGCGCATCTTTGGCTTCAATTCTATGAAAGGGCAACAAAAGAATTGCTGTTTGTAACATCTGAACTGAGGCTTAGAGGCTTCATTCACATGTTAATTTTTCACATTTAAGTTTTTCATAGATATAACCCTTTACAGTCTATGACTGTTCACATTTCCGTGTTTTTTGGCAGTCACAAAAAAACAATATAGAGACATGTCCATTTTTGATCCGAGTCACGGATCAAAATTAGCCGTACAAGTCTATGGTTCCATGAAAAAATCACTGACAGCTCACATTGTTTCCCGTTTGTGCTGCCCATTGTAGTAGATAGGAGAAGCTTTGCAATTTTTTTCAATACATGAAAATCACTGTTAGGGCTAGCGGAATGCACCAAATAATTGGAGAGAAGGTATGAGGTGCGTTCGCAGCCCGGGGTCCGCCGTGCAGAGATGGAACCTGCTGCTAAGTAATGATGGACTATATGGTGGTACAATGTGGATACACACATGGGTTAACTTCACCCTGTATGAAGGAAGTGAACCCTGTTGCGCCACAGGGCCGCGGTACAGCACAAAGAGCGCAAGCAAGGAGTCTCAGAACTCTATCCCAGGACACAGGATTAGAGTTCGTGTAGACCTCTTGTGCTCGACACCACAATAGGGGTATTAGAGTAACAGAAAAGGTAACTTATATGCACAAGAGTGCATGCTGTGCCACTGTGGCGGACGCCACTAACCACCCAGACTTGGGACAGGAAAGCTCTCTAATAGCGCACGGTACCGCACTGGCGTTCACAGCAATTAGACGCTGTTTCGTGTGTTTTTGTGCTGATAGCTCAGCCGGGCGCTAGATAGCAGACATCTACCTTACATGAGCAGTCATACACAAGGGAGGGGATGATTAAAGAACGACTTGCACTCATCAACACACACACGTTTTCAAATGTACACTAGCGCATGGCCGAGTGGCCATGCATATCTTTTATAGCGGCAGTGCTACAAGACCTTCCAGATGGACCAATAGGTGCCGCAACAGGACCTGAGCATGTGACCCCCGACCTCCAATGAGAGGTCGTCCCGTGGGCATGCTCATTGTGAGAAAAGCAGGACTTAGTCCCAGAAAGACCTGCTCGCTGTTGATCACTGCTGGCTACAAAGACAGAGCCTGGAAGGGCAGCAGTAACCAGTTATCCAGTATCATCCCGAGCTAGATGCTGGGACCAACGTCTCTGCTGAGCAGGCTCCACTGCCGCTGGAGAAGAATGGGAGACTGCAGCGGAGATGGTTCGAGATTCCTCCTGTGCAGAGGTGGGAACTCGGCACCTAACAATCATTAATAAAACGATAATGGTATAAACTGAAATGCTGACCAAATATTAATGAAAATCATATACTAAATACTGATGAATGTCACTGTCGTCTGAATGAGGTTTTATTTTGCCTTAAACTGCTTAATTCTTTAGGTCAATTGCATGGAGAATGGTTGTATAAAGGGGGAAATAGTGAGTGTTTGTGGCATGTAGAGATTTGGACAACAGAATGATATCTTCATGACCATCACTGTTGGTGAGATAGTGGTTCTGGTTTATAACGTTTCTAGTTTTCAATTAATTTAAAAATGTAGATAAAATACTAAATCATATTATCTAATCTATAACTGGTCATAGATACAGGAAAACTTTTATCAAGTCCAAATTCCCCATCAGATGGCAGATACTTACATAATGGGAACCAAATAATTTGCTGGGTAAAATTCATTTCTTGTTACCGAAATGGCATGCCTTGGTCGGTATTTATTAACCAGTTTACCAAGATTTTAACAAGAATTGCACAAGTATAAGGTAATTAAATCTATGCCAAAGGTACATCAAACTTATACAAATAATTGCGACAAATGTCTTATAACTGCAAACAATTAAAGATGAGTAATTTGGGCATGGCTAAGTTGTTACACATTCAAAGAGGACCTGTCACCAGGTCAAAACTGGTTCGTTTTTGCTCTTATTTTATTCTAGAGGCTCCACTGAGTACTTTTTTTATTTTTTAAATCCTCCATAAGGTTTCAGAGATACGGGCCATATTATTTAGTCCTGATTTTGTTTTGTTTCATTTTTTTTTATATACCAATGGGGTGTTGCTCCCAGCATTCTCTGGGGAGGGAAGGGGTACATGGTGTCTGTAGGCCTGTAGTGAGCAACGCCCACTTGTAAAGGCCATAAATATTAGCACTGAGTAAAAAGGGTCATTTCTCTGGAACTATATGGCGAATTTTAAAACAGAAATAAAAAAACAGAATAATCAAGGGAACAGCGAGAATAAAATTGGTTCTTTAAACCCATTTATTAGAGGGAACAGTAGAAAAGGCGAACTGCAGGGGTACAAATGTACAGCTACCAGATGTCCTATGTGAAATGAGGTTAGAAAAGACCTCACAAAAATACTGAAAATATCACAACCTCTAAAATTACTGACCCTTAAATATAATTTTATAAACAACTGAATATACAATGATTAAGTGACATCCAAAAATATCTCCTGGAGAGTAATCAGATTTAATGCAATATATTGTATGTGGATCGCATTTGTAGACAGTTGCCACTAAATATTAGGTATGCAAACTTAAAGAAAAAAAGGAATCATTAAATCTTAGTAAAAGATATCAAAATACCATTACAGTAAATACATTCCCAGCATCTAGTATTTGGAACTTGGGTGTCAGAGTTTAGGACATACTTTTTCTGAAGCTGTCATTCCTGCGACGGAGAGTGGGTACAAGTGCTGTAGAACCAGGTGGATTCTTTTTCACTGGTTCGACCACAGCAGTCGGCACAAATAAGGGCCTGACAGGCCTGTTTACACCCGTTTCAGACATACTGCCCTGTGAGGAAACTGAGGCGTTACTTGAAATCCACTTGCTGTAGGAAGAGCGTCTTGGATCTGGATATTTTGTGGATTTTCTGCAAAAGAAGTGCAAACATCTTTATATTAACTTCAACTGGAATAGTATTGCAAATGTCTTAATAAATATTCTCTAGACCTCAGTCATTTCATCAAAGATGATGGCTCCTATAAGAACATGCAGGAAACATGGGTATTACAACTGTGTACAGTAACATAGTAACATAGTTAGTAAGGCCGAAAAAAGACATTTGTCCATCCAGTTCAGCCTATATTCCATCATAATAAATCCCCAGATCTACGTCCTTCTACAGAACCTAATAATTGTATGATACAATATTGTTCTGCTCCAGGAAGACATCCAGGCCTCTCTTGAACCCCTCGACTGAGTTCGCCATCACCACCTCCTCAGGCAAGCAATTCCAGATTCTCACTGCCCTAACAGTAAAGAATCCTCTTCTATGTTGGTGGAAAAACCTTCTCTCCTCCAGACGCAAAGAATGCCCCCTTGTGCCCGTCACCTTCCTTGGTATAAACAGATCCTCAGCGAGATATTTGTATTGTCCCCTTATATACTTATACATGGTTATTAGATCGCCCCTCAGTCGTCTTTTTTCTAGACTAAATAATCCTAATTTCGCTAATCTATCTGGGTATTGTAGTTCTCCCATCCCCTTTATTAATTTTGTTGCCCTCCTTTGTACTCTCTGTAGTTCCATTATATCCTTCCTGAGCACCGGTGCCCAAAACTGGACACAGTACTCCATGTGCGGTCTAACTAGGGATTTGTACAGAGGCAGTATAATGCTCTCATCATGTGTATCCAGACCTATTTTAATGCACCCCATGATCCTGTTTGCCTTGGCAGCTGCTGCCTGGCACTGGCTGCTGCAGGTAAGTTTATCATTAACTAGGATCCCCAAGTCCTTCTCCCTGTCAGATTTACCCAGTGGTTTCCCGTTAAGTGTGTAATGGTGATATTGATTCCTTCTTCCCATGTGTATAACCTTACATTTATCATTGTTAAACCTCATCTGCCACCTTTCAGCCCAAGTTTCCAACTTATCCAGATCCATCTGTAGCAGAATACTATCTTCTCTTGTATTAACTGCTTTACATAGTTTTGTATCATCTGCAAATATCAATATTTTACTGTGTAAACCTTCTACCAGATCATTAATGAATATGTTGAAGAGAACAGGTCCCAATACCGACCCCTGCGGTACCCCACTGGTCACAGCGACCCAGTTAGAGACTATACCATTTATAACCACCCTCTGCTTTCTATCACTAAGCCAGTTACTAACCCATTTACACACATTTTCCCCCAGACCAAGCATTCTCATTTTGTGTACCAACCTCTTGTGCGGCACGGTATCAAACGCTTTGGAAAAATCGAGATATACCACGTCCAATGACTCACCGTGGTCCAGCCTATAGCCTACCTCTTCATAAAAACTGATTAGATTTGTTTGACAGGAGCGATTTCTCATAAACCCATGCTGATATGGAGTTAAACAGTTATTCTCATTGAGATAATCCAGAATAACATCCTTCAGAAAACCTTCAAATATTTTACCAACAGTAGAGGTTAGACTTACTGGCCTATAATTTCCAGGTTCACTTTTAGAGCCCTTTTTGAATATTGGTACCACATTTGCTATGCGCCAGTCCTGCGGAACAGACCCCGTCGCTATAGAGTCCCTAAAAATAAGAAATAATGGTTTATCTATTACATTACTTTGTTCTCTTAGCACTCGTGGGTGTATGCCATCCAGACCCGGAGATTTATCTATTTTAATCTTATTTAGCCGGTTTCGCACCTCTTCTTGGGTTAGATTGGTGACCCTTAATATAGGGTTTTCATTGTTTCTTGGGATTTCACCTAGCATTTCATTTTCCACCGTGAATACCGTGGAGAAGAAGGTGTTTAATATGTTAGCCTTTTCCTCGTCATCTACAACCATTCTTTCCTCACTATTTTTTAAGGGGCCTACATTTTCAGTTTTTATTCTTTTACTATTGATATAGTTGAAGAACAGTTTGGGATTAGTTTTACTCTCCTTAGCAATGTGCTTCTCTGTTTCCTTTTTGGCAGCTTTAATTAGTTTTTTAGATAAAGTATTTTTCTCCCTATAGTTTTTTGAGAGCTTCAATGGTGCCATTCAGTGCAGTATTTGGATTTGATAGTTAGGATGTTGACTTGGCAAGCAAGATTAAACCCATATAAATCCAACTTAGTTCAATTATCCTGCAATATTGAGTTGGAGGAACAAGAAATAACCCCAGGTCCTCTCCTTGGAATAAGAAAAATCATTATCCACCTAAAATATGAATATATTTCTACTTCTGCCATACAATATCCAATATGTGGTAGACTAATAATTTCCTAAACTGAGAAAACTTTGTTATTAGCAGCTATTAACTATAGTCTAAGGCAGTGGTCCCCAACTCCGGTCCTCAAGAGCCACCAACAGGTCATGTTTTCTGGATTTCCTTACTATTGCACAGGTGATAATTGTATCACCTGCACAGGCAATAATTCCATCACCTGTGCAATACTAAGGAAATCCTGAAAACATGACCTGTTGGTGGCTTTGAGGACCGGAGTTGGGGACCACTAGTTTAAGGAATGGTTGCTTTGGCTGATAGTAGTGTGCTTCTCCTTGTCTGGAACCTTATGCTCTCACTGATCTGTTCTTCACAGCTACCATGTAACAGTCCTTTATAGTCAGGCACCAGTCTCTAGTGGTCTACAGTGTGGCACCCAAGCTACGCTCAGGCACATACTCTTCCACTCTGGCCCCTTCTAACACCATATAGGCCGCCAGACCAGTATAGGGGTCCTTTACTGTACAATAGGACACCATAAAGCACAATTCCACCTACTTTAGAGGTGGAAGTGGACCCCTCGACTTCCTTGGTGCCTGCATAGGTTGCCCCAATGATATGTTGGCCCCTGCCTCTGACCTGTCATGTTACTAGCAAATTAGTGCACACACAAAGTTAAGGACACAGCACAACTCTCGCTTCTAACAAAAGCTCTCCAATGACACAGTACCTAAGCGTTACTTTCTCCCATAAACTCACTAGTTCTTGATGGCACTAGTCACTCACATCACCCATGTGCTATTATTTGCTTTCCCAGCAGCTGCCTGGCACTGGTTGCTACAGTTTTCTGTACAACAACAAGCTCAAATTCATTTTAGATATCAGTTCAAGACTGTTTTCCTATTTAGTATGTAATGGTAGCAAATACTGACAATCTTTACATTTATAGCAAATGATACACACAATAATATTTAAAATAAGACTAAGGGCATTGAAGGTGGTCGGAGGCAGCGATCCATTCATTTCAGAGAAGAACATGTAAGAGCTAAAGCAAAGAGCTTGCAGGCGTCTACACCTAGCCTTGGAACCTGGCCACCTCTGATAGAATGTGTTGTTGGCTGGTAACCTAGGCAACGAGCAGTAAATTTATCCATTCATCCATCCATACTTGTAAATGTTGCATTTTTTAATATAAGATAAATTGCAAAGTTGTTTGTTTTTAATAGCAATTTAACCCATTTAACATGATGAGACAACCCCAGAGAATAGTTCAAATTTTATATTATGATCAATTGTGCATCACTGCGTAGGAAGGAAGAATATGGAGAACAGGTTCTCTGGACAAGACAAATGTGTTTTAAATAACAAACGTGTTCTAGCTTTGCTGTTTTGATATTCTATAATCACATGCAAGTGACTAAAGCAAAGCACAGAACCATAATCATCTGCTCTAACTTCAACCCCTTCATCTGACAAGCCATGGGCGGTTTCCAAAGATACAGCTGGACAACTAGCAATTCAAGTATTCAGTCTGACATGCAATATTAAGCACGCGAGAATCTGATCCACCTTTTACAAATGCATGCAGATTCAGTTATTTTTTATTTTAAAAATTTTTATACTTTAAAAAAATGATAAAGGCTACTGGAACCTTTGATATGTATGATTTTCTAAATATAAATACTGTATATTACATGCATTATTTTTTTAAATTCTGAAGGTCCCCATTCTAGCTTCTGTTGGACAATGGATGGTTGGAAACTGAGTGAAAGGGGTGTCAGGATGTACACGAAAAGGTATTGAGCAGCTTGCAATGTATGAAAATAGTGGAAATTGATTAATTAAAATAAATTACAACATGCGTTGTTGGTTTTAGTTATAAAATAAATGTAATAAATACATAGCAAAAGTGTACATAGCCGTCGAGAAACAAACTTTTACATAGCTACATATTTACCATTGCTTTACAGTCTAGATAATAATAATCCAATATCAGAGCCCAGTAGGTTCATGATCTTAGTTTTCTAACAAACACACAAAAGCTTTAAGTTCAGTGCTGCGAACAGTTTATTCAAGACATAAATCAATAAAACTTCCTGTGCATCTAAAGAATTTCATCAAAATTCCACTATCATCAAATGACAGAGCAACCTGTTCTTTATCCATTAGGCTATGTTCACACTTTGCGGTTTTGACGCTGCGGATCCGCAGCAGTTTTCCATGCAGGGTACAGTACAATGTTACCCTATGGAAAACAGAAACCGCTGTGCCCACATTGCAGAAAATCCTGGAAAAAAACGCGCGGAATTGCTGCGGAAAAAAAGAAGGAGCATGTCACTTCTTTCTGCGGATTCCGCTGCAGTTTTCAACATGCACCAATAGGAAAGTGCTGTTGAAAAACGGCAGAGGAATCCGCAGAAGAAACCGCAGGAAAATCCGCAGTGTGGTTTTGCACTGCGGTTTTTCCAAAT
Organism: Ranitomeya variabilis; assembly: GCF_051348905.1. Lineage (NCBI taxonomy): Eukaryota > Metazoa > Chordata > Amphibia > Anura > Dendrobatidae > Ranitomeya > Ranitomeya variabilis. Next base: position 532,289,664 of record NC_135236.1, read on the forward strand.
CCGCAGCTGAAAAATCCGCAGCAAAAAAAGCAAAGTGTGAACAAGCCCTAAGTCAACAGGCATAAGTACTTCTCACTCAGGCAGTCCTATACCTTTGTGTTACAGTCCCTTAACCTCTTAATGACCGAGCCAATTTTTACAATTCTGACCACTGTCACTTTACGAGGTCATAGCTCTGGAACGCTTCAATATATCCCACAAATTCTGAGACTTTTTTTGTGACATATTGTACTTCATGTTAGTGGTGTAATTTCTTCGATATGACTTGTGTTTATCTACGAAAAAAACTAATATTTGGCAAAATTTAGCAATTTTCAAACTTTGAATTTTTGTGCCCTTAAATCAGAGAATCATATCGCCCAAAAAGTTATTAAATAACATTTCTCACATGTCTACTTTACATTAGCACAATTTTGGAAACATAATTTCTTTTTGTTAGGACGTTATAAGGGTTAAAAGTTGACCAGCAATTTTTCATTTGTCCAACAAAATTTACAAAACTTTTTTTTCTAGGGACCACTGCACAGTTGAAGTGAGTTTGGGGGTCAATATGACAGAAAATACCCAAAAGTGACACCGTTCCACAAATTCACCCCTCAAGGTGGGCAAAACCACACTCAAGAAGTTTATTAACCCTTCAAGTGCTTAACGAGAACTAAATCAACGTGGAAGTAAAAAATTAATATTTTACTTTTTTCACAAAAAATGAACTTTGGAACCAAACTTTTTTATTTTCACAAGGGCATCAGGAGAAAATGGACCACAAAATTAGTGGTGCAATTTCTTCCGGGTATGCCGATACCCTGTTTGTGGGGGAAAGCCACTGTTTGGGCGCATGGCAAGCTCAAAAGGAAGGGAGCACCGTTTGACTTTTTGAACACAAAATTGGCTGGAATCAATGGTGGCGCCATGTCGTGTTTGGAGACCCATCTGATGTACCTAAACAATGGAAACCCCAAATTCTATCACCAACTCTAACACATGCCTAACCCTAACCCCAACACCACAACCCTAACCACAACATAACATTAACCCCAACCCTAACCATAGCCCAACCCTAACCCTAGCTAACCCTAACCCGAACCCTAGCTCTAACCCTAGTTCCAGCCCTAACTCTAATGAAAAAATGGAAATAGATACTTTTTTATTTTATTATTTTTACCTAATTGAGGGGGGTGATAAAGGGGGTTTGATTTACTATTTTTTTTACTTTTGATTACTGTGATGGGGTCTATCACAGTGAACAAAATGAACCAATATGAAAAATCTCCAATTTTTGCTGGGTGCTGGCTGACAGATCTTGGCGGGTGCACTGCGCATGTGCCCGCCATTTTCTTCACGGAAGAAGACGCTGAGGGCTCAGAAACATCACCGGGGTATACAGGAGGTGCCAGAGGTACTGGGGGCTCGGGGGACCCCATTTCGCTCTCCTCTGATGTGCTAGAGGAATAAGTACCGTTAACCCCTTCCCGACCTTTGACGCCATGTAGGCGTCATGAAAGTCAGTGCCAATCCGACCCATGACACCTATGTGGCGTCATGGAATGATCGCGTCCCTGCAGATCGGGTGAAAGGGTTAACTCCTATTTTACCCGATCTGCAGGGAGAGGGGGAGTTGTACTTCAGCCCAGGGGGGGTGGCTTTGCCCCCACGTGGCTACGATCGCTCTGATTGGCTGTTGAAAGTGCAACAGCCAATCAGAGCAATTTGCAATATTTCACCTATGAAAATGGTGAAATATTGCAATCCAGCCATGGCCGATGCTGCAATAGCATCTGCCATTGCTGGAAATCATGTTCTGCCCCCCCCACCGCCCCCGATCTCCTCCCCAGTCCGGTACCCCCCTCCGTCCCCCTGTCCGCTCCCCCGTGCTCCTGTCCGCTCCCCCCGTCCTCCGATCCCCCCCCCTGTGCTCCGATCCACCCCCCCGCCACCCCCTCATACTTACCAAGCCTCCCGAAGTCGGTCCGTCTTCTCCCTGGGCGCCGCCATCTTCCAAAATGGCGGGCGCATGCGCAGTGCGCCCGCCGAATCTGCCGGCCAGCAGATTCATTACAAAGTACATTTTGATCGCTGTGGTAGGTTCTATCACAGCGATCAAAATAAAAAAATAATAAATAAACCCCCCCCTTTATCACCCCCATAGGTAGGGACAATAATAAAATAAAGAAAATATTTTTTTTTCTTTTTCCACTAGGGTTAGGGTTAGAACTAGGGTTAGAACTAGGGTTAGGGTTAGGGTTAGGGTTACGGGTAGGGTTAGGGTTAGGGTTATGGCATGTGCACACAGTGCGGATTTGGCCGCGGATCCGCAGCGGATTGGCCGCGGATCTGCAGCGGATTGGCCGCAGATCCGCAGCGGATTGGCCGCTGCGAATTCGTAGCAGTTTTCCATCAGGTTTACAGTACCATGTACACCTATGGAAAACCAAATCTGCTGTGCCCATGGTGCGGAAAATTCTGTGCAGAAACGCTGCGTTGTATTTTCCGCAGCATGTCAATTCTTTGTGCGGATTCCGCAGCGTTTTACACCTGTTCCTCAATAGGAATCCGCAGTTGAAATCCGCAAAAAAAAACACTGGAAATCTGCTGTAAATCCGCAGGTAAAACGCAGTGCCTTTTACCTGCAGATTTTTCAAAAATCGTGCAGAAAAATCTCACACGAATCCGCAACGTGGGCACATAGCCTTAGGGTTAGGGTTGGAATTAGAGTTAGGGTTGGAATTAGGGCTAGGGTTGGAAATAGGGTTAAGATTAGGCTTGTGGTTAGGGTTACGGATAGGGTTAGGGGTGTGTTGGGGTTACAGTTGTGGTTAGGGTTGGGATTAGGGTTAGGATTAGGGTTAGGGTTGGAATTAGGGTTACGGGTGTGTTGGGGTTAGGGTTGTGGTTAGGGGTGTGTTGGGGTTAGGGTTGTGATTAGGGTTATGGCTACAGTTGGGATTAAGATTAGGGGTGTGTTGGGGTTAGTGTTGAAGTTAGAATTGAGGGGTTTCCACTGTTTAGGCACATCAGGGGTCTCCAAACGCAACATGGCGCCACCATTGATTCCAGCCAATCTTGCGTTCAAAAAGTCAAATGGTGCTCCCTCCCTTCCAAGCCCCGACGTGCGCCCAAACAGTGGTTTACCCCCACATTTGGGGTACCAGCGTACTCAGGACAAACTGGGCAATAACTGTTGGGGTCCAATTTCTCCTGTTACCCTTGCAAAAATAAAAAATTACTTGCTAAAACATAATTTTTGAGGAAAGAACAATTATTTTTTATTTTCACGGCTCTGCGTTATAAACTTCTGTGAAGCACTTGGGGGTTGAAAGTGCTCATCACACATCTAGATAAGTTCCCTCGGGGGTCTAGTTTCCAAAATGGGGTCACTTGTGGGGTGTTTCTACTATTTAGGCACATCAGGGGCTCTGCAAATGCAACGTGATGCCCGCAGACCATTCCATCAAAGTCTGCATTTCAAATGTCACTACTTCCCTTCCGAGCCCTGACGTACGCCCAAACAGTGGTTTACCCCCACATATGGGGTACCAGCACACTCACAACAAACTGGGCAACAAATATTGGGGCACAATTTTTCCTGTTACCCTTGTGAAAATAAAAAATTGCTTGCTAAAACATCTTTTTTGAGGAAAGAAAAATGATTTTTTATTTTCACGGCTCTGCGTTGTAAACTTCTGTGAAGCACTTGGGGGATGAACGTGCTCATCACACATCTAGATAAGTTCCTTGGGGGGTCTAGTTTCCAAAATGGGGTCACTTCTGGGGGAGCTCCAATGTTTAGGCACACGGGGGCTCTCCAAACGCGACATGGTGTCCGCTAAAGATTGGAGCCAATTTTTCATTGAAAAAGTCAAATGGCGCTCCTTCCCTTCCGAGCCCTGCCGTGCGTCCAAACAGTGGTTTACCCCCACATATGAGGTATCAGCGTACTCAGGACAAATTGGACAACAACGTTCATTGTCCAGTTTCTCCTTTTACCCTTGGGAAAATAAAAAAAATTTCGCTAAAAGATAATTTTTGTGACTAAAAAGTTAAATGTTCATTTTTTATTTCCATGTTGCTTCTGCTGCTGTGAAACACCTGAAGGGTTAATAAACTTCTTGAATGTGGTTTTGAGCACCTTGATGGGTGCAGTTTTTAGAGTGGTGTCACTTTTGGGTATTTTCAGCCATATAGAACCCTCAAACTGACTTCAAATGTGAGGTGGTCCCTAAAAAAAATGGTTTTGTAAATTTTGTTGTAAAAATGAGAAATCACTGGTCAAATTTTAACCCTTATAACTTCCTAGCAAAAAAAATTTTTTTTTCCAAAATTGTGCTGACGTAAAGTAGACATGTGGCAAATGTTATTTATTAACTATTTTGTGTCACATAACTCTCTGGTTTAACAGAATAAAAATTCAAAATGTGAAAGTTGCGAAATTTTCAAAATTTTTGCCAAATTTCTGTTTTTTTCACAAATAAACTCAGAAATTATCGACCTAAATTTACCACTAACATGAAGCCCAATATGTCACGAAAAAACAGTCTCAGAATCGCTAGGATCCGTTGAAGCGTTCCTGAGTTATTACCTCATAAAGGGACACTGGTCAGAATTGCAAAAAGCGGCAAGGTCATTAAGGCCAAAATAGGCTGGGTCATGAAGGGGTTAACTGCCGCTTTTAAAAGGCGTATCGCCGGTCATTATGGGGTTAAAGAGTATTTTACTTAACAAAACCAGTGACCAAAAGCTATTATATACACTGCTCAAAAAAATAAAGGGAACACTAAAATCCCACATCCTAGATATCACTGAAAGAAATATTCCAGTTGTAAATCTTTATATATTACATAGTGGAATGTGTTGACAACAGTAAAACCTAAAAATGATCAACGAAAATCACAACTAATATCCTACGGAGGTCTGGAGTTGGAATGATGCTCAAAATCAAAGTGGAAAATGAAGTTACAGACTGATCCAACTTCAGTGGAAATGCCTCAAGACCAGAAAATGATGCTCAGTAGTGTGTGTGGCCTCCACGTGCCTGTATGACCTCCCTCCAATGCCTGGGCATGCTCCTGACGAGGCAGCAGATGGTCTCCTGAGTGATCTCCTCCCAGACCTGGACCTGGTGCGAGACATGATGCCTCAGATGTGTTCAATCACACACTCCAGCCACATGAAGTCTGGTATTTTCCTGCATTAGGTGGAACCCAGGACCAACCGCACCAGCATATGGTCTCACAAGGGGTCTGAGGATCTCATCTCGGTACTTAATGGCACTCAGGCTACCTCTGGCGAGCACATGGAGGGCTGTGTTACAGTCCAAAGAAATGCCACCTCACACCATTACTGACCAACTGCCAAACCGGTTATGCTGAAGGATGTTGCAGGCAGCAGATCGCTCTCCATGGTTTCTCCAGACTCTGTCACATCTGTCACATGTACTCAGTGTGAACCTGCTTTCATCTGTGAAGAGCACAGGGCACCAGTGGTGAATTTGCCAATCTTGGTGTTCTGTGGCAAATGCCAAGCATCATGCATGGTGTTGGGCTGTGAGCACAACCCCCATCTGTGGACATCGGGCACTCAGACATCCTCATGAAGTCGGTTTCTAACCGTTTGTTCAGACACATGCACATTTGTGGCCTGCTGGAGGTCGTTTTGCAGTGCTCAGAGTGCTCCTCCTGTTCCTCCTTGCACAAAGGCTGAGGTAGCGGTCCTGCTGCTCGGTTGTTGCCCTTCTACTGCCCCCTCCATGTCTCCCGGTGTACTGACCTGTCTCCTGGTAGCGGCTTCAGCCTCTGAACACTATGCTGACAGACACAGCAAAACTTCTTGCCACAGCTCGCATTCATGTGCCATCCTGGATGAGCTGCACTATCTGAGCCACTTGTGTGGGTTGTAGAGTCCGTCTCATGTTACCATGAGTGTGAAAGCGCAGCCAACATTCAAAAGTGACCAAAACATCCACCAGAAAGCATTGGTACTGAGATGTGGTCTGTGGTCCCCACCTGCAGAACCACTCCTTTATTGAGTGTGTCTTGATAATTGCCAATCATTTCCTTCTGTTGTCTATTCCATTTGCACAACAGCATGTGAAATTGATTGTCAGACAGTGCTGCTTCCTAAGTGGACAGTTTGATTTACTTGAAGTTATATTCTGTTGTTTAAGTGTTCCCTTTATTTTTTGAGCAGTGTAAGTGCAGCGCCCCAGAGTCCTGGTCGTTGCAGTACTGTGGCTCCGCCACTAAGGGGAGCCATGGTGCGTTCGATGGCACTGAAGGAGTTCCTCCAATCAGGTATCACAGACACCAATATGTTTCACAGCTGGGCCTCCGGGGGGAGCTAAGGGTGCTATTCATTAGGCCACTCCCCACCATAGTGGGTAAACTGGGGGTCAGGCAGGAAGTTAGTAGAGAAAGCTGACTGGATCGAACGAAGCAACACCTAGTGAGAGAGGGTGTTGTGGAGGAAGAGACAGAAGGGTCTCTGCCAGGGGTGGGATCCTGGCAGAGGCTTGGCATTGAAAGAACGTAACGGGACCGTGCCTGCTCAGAATAGCGGCGGTGCCCTAAGAAAGGATTAGAAGCGAGATAGATTGTGCTGAGTGAGAAACGAAATCAAGCAGAAGGAGAATACCAGCAGGGGTTTTGTTGAAAGAGGCAGCACCTTGCTGAGGCGCATTACCGGTGGCCGGAACGCCGAGGGAGTGGAATAATATACAGCTTTAAGCCATACTCCAAACAGCGGCAGGACAGTCAGTCTCAGGCGGGCTGTCTACCACATATCACCTATGAAGTCTTGGGGGGCAATTAAGGGAGAGGGGCGTCTCTAGGGTCCCGGAAGAACTCCAGGCCTACCTGACAAACGGGTGCCGTTCTTACTGTAACATCAGGAAGGGACGGAAGATTAGCAGAAGATCAGTTAATCGAGTTGTGAGGGAACTTAAGAAACAGACACAACAGTTGTGGGGTACTTTCCGTAAGCACAGCAGGGAAGGACTACAACACAAAGCGCTAAGAAGGAAGGCACTGATTTCCACCTGTGAGGAGAACTCTGGAAGTGCCATTGGACCGGCCGGACTTGCGCAGCCTGGTGGACCGGATTCCGGACTGAGGACCGAGAGATCTCCAGTAAAGAGGTAAAGAGACTGCAACCTGGTGTCCTCGTTATTTACCGCGACCTGCACCCCACAACTGCACCGCTACACCACCGTTAACAGCACCTATTTGCAACGGACGTCCCCCACTGACAGACAGGGCCACGGACCGGGTCTAGCCACCGTGACAACCCCAGGACTGAGATCCCAGAGGCCCGGCTCCGGGTACCCCTCGGCCCTGCGGCGGTGTGGGGGGCGCTCCGCAACTTGGCGTCACGAACAGGATCTACTTAAGCCTGAAGAATCAGGTCATGTGTGCCTAGAGACTGTAATTTACTGTACTTGAACCGTACTTTATTGAAAAGACTGTGTGTTGTGCCATTTGCCGCCAAAATCCGCCGCCATTGCAGCGCTGAGGAGAGCGCAGGAAGAGAAGAGGGGCGTGGAGTGGGCGTAGACAAGTTGGAGAGCGCGAACAGCAATGGCCGCCCATTCTAAATATTTCTGCACGGTGAGGACGTGTCCGTCAGCAGCAGAGATCCGCCTCCTAATTCTTAATGGGGGGCGGAGGCAGAGAAAACGAAACCGCTCCCGAAGGAGAGAGCGGGAAAAAGACCAGGAAGTGACCCGCGTGGAGGACGCTATGGCCAGCAGCTCCGAACCCGACAGTGGGGTTGAAGTGGAAGTCTCCCCCGACTACCCGGATGAGCCCAGTAGCCCGTCCTCCGTGGATAACACCAGATTCCTGAGAGCTGAGATGGAGGACTTATATAACCAGCTCCTCCAACTGAATGTGAGAGTCCAGGCTCCGCACCCGGTGGAGCCGGTAGAGGGTTCCCGGACATCGGAGTTCTCACCGGAAGAACCAGCGGGACCTGCTACGGAAAGTGAACTCGTACCAGTTGGTGAGTCCGCCGATCCTGCCCCGCCAGCCGAGGGTGTGTTAGTGGGTCCTGTAGCGGTACCACCTCTCCCGGGAACCCATAGACTCCAACGCCTGCTACCATGGGAGGAAGCCACGGGCATGGAACACCGTATGCGAGCCCCAATCACCCCTACTCCCTTGCTGTGTGAGGTCCACGCGGAGCGCACGGTGTGCCGCTGGGTGAACCCCGGATCCAATCTTATGGGGTTCCCCGGGGTGGAGACCCAGAAGGGGGAGATGGTACAGGCCTTAAGCTGGGAGGAATACCAAATCCAGCTAGAACATCGGTGGCGAGAGGAGGAGAAAGTACATCAGGCTGGGCGGGAGGCTCACCATCAAAAGGATTTGGCGGTCAAGGATCGGGCCCGCAAGGACCCCACCACTCACCAGGCCCTGCGCAGGCAGGGCATCGTCACCACCTTTAGGCTCCGAGGAGGCTGGGGCTTTATTAAGGAACCGGGGCTATATGCGGAGATCTTTGTCAACCGACGGGATGTTGAGTCACACCTTAGAGAGGGCCACCCCGATCGGGACCTCTACCCGGGAGATAGCGTTACTTACACCCGGCATTTTGGGGAAAAAGGGTGGTTTGCTCTGAACGTCTACAAGAAAGAGAAACCAGCCCCTGTAGCCAAGGTGCCACCGTGTGATCGATCCGTAACCACCCCGGTCGCCCCCACCTGTCTGATCACAGAACCTGCGATCTGCCGCATGACCCCCGCAACCACCGTAGTGGCCAAGGAAGTGCCTTTCCAAGTGACCAATGTTCCTGATGTACCAGCGCAGAAAGACGTGGGAACGCAGACCCTCATCACCGCACACGATCTGGTTGTGCAACAGACCCGCACCCATGGGGTGTACCTGGCCGCGGGAGTGAATCTGGAACCTGACCTGCCTGTATTGCAGGGGTTCCCCCGCCAGGTGGCGCCTCGTGGGGGATTTTGAATTGAATGCTCTTTTATGAAAATGTAAATAGTTACTGTTTGTTCTTTAAGTTGCTGCTAAACCCGTCCAGGGTAAACTTTAAAAAGGTGACCCCTTTGTTGACCCGGGGTCACTATTGTTGTTTTCTTGAAGTTTTGCACAAAGTTACACAAACTGCGAAATCATGGACTGTGCATGATTTGAACTTTCTTGTAAATAGTTTGCACCTTCTTAAAGGTGCTTCCTACTGGTTTTGTTTAAAGACATTTTGCGAAGATACCATTCCGGAGCCTTTGCATGGACTGGTAGGCTGAGAAGAAGAGCTACCTCAGAAAGACTTGATCTCCTCTTAAAGGGGAGGTTAGAATTGAACTTGAAAATGATACTGTTTTAGAACAGTAATGTCGAGATAATGCTTTGAAGAAAATGTAACTGTTTTTCATGGAAAAGTTATGTGTGTTTAATTTGTTTAAAATGTGAAACCTAGATAATGTTCTTTGAAGAGAAAGATGCAGAAAGCCCGTAGGGGTAGATGTAGAGTTCCGTTTAACTGAAAGTAAAGAAGTAATAACGAAGGTGAGGATAGAAGGTAAACCCTGCGTCCCCATAGAAAGTTAGTTCGTTACTAAGGACAGAAAGTAGACCCGTAGGGGTTAGTGAGTGAGTCCTTATAGGAGCAAGCAGAGTGTGCTCCATGCTCTCAAATTGAAAGGAATGTTATGTCTATACTATGTATAGTAGAGAAAGGCAGTAGGCCCTGGCTGAACGGGGCGGTCCTGTAAAAGAAAGGAGAGGCAGTAGGTCTGGTGCCATAGGGACAGGCGGTCCTGCAGGTTCAAAGTAGGAGAATGTGAAGTTACATTGCCCTGTAATGTGATTATAGGAAGGCCTTTGATAAACTAAGAGTGTATGTTTCTTAAAGGCAATGTTAATTTATTGTTCCAGCATTTGCACTTAGTAGAATACCCGGTTGGGTAATGAGAGTTAATTGTAGCCTGTTGCTATGATATTTGATTATGTTTTGTAACGTTAAAGTGTCCTCACCTCCCATAAAGGGAAGCCTGTTCAAGTATGCTTATTGTTTTGCACTCAACAAATTTGTATGTCTTTTTGCTAACCTGTATTGTTGTTTTCTTCCCAGTCCCGGAGTACTGTGTTTAACCAGGGGGGAGTGCAGCGCCCCAGAGTCCTGGTCGTTGCAGTACTGTGGCTCCGCCACTAAGGGGAGCCATGGTGCGTTCGATGGCACTGAAGGAGTTCCTCCAATCAGGTATCACAGACACCAATATGTTTCACAGCTGGGCCTCCGGGGGGAGCTAAGGGTGCTATTCATTAGGCCACTCCCCACCATAGTGGGTAAACTGGGGGTCAGGCAGGAAGTTAGTAGAGAAAGCTGACTGGATCGAACGAAGCAACACCTAGTGAGAGAGGGTGTTGTGGAGGAAGAGACAGAAGGGTCTCTGCCAGGGGTGGGATCCTGGCAGAGGCTTGGCATTGAAAGAACGTAACGGGACCGTGCCTGCTCAGAATAGCGGCGGTGCCCTAAGAAAGGATTAGAAGCGAGATAGATTGTGCTGAGTGAGAAACGAAATCAAGCAGAAGGAGAATACCAGCAGGGGTTTTGTTGAAAGAGGCAGCACCTTGCTGAGGCGCATTACCGGTGGCCGGAACGCCGAGGGAGTGGAATAATATACAGCTTTAAGCCATACTCCAAACAGCGGCAGGACAGTCAGTCTCAGGCGGGCTGTCTACCACATATCACCTATGAAGTCTTGGGGGGCAATTGCGGGAGAGGGGCGTCTCTAGGGTCCCGGAAGAACTCCAGGCCTACCTGACAAACGGGTGCCGTTCTTACTGTAACATCAGGAAGGGACGGAAGATTAGCAGAAGATCAGTTAATCGAGTTGTGAGGGAACTTAAGAAACAGACACAACAGTTGTGGGGTACTTTCCGTAAGCACAGCAGGGAAGGACTACAACACAAAGCGCTAAGAAGGAAGGCACTGATTTCCACCTGTGAGGAGAACTCTGGAAGTGCCATTGGACCGGCCGGACTTGCGCAGCCTGGTGGACCGGATTCCGGACTGAGGACCGAGAGATCTCCAGTAAAGAGGTAAAGAGACTGCAACCTGGTGTCCTCGTTATTTACCGCGACCTGCACCCCACAACTGCACCGCTACACCACCGTTAACAGCACCTATTTGCAACGGACGTCCCCCACTGACAGACAGGGCCACGGACCGGGTCTAGCCACCGTGACAACCCCAGGACTGAGATCCCAGAGGCCCGGCTCCGGGTACCCCTCGGCCCTGCGGCGGTGTGGGGGGCGCTCCGCATATGTAATATAAAAAACACAGTATGCACTCACTTTCCATGAATCCAGCGCCGACTCTTTACCACTGCACACGTCTTTGTTATATGATGTCACAACTGCAGTGCACATCATTGCTGCAGCCAATCACTTAACTCAGTGGCTCTGCTGATGTAGAAGGCACAAGGAGCTGAGCTCAGTGATTGGCTGCAGGAGAGATGTGTGCTGCATTTGGGACATCTCCACTGCAATCAAAACATCAAGAAAGGAGTAGTGTTTGAGAACCAATAATGGACTTGGTGATTGTAAAAACCTGCTAGTTTTACTAAAGTGCAGAGCCTCTTTAAAGAGGTTTCCTCACAAATAATACGAATCAGATAAGTCATTGGAATTGACTCATCCAAAAAGATTCCCAAAGCAAGTGAATCCCAGTACCATACATCTCAACAAAAATTAAGAACTTTCTATTCTTCTGATTGCTCACTGCATTATTCTTTCTAATTAATTCATTTCAGTTGGCCTATTGCTTAGTTTGGTTACTTTCCTGGTTAAGTATACTCTTCATTTCTCACATCATGCAGCACCATTTGTCTTTTGGTTTTATCGTACTCTTTCTAGCATTAAATGTTACTGCAATAAGCAGGTGGTTTCACAAAGACAACCCATTTCAAATGGCCTATTATATCATGTGGTCATCTAAGTGGGGGTCAAACCCTCTATTTGATGAAGAAAGGAGAGACGCTTAAGTAAGAGGAGATGATGGTACCCCTGAAGAGCCCCTTAGTAATGTGACATTAATAAGGAAAGACTGCCATCTGTCGGGTGGACGAAACCATGTGGAACCAACCGGCACTAGAAGAGTTGCAGGGGAAGCAAGTTAATGAGCGGGATCCAGTTAGGTGCCTTTGAAGATGAAGTTACTGGACACAGGTACTTTTATTCCTGTGTGTCAAACTGTGGCAGTATTTGTCGCCAAGAGGAGCAACGGTGCAGATATGGGCTGGAGATGTTGCTGAAGTGCGACGGGCATCAATGGAGAGCGTTCGCCAACGGTGTGCTGGGTGCAGTCAGATAAAGTCCAGACGATGCCCAGTGAAATCCAAAGATCCAACTATGCCAGTCAAGACCCATAACCCAGACTGCACCAGTCAAAATCAGAATCTTCGTCCTATGCTGGTCAAGATACAGAGCCCAGACGATGAACATCATGAGCCGGGACTCAGCCCTCTCTTCCTCATGCTTATTAGATACCCGCCGTCCTTCAAGCACCGAAGATTCATGAGGAGACATTGAACGGAGGAGGACGCCTGAGGTTACAGATGTCTGAGGCTATAAAAGGGTTGCAGGAACCCCATTCTTATGATCTAAAAGGTGATGGGGAAGGTTTTTAAGTAAAAAAACTGGTGACATGTTCCCTTTAAAATACCAACATTTAGCATTGCACAACCTTATACAGTGACTGCTAATGGAAATGTATAGGCATAGATGGCTTCCCTTGGGGATAATGCTAGGATTTAGGTCAGACAGACTTGTGGAGATCAGCTGATCAATGGGCTGGCTCCCATTTACAAAATGGTTATCCTCATGTGACACAAACTGGAAAAAAAAACAATAATTATCGTTGTACAGTGGGATAGGCAGGTTTATCAATGAGTTCAAACATTGTAGCGACAGCTTTTCACTGTTTGCTAATGATACCGTAGACACAAAGGCAACATTTTGTCAGCCTTAAGAGTCATGTTACAGTATTAAGAGTTTGTTTCCTGAGAAATCAGCAATGTAATGGACTTAATCCACACTGTTAGCTCTAACCATTATAGTTTCTGCAAATGCTGACACTTAACTACAGCACTCATTACATTTAATGTGATACAATGTTATCGGAAACTAGCTTTGCTAAGATACATGTTAATGAGTTGCAATAGCTAATTATCTACATATCTCTATATCACTGTCATCAACAAGTACTAATGGCCTAATGTGTGATTATGCAGGCCATGATAAAACTTGGTATGACGTATAAATGTCTTTTAAATATTATTATGATAGCTATCTGTTAAGTGGCAAATATCTTTAATAATTCTATGACTAAATTAAAAATTACATTTTAGTAGATTAATATGGCTTCTGATTATGGGAAATTGAAGGTAATACATAACAGGACACTTTATAGACAACGAGCCACAACATACATATATGCAATTGTTACTGACAATTTTTAATGTGCTGGTGGGTAACACCCAGTGTCGGACTGCGGTGGCCCACCAGTAGAAGTGACTCTGGGAGCCCACACTAAACTCCAATGCTCAGGCCTGGTTCACCCTCGTGTTGTAGAATTTGTTAGGAGGCTCGGTCATAAGTTTCATCATATTCACTAGAACAGGAAAACACGCTGCACATTGTTTTTTCCATTAAAAAGATGAACACTAACAGGAACAAAAAAGACCAGATTGTATCCCATTGGTTCTGCCCATCGCCATCTTTGTCTGTCATGTAACGCATCCTCTTCTTTTAGGAGTTCAGTTCTTCTGTTCCTGTAGCGATACTAAACCCCTGAATGCCGCTGTGATCCTGACTATACCTGATCATTTATAAGCCTTCAAGATGCAGTCGCTTTTTAGTTTTACGATTCTTTCTTTAGTCTTTTTAAGTTTACATGAAGGCTTGATTTTTTTCAATGAAGTCAACTGAGGTTGCATGTCATTTAGAGGGGTTGTCCCATATAAAAGATTATTACTCTGTAGGTTCATGGACACAAAAAAACAAACCCCCTGAGCTTCTAGGGTATGTGCACACAACATCTTTTAGGCGCCGGCCTGCCCACATTGTTTTTGCTATAGGAAGAGTCTCCAGAAACAGAACGGAGGAGTTTTTCCTGAAGCGTCTTTTTAGATTTTCTTTAAAGACTTATACATTAACTCATTTTTACATTGCTGTCTTTTTGCGCTTTTCTCTTACACTTTTTCAGGTGTTTTCCAAGCACAATAATCCTATAAAAGACTCTGTGTGCACATACCTTTGTTCACTCACAGGGTCCAGCGATGTCTCTTGCCACTGCTCTCGCCTTTGTTGATTGTCTGCAGCGGTCACTTCATGTCTACAATGCTGTAATCCATCACCAAGCTCAGAGGTTTCTGACATCTACATCAGACGCAGAGTTTGGTGACTGACTACAGCGTTGCAGACACAACTTCACAGCTGCAGCCAATCAACAAAGACCATAGGAAGAGTAAAACCTCAGTTTTTTTGTATTTTTTTATACCCCTGAGCTTATGGAGTACTTTTTAAAACGGGACAACCCTATTCATGATTTACTTTAACTTTTTTGGGCAAGGGAGGTTGGTAATTTTTTTTCCCCAATTAGATTTTTGCTATAAATAACAATATAGCTATATTAATGTGTTCATTCTGCATATAAAAATGCCAATTCTTATGACTTCCAGTTATTTATACATTAATGCAGACACATACACTGTATTTATTTCTATTTCTATAGTGTTTATGTACATTTGTATATACATTTATACACACACAGAAATAAGAGCAGTATCTGTGACAGCAAGGGCCATGAAGAAGATGGTGACATCCTGTCACCATCACAGTGGAGCAGAAGTGGAACGTATTGTGATATCATCAACTAGAGGGCAGAGAGTGTGGAGGGGGTTCAGGGAAAGTGCACCAGTGTGGGGCAAACGGGAAAAAGTTCCAGTGCTCACTTCCGGTCAGCACTGTGTTCCTCTGGAGCCTCCCCTCTCCCTCCTGATAGTGCCGACAACAGAGCTTGGAGTTTAGCGGACATGCAGTGCAGGGGACATCTTCTCTTCACTTCTTCCTTCAGCAGTGATTACACAGCCTTCCTGTCCGCATGTTCCAGTAGCCAAAGACTCCACAGCTGGTCTGTGCTTTCGGGTGGGGGTTACTGCTGTAAAGCTCCAGGAGCAGCATAGTGAGTGCAGTGCAAGGGGAAGGCTGTGCTGAAGATCTCTTTCTTCATTGTACCAAGAGACCCCCAGGGAGAGAGAGGCAAGAGACCTATTGAGCGCATGGTTCTCTGATGCTGCAGTCTGGGCCTGCTCAGCCCTGATCCCCACTTCTCCAAGCTACGTTATAACAGGCAATGCAGGAGCCAACTGTGAAGAAGTTACGAGTATGTCCATATTTTCTCCCCTCTTCTGATAGATAGGGAGGGGCGGAACTTAAATTGGGCATGCTATGTACCTTGGATTGCGAAGTATTCACCCCCTTAGCATTTTTTGTGTTTTGCTACCTCACAACCTAAAATTTCAGTTTTTTTAGGGTTTGCATCAGTTCATGTAAAGAACATGCCTACGACTGTCAACATTTGTTTTTCTTTTTATTGTGAAGCAAACAACAAGTAGGACAAAATTATTAAAACTTCAGTGAGCATAACTATTCACCCCCCCACTCCCTCATAAAGTCAGTACTTTGTAGAGCCTCTTTTTGCATCAGTTACAGGAGCAAGTTGCTTTGGATAAGTCTCCCTAAGCTTTCCACATCTTGCCACTGAGATTTTTGCCTATTACTGCAGTTGCCAAACTGCTCCAGCTCCTTCAAGTTAGATGGTTTCCTCTGGTGAACAGCAAGCTTCCAGTCTGACCACAGATACTCAATTGGATTAAGGTTCGGGTTTTGAAGACGCCACTCCAAAACATTTACATGTTTCCCCTTAAACCACTCGAGTGTTGCTTTAGCAGTATGCTTTGGGTCATTGTCTTGTTGAAAGATGAACCTCTGTCCCAGTCTCAAATAACTAACAGACCGAAACAGGTTTTGCTCAAGAATATCTTGGTATTTAACACCATCCATCTTCTCCTCTGCAGGAGTCAGAACTCTTACTGGTTGGTAGGGGATCAAATACTTATTTCCCACTGCAAAATGCAAATACATTTATATAATTTATACAATATGATTTTCTGGATTTTATTTTTGATATTCTATCTCTCAATGTTAAAAATAATCTACCCTTAAAATCATAGACTGTTCATGTCTGTCATTGAAAAAACTATATACAAAGGACACACCCCCGTGGTAGTAAGGAAAATATTTGTGAAAAAAGTCTCCGTGTAAAATTATACAAGTGATATATAAGTGCTTACTACCTGGGAAGAACCAGTATATTCATATCATGGACAGTCGGAAAATATACCTAAAAACCAAAAAAAGAGCACCACACACTGACCAAATAGTCCAATAAAATGATTTTTTATTATATAAAAATTATAACATTAATATAAAATGGGAAAAATGCACAGGTAAATACCAATTTTAAAATTAGATATCAAAATGTATAAAAAAATACAGAAAAAGGACGCATATCCAGGAATATAATACATATAAGTTCCAAAATAGGAAAAAACTGTATAAAACCCTAATGAATCACGGCTACACATATATTCAATAAGAAATTATTGTGCTGCTGACATTAAGTAGAATCCATAGAAATACCACTAAAAAACAAAAATGTGAGTGGTCCCATAAAAAAACGCCATTCAGGAGTCAGGGTCTCGCACAGTTTATAGTAAGTGATTATGCATTGTTGATCCGTATTTTATGTTGATTCCCTGACTGCCGTTCACTCCCCTCTCACGTCGATACTCAGGCTCCAAATATCAGTGATTATACACTGAAATTATTGCTTCTGACAGATTCTATAGTGAACCTCTGTGGGCCTTTCACTCGTACACTATATGACTATTTTTCAATTGGCACTTCATTGTTTTTTGTAAATGATCTGATTCATCATCACATAGTATGTTTTTGTTTTGTTTTTTATGGGACCAGTCACATATTTGTTTTTTAGTGGTATTTCTATGGATTCTACTTAATGTCAGCAGCACAATAATTTCTCATTGAATATATGTGTAGCCGTGATTCATTAGGTTTTTTTTTACAGTTTTTTCCTATTTTGGAACTTATATGTGTTATATTCCTGGATATGCGTCCTTTTTCTGCATTTTTTGATACATTTTGATATCTAATTTTAAAATTGGTATTTACCTGTGCATTTTTCCCATTTTTTATTAATGTTATAATTTTTATATAATAAAAAATCATTTTATTGGACTATATGGTCGGTGTGTGTTGCTCTTTTTTTGGTTTTTATGTCTGTCATTGAGCAAACTTACAAAATCAGCAAGGGATCAAATACTTATTTACCCCACTGTATATGTACATACCAATTGTTAGCTATTTGATCCCATAAATTTAATTTACAGCTCTGGCAAAAATTAAGAGACCACTGCAAAACGTTCAGTTTGTCTGATTTTTCTCTTTATAGGTATATTTTTGAGTAAAATGTAAATAGTTCTTTTATTCTATAAACTTCTGACAACATGTCTCCGAATTTCCAAGCATTAAATTTTGTATTTTTTTCCTGACAAAGAAAAATGGTCAAAATTAAAAAAACAAACAGTGCTTTCAGATCTCAAAAAATGTAAGGAAAACAAGTTCCTAATCATTTAGAAACAACAATACTAATGTTTTAACTCAGGAAGAGTTCAGAAATCAATATTTTTTGGAATAATCATGATTTTTAATTACAGCTTTCATGCGTCTTGGCATGCTTTCCACCAGTCCTTCACACTGCTTCTGGCGCAAAAATTTAAGCAGTTCTTCTTTGTTTGATGGCTTGTGACTATCCATCATCCTCTTGATTACATTCCAGAGGTTTTCAATGGGGTTCAGGTCTGGAGATTGGGCTGCCCATGACAGGGTTTTGATGTGGTGGTCACTTAATTTTTGCCAGAGCTGTATATTTTTGTCACTTCACCAACTTAGACTATTGAGTGCTGATGTATCACATACAAATCAAATTCCAAAAATATTTAAACACAGGTTGTAATGTAACAAAATAGGTAAAAAGCCAAGGGGGTGAATACTTTAGCAAGCCACTGTGCAAATTGTCTCTTCATAGAGGAAGAGGACTAGAATTCTAGTGCCACCTATTGGAAGTAGCAATCCTAACAGTCAATGTCGACCCTTTAACGAGCCTTGTCACTATCCAACCTGATGGAACTGGAGAGGATCTGCAAGGAAGAATGGCAGAGGATCCCCAAATCCAGGTGTGAAAAACTTGTTGCATCATTCCCAAGAAGACTCATGGCTGTACTAGCTCAAAAGGGTGCTTCTACTCAATACTGAGCAAAGGGTCTGAATACTTATGACCATGTGTGTGATATTTCAGTTTTTCGTTTTTAATAAATTTGTAAAAATTACTACATTTCTGTTTTTTTTTCAGTCAAGATGGGGTGCAGAGTGTACATTAATGAGAAGAAAATGAACTTTTTTAATTTAACAAATGGCTGCAATGAAACAAAGAGTGAAAAATGTAAAGGGGTATGAATACTTTCCATACCCACTGCATATACCAGGAAGGGGGACATATTTTCCAGGAAGGGGCTCACGATGGGGGACATAAGTATGATCTTACCAATGTTGGCTTTGAAATACTGCGGCTTTTCAGACCAAAAATGCCTTAAAAGCTGCCAGAGACCGAACCACATGGGAGAGTATTTGGACAGGCAGGTCCTCGGCGGATTCTCCTTGCTCGCTGCTCTGGAGGGATAGGTCTGTTCTTGCATGCGTGTACAGATACCTGTCACTTCATGCAGCGGTAAGAGAGAAGTTGTCAGGGAACCACCTGTCTGAAAATACCACCGCGTTTCACAGTCAAATCATACAGCTAGGGTCTAATACATACTGCCCGTGATTTGTGCAGCATGCATAAGCTATCACGCTCTCTTTAATTGCGATATGCACTTTTTAATAGATAACAATGGTGCTCCAGTAAAAATAATTTTCTTCATATTGATAATATAGAAATTATTGGCAATATATGCAATATTTAACACTATAATACTGTCAATGTATCTATTTATCCATTACATATCTATCTATCTATCTATTTACCTATTACATATGTGACAGGGTCACTGGCACCATACGTGAGGGGAGATATATGTCACAAAGGTTGCTTTCCTGCATGATGTGAAAGCCATAAGTTTTTCTCCAGTATTATATGTGCTGAGAGCAATCTAGTCACTACATGGGGCTGGCTTTCATGGTGGGTAGGTCAGAGATGGGCAGGACGCCTACCCACCATATCTCCACCTCTAGGGTGTGGCTGCACGGAGTTAAATGTCCAGCCAGTTGTTATTTCCTCTGTGTTGTTTGGAGATAGGAATCATCCAGACTGAAGCTCCCGCGAGAGCTGCCGTATGTGTTGTCCCAGAAGGCGGAAGCCATACTGGGAAGGACTTTAGATGAACTTTATAATTTTCATTTGGCCAGAAAGGCTGTTTTCTATTACTTGTTTGGGCTTTATGGTTTATGAAGCAATAAACCAACCAGAGATTTTAATCAAACGTGTTCCTGTGTCTGCCTCGGGGAACAGCTAAGTGAGCCAACCTTCCACACACATCTATCTATCTATCTATCTATCTATCTATCTATCTATCTATCTATCTATCTATCTACCTATCTATCCCATATATTTCTGCCTTTCTGTCTGTCTGTCCATCTAGCTACCTACCTACATCCATCTATTTAGAAATTATTGCAGAACTGGATTTTCCCACAAGGAAGAGAGAAGAAAGTTTACCGAGGAGGGAAATGCGTAACACGGAATTATGCCAAATCAGTAACATTAATAATATACAGGTCCTTCTCAAAAAATTAGCATATAGTGTTAAATTTCATTATTTACCATAATGTAATGATTACAATTAAACTTTCATATATTATAGATTCATTATCCACCAACTGAAATTTGTCAGGTCTTTTATTGTTTTAATACTGATGATTTTGGCCTACAACTCCTGATAACCCAAAAAACCTGTCTCAATAAATTAGCATATCAAGAAAAGGTTCTCTAAACGACCTATTACCCTAATCTTCTGAATCAACTAATTAACTCTAAACACATGCAAAAGATACCTGAGGCTTTTAAAAACTCCCTGCCTGGTTCATTACTCAAAACCCCCATCATGGGTAAGACTAGCGACCTGACAGATGTCAAGAAGGCCATCATTGACACCCTCAAGCAAGAGGGTAAGACCCAGAAAGAAATTTCTCAACAAATAGGCTGTTCCCAGAGTGCTGTATCAAGGCACCTCAATGGTAAGTCTGTTGGAAGGAAACAATGTGGCAGAAAACGCTGTACAACGAGAAGAGGTGACCGGACCCTGAGGAAGATTGTGGAGAAGGACCGATTCCAGACCTTGGGGAACCTGAGGAAGCAGTGGACTGAGTCTGGTGTGGAAACATCCAGAGCCACCGTGCACAGGCGTGTGCAGGAAATGGGCTACAGGTGCCGCATTCCCCAGGTAAAGCCACTTTTGAACCATAAACAGCGGCAGAAGCGCCTGACCTGGGCTACAGAGAAGCAGCACTGGACTGTTGCTAAGTGGTCCCAAGTACTTTTTTCTGATGAAAGCAAATTTTGCATGTCATTCGGAAATCAAGGTGCCAGAGTCTGGAGGAAGACTGGGGAGAAGGAAATGCCAAAATGCCTGAAGTCCAGTGTCAAGTACCCAGTCAGTGATGGTGTGGGGTGCCATGTCAGCTGCTGGTGTTGGTCCACTGTGTTTCATCAAGGGCAGGGTCAATGCAGCTAGCTATCAGGAGATTTTGGAGCACTTCATGCTTCCTGGCACCTGCTCACAGTGCCAAAACCACTGGTAAATGATTTACTGACCATGGTATTACTGTGCTCAATTGGCCTGCCAACTCTCCTGACCTGAACCCCATAGAGAATCTGTGGGATATTGCGAAGAGAAAGTTGAGAGACGCAAGACCCAACACTCTGGATGAGCTTAAGGCCACTATTGAAGCATCCTGGGCCTCCATAACATCTCAGCAGTGTCACAGGCTGATTGCCTCCATGCCACGCTGCATTGAAGCAGTCATTTCTGCCAAAGGATTCCCGACCAAGTATTGAGTGCATAACTGAACATTATTATTTGATGTTTTTTTTGTTTGTTATTAAAAAACACTTTTATTTGATTGGACGGTTGAAATATGCTAATTTATTGAAACAGGGTTTTTGGGTTATCAGGAGTTGTAGGCCAAAATCATCAGTATTAAAACAATAAAAGACCTGACAAATTTCAGTTGGTGGATAATGAATCTATAATATATGAAAGTTTAATTGTAATCATTACATTATGGTAAATAATGAAATTTAACACTATATGCTAATTTTTTGAGAAGGACCTGTAGATTTAATATGAGGAATGACACATCATGATACATTATTTAGAGTTTGATAAATTATTCATTATCATTGCTTTATTCTATGCAATCTTTACCCTCTCTACTTTTTAAATTCACTTGGGAAATGTTAGATTTAGTTTGATTTGATATCTATTATTTAAGGGATGCTCAATAGTTTTTGTTCAAGTAGCTGATGAAAATCAAGGTTTATTCCTAGGGTGAGCTGACGTAATGTGGTATGTATAGAAAGCTAGTGTGTTTAACCCCTTCATCCCGAAGCCTGTTTTCACCTAAGTGACAGGGCCAATTTTTACAATTCTGACCACTGTCACTTTATGAGGTCATAACTCTGGAACGCTTCAACGGATCCTGGTGATTCTGACATTGTTTTCTCGTGACATATTGTACTTCATGATAGTGGTAAAACTTCTTCGATATGACTTGCATTTATTTGTGAAAAAAACAAAAATTTGTCTAAAATTATGAAAATTTAGCAATTTTCAAACTTTTAGTTTTTATGCCCTTAAATTAGAGAGTTATATCACATAATATAGTTAATAAACAACATTTCCCACATGTCTGCTTTACATCAGCACAATTTTGGAAACATAATTTTTTTTTGTTAGGGAGTTATAAGGGTTAAAAGTTGACCAGCGATTTCTCATTTTTGCAACAAAATTTGCAAAACCATTTTTTTTTACAGACCACCTCACACTTGAAGTGACTTTGAGGGGTCTATATGATAGAAAATGCCCAAAAGTGACACCATTCTAAAAACTGCACCCCTCAAGGTGCTCAAAACCACATTCAAAAAGTTTATTAACCCTTCAGGTGCTTCACAGGAATTTTTGGAATGTTTAAAAAAAATTGAACATTTAACTTTTTTTCACAAAATTTTCACTTTAGATCCAATTTGTTTTATTTTACCAAGGGTAACAGGAGAAAATGGACCACAAAAGTCGTTGTACAATTTGTCCTGAGTACGCCGATACCCCACATGTTGGGGTAAACCATTGATTGGGCAGAGCTCGGAAGGGAAGGAGCACCATTTGACTTTTCAATGCAAGATTTGCTGGAATTGAGATCGGAACCCATGTCGCGATTGGAGAGCCCCTGATGTGCCTAAACAGTGGAAACTCCCCAATTCTAACTGAAACCCTAACCCCAACCCTAACCCCAGCCCTAACCCCAACCCCAACCCTAGCCCTAACCCTAGTCCTAACCCTAACCCTAATGGGAAAATGGAAATAAATGCATTTTTTAAAATTTTATTACTTTTCCCTAACTAAGGGGGTGATGAAGGGGGGTTTGATTTACTTTTATAGCATTTTTTTGGCGGATTTTTATGGTTGGCAGCCATCACACACTAAAAGACGCTTTTTATTGCAAAAAATAGTTTTTGCATCACCACATTTTGAGAGCTATAATTTATCCATATTTTGGCCCACAGAGTCATATGAGATCTTGTTTTTTGCGGGACGAGTTGACGTTTTTATTGGTACCATTTTCGGGCACATGACATTTTTTGATCGCTTTTATTCCAATTTTTGGGAGGCTGAATGAACAAAAACCAGCAATTCCTGAAATTCTTTTAGGGGGGGCGTTTATACCGTTCCATGTGTGGTAAAATTGATAAAGCAGCTTTATTCTTCAGGTCAGTACGATTACAGCGATACCTCATTTATGTAATTATTTTATGTTTTGGTGCTTTTACACAATAAAAACTATTTTATATAAAAAAAAATTGTTTTTGCATCGCTTTATTCTGAGAGCTATAACTTTTTTATTTTTCTGCTGATGATGCTGTATGGCAGCTTTTTTTTTGAGGGACAAGATGACGTTTTCAGCTGTACCATGGTTATTTATATCCGTCTTTTTGATCGCGTGTTATTCCACTTTTTGTTCGCCTGTATGATAATAAAGCGTTGTTTTTTGCCTTTTTCTTTTTTTTTTTTTTCGGTGTTCACTGAAGGGGTTAACTAGTGGGATAGTTTTATAGAGCGGGTCGTTACGGATGCGGCGATACCAAATGTGTACTTTTATTGTTTTTTTTAATTTACATAAATAAATGGATTTACTGGGAAATGTTTTTTTTTTCTTTATTTGTGGATTTTTTTTTTTAATACATTCTATTTTTTTTTTTACTTTCTACCATTGTCCCAGGGTGGGACATCACTGTATTAGATCAGATCGTTGATCTGACAGGCAAGTTCAGGAGGCTTTCCGGTGCCTGCTCTCAGCAGCTCTCAGCAGGCGCCGGCTAGCCAGGTCATTTCATGACCCGGAAGGAGTCCCGCGGCCATCTTGGATCCGAGGACTCCTTCCGGATCACCGGAGCAACGCGATCTCATTGCGTTGCTCCGGGGGGAGAGCGCAGGGAGCCCCCATCCCTGTGCGATCCCCCTCTATGCCGCTGTCACTACTGACAGCGGCATCAGAGGGGTTAAATGCCCGCAATCGGCGCTAGCGCCGATCGTGGGCATTGCTGCGGGGTGTCAGCTGTCATATACAGCTGACACCCGCGCCATACTAGTACTGCAGCTGGCACAAATGCAGTGCCGGCAGCGCAGTACTAGTACGGCGCATGGCACGAAGGGGTTAACTAAACTTAAAGGAAAGAATTCACAAATTAATACATTAAAGTGATGACTAAGGAACTAGTGATACTCAGTTGAGAATAAATCTAGATGCCACAGCATGACTTTTTGGTAAACGTTTATAGAAATGGTTAATATGAAACATTGCAACATACTTAGAGGCATCACCAATAATACACTGAGAGATGCCGCCATTGTGAAGGTGAAATGTATGCTAAAGACTGATTAATGGGAATCTGTAAGGCTACTTTCACACTAGCGTCGGACGACGCACGACGAATTGCGTCGTTGCGACATACCGATGCAAGCAGTGAAAGCGCCGTACAATGGGGCAGCAGATGCTGTTTTTCAACGCATCCGCTGCCCCATTGTGAGGTGCGGGGAGGCGGGGGCGGAGTTCCGGTCTCGACGCACCAAAAAACGTTACATGCAATGTTTTTTGGTGGCGACAGTCCGACGCAACCGTCGCACGACGGTTGCGACGTGTGGCAATGCATCGCACTGCATCGCTAATGCAAGTAAATGGAGAAAAAACACATCCTGCAAGCACTTTTGCAGGATGCGTTTTTTCTACAAAACGACGCATAGCGACGTGCAGTGCACGACGCTAGTGTGAAAGTAGCCTAACCAGGGTTATACTTCCCAATCTGAGGTCAGCATAAAATATGTAAAGAGACCTGGATTCCAACACTGGATCACTTACTGGGCTTCTTACGATAGTTTTAATAAAACACAGCTTTATCTGGTTCAAGCATGTTAGACTTGTCAGGGTTAACCTCCTTCTAACCCCACAACACTGACAGAGTTCTAACCACACTGCAAAGGCAGAAAGATGCCAATCAGTGGTATGGGTGGGAACATCGCAAGCTTATGTATATCGATCCTGACATAGCAGAAACTTATACTGCAGCAGATAAAACTTTATTACATCAGAAGCACAGTAAATGACACATCACTGGAATCATGGTCTTTGCCCCTTCTTTATGCAGTTCTCAGATGGCTCAGGGTAAACCTACTGACAGATTCCCTTTAAACTTTCACTCCCAGCTGTAATCGTCATCTTAGGAATCTTTCACGTTTCAGTCTTTTGGCGTCAGTTTGAATCCGCCGTTTTCATCAAATAGCGGATCCGCCATTTTTTTTTGCGGATCCGCTATTTTCCCATAGACTTGCATTAGCGACGGATTGTGACGGATGGTCGTCCGTTCCATCCGCCATGTGACGGATCCGTCAAAATTTTGCGGACGTCATCTAGACATAGACGGACATTATAAAGTTTTTTGTCTGCGCCGAAATGGCGGTTCGCGACGGATCCGTCGCGTCCTCCTTTCCATAGAATGGCCACCTATGGGCGACGGATCCATCGCGACCGTCATTTCGGCGGATCCGTCGCCCCAATCCGCTTTCTCAATTGCGCATGCTCCAAAAAGTAGATACTTTTCCCAGACAACCCCCAAGTAACAGATCCATCAAAAAAACGGATCCGTTAGAACTGTTTTCTCAACAATTGTGACGGATCCATCGATCCGTCACTATGTCGGAGCAGACTGACGCCAAACAACTGAAGTGTGAAAGAAGCCTTAAGGGCAACTGAACACAATGGGTCTACATCTATCCTCTGATTTCACCCTAGAAGATTAAATTCATCATTCTCTGAATATTTTGAACTCTTTTTTTAGTCCTCAGCATCCCTCACATAATCACATTTCTCCCATCACTAATCACACATTTGAGACACTTCCACAAAAAAATGGCATTCTCCACACCAATCTGTAATATCAGAGATGACAGATCCACAACCATCTTATACAGGTGCACTTCATCTTCTCTCCAAAAATTCTTAGTTAACACTTCCAAATCTTGATGCTTCATAGTCACACCACCATGCCGCAGATCAAACTGCAAAATCTTTTTATCCAGTTTAATGCATGTCTTATTGATTTTTACAAGTTCCAAGCCCACCTTGCAACAACATAAGAACAAGCTGTCACTTTATGAGGTTATAGCTCTGGAACACATCAACGGATCCCACTGGTCCTGAGAATCTTTTTTCGTGACATATTATACTTCATGTTAGTGGTAAAATTTCTTCGATATGACTTTATTATGAAAAAAACGGAAATTTGCCAAAAATGTTGAACATTTTGCAATTTTCAAACTTTTCATTTTTGTGCCCTTAAATCAGAGAATCAAATACTGTATTTTCCGGCGTATAAGACGACCCCCCAACTTTTCTAGTTAAAATATAAAATCTTCTTAAAAGTCAGGGGTCTTCTTATATGCCGTGTGTTGTCTTATAGGGCGGGTGACCAATGTGCATATGGTGGGGTGGGGTGGTCCCGATGACGAAGAGCGGGGGCGTCTAACAGGGAAGGTGTAAGTGGAATATCCCCCATTGCCTCATTGTAGCAGCGATGCTCTCTGTGCTGGGGGGCGGCTCCTCTATGTGCAGCATGGGGTCTCCGAGCTGGGGGTGGCGGCAGCTCCTTTTTGTGCAGTGTGGGGGCTCTGTGCTGGGAGGGGCGGCGTCGGCATATCTCTGTGCAGCATCGGGGCTCCGCCGGCATTTCCTCAAAGCCCGGAGGCACCGGCAGCTCCATTGCTGCGATGCGGTGACCTCCGGGAAAATGGCTGCTGGTGGTGGCGCATGCTCAGATTCAGATCTCGTCTCCCGAGATCTCGGGACGAGACCTGAATATGAGCATGCGCCACCCCCAGTGGCCATTTTCCTGAAGGCCACCGCATCATAGCAATGAAGCTGCCGGTGCCTCCGGGCTTTGAGGGAATGCCGGCGGAGCCCCGATGCTGCACAGAGATATGCCGACGCCACCCCCCAGCACAGAAAGCATCGCTGCTTTGCTACAATGAGGTAATGGGGGATACGCCACTTACACCTTCCTTGTGAGACTCCCCCTCTCTTCGTCATCGGGACCACTCCACCCCCACCCACCATATGCACCCGCCCTATAAGACGAGAGCCGGCGTATAAGATGACCCCCGACTTTTAAGAAGATTTTCAGGGGTTAAAAGGTCGTCTTACAAGCCAGAAAATACGGTAGTTAATAAATAACATTTCCCACATGTCTACTTTACTTTTGGAAACATAATTTTTTTTGTTAGGAAGTTATAAGGGTTAAAAGTTGACCAGAGATTTTCCAACAAAACTTACAAAACCATTTTTTTTAGGGACCACCTCACATTTGAAGTGCGTTTGGGGGGTCAATATAACAGAAAATACCCAAAAGTGACACCATTCTAAATACTGCAGCCCAACATTTTACTTTTTTCACCAAAAATTTACTTTGGAACCATTTTTTTTTATTTTCACAAGGGTATCAGGAAAAAATGGACCACAAAACTCATTGTGCAATTTCTCCTGAGCACGCCAATACCCCATATGTGGGGGAAAGCCACTGTTTGGGCACATGGCAGGGCTCAGAAGAGAGGGAGCACTGTTTGATTTTTTTAACACAAAATTGGCTGGAATAAATGGCGGGCTGTGCTACAGATGTATTTGGTAAGCTAGTTGACTAATGTAAAAGAGGAAAAAAAAAAAGTTGTTCAATGAGTAAAAATGTTTTCAATCTAAGCATCTTTTCTTAGAACTTTCTAATATGAACAGTTTTTGTAATGTCAAACTGACTTGACTATAGAAATAGATGAATGTAGTAACCATCCGCCCATCTAATAACACAGTCCACTGACAAACTTTTGTTTTTTTAATTAAAAAATGGACCAAAAATTATTTTTCTTAGCTATTTGTGATAAGTCAGACTGTTCTATGCAGAACACTGACTCAAACCGACCATGTCACTGACAGAGGTAACACCATCCTGATGTGACTTAGGCAAGTGATATGCCATAAATTCCATAATGCTTCCTCCCCGCTAAAACGCTTGCAGGAGGCCAACTGAGACTTGCGTTTGATACTTTTACTGCTTGAATGGTTGCTGCCTGTGGTGGTGATGGGCCCACATTCCTAGTCAAGGTATAGTTTTTTTCACTACCCCAGTATATTGCCATAGTCACTTTTTTTGACCATACATGTTGAACAACACTATAGTACACTCCAATTATTCAAAGCTTGTCAAAAAGGACATAAGAGGAAATTCTAGCTAGGTAGGTACACATATAGAAAACAAAATATGGCAGCAGGCAACAATATAAGTGTGACATGTACAGTTCTGAAATGAGTCTAGTAAAACATATGTGCAAAAACACAGACATGCATAGTTAAATGTCTACGTTTCTTAAACATTCTTTTTATTTTTTTAACAAAATTGAACACCTTTCCCCAAAATAGCGGGATAAAAAATGATAAGTAAGTAGATGTCCAAAAAGCCAGCATCTGCAAAATGTGCTGTATTGTGACGTGTACAATTGTAAAATTTGACTAGTTAAACAATCATTCCTCCAAAAAAGATTGCTCAAAAAATTGGAAAATTAAGTACTAGTGATGAGCGAATATACTCATTACTCGAGATTTCCCGAGCACGCTCGGGTGTCCTCCGAATATTTTTTTAGTGCTCGGAGATTTAGTTTTCCTCACCTCAGCTGGATGATTTACATCTGTTAGCCAGCATGAGTACATGTGGGGGTTGCCTGGTTGCTGGGGAATCCCCACATGTACTTATGCTGGCTAAGAGATGTAAATCATTCAGCTGAGGTGAGGAAAACTAAGTCTCCGAGCACTAAAAAATACTCGGAGGTCACCCGAGCGTGCTCGGGAAATCTCGAGTAACGAGTATATTCGCTCATCACTAGTACCGACGCTTTTTGCTAGCTAGCACACCATCTTTATTTTCCCGTAAAAATATTATGCTGCCTTGCTGATGCTTTCTTAAAGTATTAAGAATGAAGAAAAGACATGTAGAACAGTAATTTAAATGCAGAAGGGCAGATGCCAACTACAGCATATCCCTGATTAATTACAGTTTGTTAGTGCTGCTGCTGAACAATATCTGCCCATCATAGCAATTAAATAACTGTGTTATTCACAGACTATTGCACCCACTGCTGCAATTGTACAACACATCACTGTCTACAGTATTTGTCCAATATTTTAGGGATTTCTTTTCCTATCTCTATTGCTGAGCCATGAGCTCTGACAACTTCTCACTATCTTATATCACCCTTTAGTGGCTGCTTCCATCCTTGCCTAGGCTTTTAAACAGGCTAGGATACTTCCTTTTGATTGGCTCTACTATACCATATGATGTTATAGCTGCAAGACATTATGGGGAAGCCTGCACGGTAGTGTCCAAGATCATATCAGTCTTCCTTGGTTGATGCAATCTTTTCCAATGAGTAAAAAGGGCAGCAGTCATATTTTTGGCGATTTGCACAAATGAATTCGCAAATTGTCCATTTGATCAAATTTGCATTTCATAAAACTTTTATCTAAATTAACTCTAATACATATATTAGAGATGATTGAATCAATTAGCTGAATATACAGTATATATAGTCTTTTTTTTTTACTATACATATTACTTGTCTGATACTATCTAACTATGCACTTTCCTTTGGTCACAGAAACTATA
The DNA here is from genome assembly GCF_051348905.1 of Ranitomeya variabilis. Classification (NCBI taxonomy): domain Eukaryota; kingdom Metazoa; phylum Chordata; class Amphibia; order Anura; family Dendrobatidae; genus Ranitomeya; species Ranitomeya variabilis. The sequence goes on from NC_135236.1 coordinate 532,319,283, forward strand.
TTTTGCATTTTAATTAAAGGAGGACACATCTGTATGCATTACTTGTAAAGATGCACAAACATGTCTCTGTCCCTGAAGTGTGCAGTTAAAATCCAACTTGTCATAATTCAACTGAAATGATACCATACGGAACAATTCTAACTTTCTTGGCTGGTGTTATATGTCGTTTCCTAGTGAGCCTGATTTATAGTTTAATAACATAGCTAGTCTGCGGCAATGCACCCAATGCACCAATTCATTTCATTAGTAGGAACATTTCAGAGAGTGCTGCGATGTAGATCTGCCTGCTTGGCATCTGCTCCGTACTCCTGATTATACTGCTATTTATATCTTTTCTTGTTGCTACGTTTTATTGTTATGGTTTGGGGGAGAACAATGAAGAGGCTACAAAATGAGCACTAAGAACACAAACCACAATTTCCATTCCCTCGCTGGAATATTTCAAGTATAGTAGTCAATGAGAATTCATGGCGCATAGCCACATGAATATGAGAAGAGGAAGAAGTGTTCTGCTGAATTTAAGGAATGTAATTGTGCACAATGCACAGGAGATGTATTATCGGAAGTCATTCTTGCAGACAACAGCAAAGTGATCGTTCTACAGTAATCAAAGGAATAATTCTGTGACAGGATCAAGATTTTCCCGTCATAGCCTTGAATGGCAAAAGCGGCTTTAAACGGTTTAGAATGCAAAGAATTTATAAAACTATACATGTCTATAGTGATATCTATAGACAGTTCTTCCACCTGGACAACCACTTACGATAAGAGGGCCACTTCTATTAGTTCAAGTTCATGATGACATACATCACATATGGCAGAGAAAATGAAACATTGGTTCTACACAGCAAAATCTCTATGCCCGATTAAGAAGCCTACATGCATAGAATTTTTGGTTTTGCAGAATTGTTTGGTTTCGCGTCATTTTTTCTTTAAAAGCATGCTCTAGGTACAGTATGGCATTATTTTGCAGTCATTTTTGTCACTGACTTTTCTATAGAGCTTCACAAACTTCAGGAAAAAGCTAAATAATAAAGACTATCACTAAACAACCCCATTAAGGATGCAAATAAAACACTTAAAGCATGGCATTTTAAACAGCACATGTATCTCCTAGAGGAGCTTTTAGTTACAAACTATCTTGTGTCCTAAGGATACTTGGCAAGAAAGACGCCAATACAGGTAAATACCATGATAGAACAGCGAGCAAAGCCCACTGCTCTATAAGTGTCCATCTTCTCAGCTGCAGACCGCTTTAGACCTGCAGCTTAAGAGACATCGGTGTTCCCACACATGTGGTGCGGTGACGTAATTGTATCATGCCAAGACTTTGCAGCTCTGCTATAAAGCCAGATGAGTGGACGGAGGCTGTGGTGCCAGGTATCAGGATTAGGAGAGTATAATCTTTATTGAGTTTTAAAATATCGCATTTTGGGGGGCATCATACTGAATTCTGAAGGGGCTAGTAGGGGACGATCATACTGTATAAAAAGGGTGCTATTAGAGGGAGACCATCATACTGCAAACAGAGGAAGCTGTGGGGGGAGATCATCATAATGTATACAGAAAAGACTCTGTGTTGGGGGGCATCATACTGTATATAGAAGGGGCTCAGGGATTGAGGTCATCATATTGTAAACAGAGGGGGCTGTGGTGAGGAAAACCATTATACTGTATGCAGAGGGTGCTGTGGATGACCATCATACTATACATAGAGGGAGAGTACAGTACTGTATACAAAGGAAGCTGTTGGGGACCATCATACTGTATACAGAAGGAGCTGTGGGATCATCATACTGTATACAGAGGGAGCTGTGAGACCATCATACTGTATACAGAGGGGACTGTGGGGGAGATATAATCATACTGTATACAGAGGGTTCTGTGGGGGGAGACCATTATACTGTATGCAGAAGGAACTGTGGGATCATCATACTGTATACAGAGGGAGCTGTGAGACCATCATACTGTATACAGAGGGGACTGTGGGGGAGATACAATCATACTGTATACAGAGGGTTCAGTGGGGGGGAGACCATTATACTGTATGCAGAAGGAACTGTGGGATCATCATACTGTATACAGAGGGAGCTGTGAGACCATCATACTGTATACAGAGGGGACTGTGGGGGAGATATAATCATACTGTATACAGAGGGTTCTGTGGGGGGGAGACCATTATACTGTATGCAGAAGGAACTGTGGGATCATCATACTGTATACAGAGGGAGCTGTGAGACCATCATACTGTATACAGAGGGGACTGTGGGGGAGATACAATCATACTGTATACAGAGGGTTCTGTGGGGGGAAGACCATTATACTGTATACAGAAGGAACTGTGGGATCATCATACTGTATACAGAGGGAGCTGTGAGACTATCATACCGTATACAGAGGGGACTGTGGGGGGAGACCATTATACTGTATGCAGAAGGAACTGTGGGATCATCATACTGTATACAGAGGGAGCTGTGAGACCATCATACTGTATACAGAGGGGACTGTGGGGGAGATACAATCATACTGTATACAGAGGGTTCTGTGGGGGAAGACCATTATACTGTATACAGAAGGAACTGTGGGATCATCATACTGTATACAGAGGGAGCTGTGAGACCATCATACTGTATACAGAGGGGACTGTGGGGGAGATACAATCATACTGTATACAGAGGGTTCTGTGGGGGGAAGACCATTATACTGTATACAGAAGGAACTGTGGGATCATCATACTGTATACAGAGGGAGCTGTGAGACTATCATACCGTATACAGAGGGGACTGTGGGGGGAGACCATTATACTGTATGCAGAAGGAACTGTGGGATCATCATACTGTATACAGAGGGAGCTGTGAGACCATCATACCATATACAGAGGGGACTGTGGGGAAGATACAATCACACTGTATACAGATAGTTCTGTGTGGGGGGGGGGACCATTATGCTGTATACAGGAGGAGCTGTGGGGGGAACGTCATACTGTCCTTGCATATAGATTTGTCAGGGAATAATTTAAACAAGTAAAATACAGGCTATTTAGTTGTGACTATACCAATGAGAAATGACTGTACCATCCATTACTACATGAACTTTGTAAGTGAAATCAGCACTGCTAAATGATGTACCGTACTTATACCCATATGTGCTTGGATCACTCTCATCCGTATAGCCTGTATTTTACTTGTTGAAATAATTCCCTGACAAAGCTATAATAGAAACATGCATCAGGTGCATTTCTTCTAGGTGACCACGTTTCTCAATATTTATACACTATGTTGATTTCTTGTATGTGAATTTCTTTATCTCCTATATGCAACAAAAACTTTTTACCACTTACACAAAACTATTTGGGAGCATTCATGCAGAGTCTTTTTCCATTACTTATTACAGCCCCTTCTGGAGTTTCGTCTTACTCACCTGGTTGATTTACTTATTCTGTCTGATGTTGTATGTTTTTAATACCTTTCAATCATGCAACAATAAAGATTATGTATTATTATATTTACTTTTTGAGTTCTGCACTCTCATTTATTTCGGATATATGTATATAAGGGCTGTGGGGGCCTCATCATATTGTGTATATAGCGGGCTGTGGGGGCCATCAAATTGTATATAGGGGTCTGTAGGGTCTTCGCCATATTATATAGAGGAGGCCTGTAGGGGCCTAATCATATTGTTTATAGAGGGCTGTGGGGGCTATCAAACAGTATACAGGAGGCTGTGGGGCCTAATCATATTGTACATAGAAGTCTCTAGGAGTTTTATAATGTATATAGGGATCTGTGGGGACATTACATTGTAAATAAGGATATCATATTGCATATACGGAACTGTGGTGACACTTAGGACATTAATTGTATTAATGAGGGTATTATTAGTTTTGATGGGGCACTCAGAGGACAATTTTACTTTAAGGCGACACTCAAGGATATTTCTTGCTTGAAGGGGAGATTATAGCCTTCAAAGGAGCATGTTGGGCATTATTATTTTCTAGGTAACACACTGGGGGCATTATTACTTGCTAGAAAGTACACTGAGAGCATTACTACTTTCTAGGTAGCACAGTGGAGGTATTACTAACAGTTATGGGACACCATTATTTTGTAATGACACATTTTTTTTAAGTATTGGGGTCACTGTTCCAGGCAACAAGAGCAGGCAGGATGGGGAGTTTTTGTAGGTTGGGAATAGGTGGGAACAGAGCTGGAAATGTGTCTTTCTTATAAAGTCTGCAGATACAACTCATGTCCAGAAGAAGTCGTCACAGTGTTACCTTAGTTATAAATACTGTCCCAAACTGCTGAGGTTGAGCTGTGCACCAAAAAGTAATGTTCCCATGGCATCCTCCAAGCTCAGCAACACAGATCTAGAAGGAGCCACAACCTCGCTCCCAAGACTTATACCTCCCCTCCTACCATAACATCTGGTAGACGCCCCTAGTTCCATTTTAGTGGTGGAGGACCAGTCCCACAACCCATGTGCTCTCCCATAAATACATCCATGATATTAAAAGTATTTTAAGATTGCTATGTATATTAGAAATAAATAGAAAATGGTTATCATGAATTAACCAAAGTAGAGTAAATCAAGACAATGATCATAGACAAATCATGCAGAAATTAAAATGAACTCAAAGTCTGCTTGAATGGACATCAACTAAAATAAAAGGGAATCGGAGTGTGAATAAAAACAGAAGAGCTGTAATTTGTAAATGATCTACTTTATATCCTTAGCAATTAGCTTGTAAAGTAATAGTGGAGACTCTGAAGGGCAGTGCCCATTTCATACATTTGTAATTTCAGTCTAAATGTAATAGGCGACTAAAAGTTATAATGGTTGGAAGAAAAAAAGGAAAACCATGTAACCGACCCTAAGAACCTAACGTTAAAATAAAAAAATTAATTTCAATATATTCGTGCTAATTTTCTCTTCTCATTTCCAAGGGGTTTCTCTGCTATATTGCTTCAACTACTAAAACTTACTTTATCTTCCCTAACATTAGCTGTATGCAATTATAACACGTGCGCTTCATTACCAACACCCAGAGCTCCACCTTCTAATGAAACCACTTAAATCCAACTAATGCATTTCTTTCCCGTCAATTTCATGTTTCACATGTAATTCCTAAAGCATTTTCAGAAGATAGAGCTCAGTTCTTCCCATAAACTTACATTTCTAGTCAAACGTAAAAGAATCAAGGTTGTTCTAGAACGCATTGAGCCTACCAGACTGTGTAATTACACAAGCTAAGTATGTCATTTCTACACATTCAGTATGGGGCATGAGAGCAGCTCAAAGTAGTAGCATTTGTATCCTTTCAAAGACATTATAAAAGCCTAGTAGCAATACATGCCTTTCATAAATATAGAGATTGAATATGCATAAACTGTATCAAATAATACATACCGAAAAAAACCTTCTATTTCATATTCATGTCCATGTGATCCACTAAATTAGTTCTACTTCTTGGTATCTACAATCATTTGGGTAAATGGATTGGCTGTAAATGTTAATATCGATGGGAAAGATTACAACAAAAAGCTGTAAGGAAATATAGTGACTTATTTAACCCCTTTCCAACTGGGCAACTTTTCATTTTTGCGCTATTTTTTTTCCCAGCCCCTTCTTCCAAGAGCCATAACTTTCTCATGCTCCTGTCAACACAGCCATATGAGCGCTTGTTTTTTGAGAAATGAGTTGTAATTTTGAATGACACCAATTATTTTATCTAATAATGTTGTGAGCAATGGAACAAAAATAGAAAAGTGGATGAAATTGTTATAAAAATGCAATCCGGTCTTTGTTTTTGGGTTTTTCTTAAATGGTCTTCGTTGTGTGCTAAAAAGCACTTAGCAACATGATTTTTTTAGGTCAAAATGATCGTAGTGATCCAGTTTTTTTTTATATTTTAGTGCTTAAAAAAATGTTGAAATTTGTAAAAGAAAAAGAAAATTGATTTGCTTCAAACATTTTTGAGATCCATAACTTTTTATTTTTTCATTAATGGAACTAGACGAGGGCTTGTTTTTTGACTGGTAATTGATATGTCACAATTTCACCACTCAATGTGTCTGGGATGCAGTTACTGACAGCTCAGCCGTCCAATCTGGTATAAGGGTGTGCTGAAGCTGTCAGTACTTTGATGGACAGCACAGTCGTCCAGTGTGGTGAGCTTTCAGTGTTTTTATTTATAACTCGGCCATCCAATCTGAGACTGGTAAGTGCTGGCTGTCTCTAGGTGTTCATTGTCCCATGTGATTGCCAGGATACTTACCTGGGCTTTTTATCCAAGACTTCTGACAGATGTACATTCAGCTTTTGTGTGATATGTTTCTCTGTGCCTTGTATTCGGTTTGTTGTTCTTTCTTTGCCTGAACATGGACCTCATTCTGACCAACTGTCTGTTTGACCTCTTTTCTCTGATCCGCAATCCTCCTGTTATTTTGACCTTGTACCATTACCTGACTACACCTTTGTCTCTTCCTTATGTTAATGATGTACCCTCCTGGCTTTTGACCTTGGACTCCTTGACTATCCTGACTCATGGCTTGTTCCACCCTCAATGATATAACCTGTGGAGCTGGGATGGACTGATGCAAGCCCAATGGGGTGTGCACATGCAACTGAATCATTTAAATGCCACTATCAGCATCTAAATTGGTAAAAAAAACAGTGACTGGAGCGGGATCCTGTTGCTGCTGTTAAAGACATATGCTGACTGTATAACACAGCTTGTAACTGTCGTGTATAGAGTGAGTTCAGATCCTGAATCTACTCCATACACTTCCATCAGATGCAGGATGTACAGAGTCTGCTCAGAGTCTGATTAGCATAATCGGACTGTTTTTCTTGGATGGAAAAGCTTTAGGCTGTGCACACTAGTCACTACACTTTAAGAGCTCCAACATTAGCCCCACACTGTGAGAGGGCCCCCTACAATAAACCCTACACTATATAATGGTAGGGAATGTTACACCATTTTATTCAATGGAATCTGTATTCTGAGGATGCAGATAATATTGAAATTGTGATGACGGGAGGTAGTGGGAAGTGATACTACACAGCACCGGGTCACCTCAACTGGTATACGCCATAACAGTCATATGGTCTGCTGCTTTGGGTGGTACAGCTTTGTCAGTATGCCATTGCAGGGCTCAAAAGGCTTGTTTGGAAATCCTCCACTTCTAAACCAGCACATCTCTGCTTATGCTCACAAGAGATACACCTTTTTGAGTGGAAATGGTTTGCAACCATTTATAACACACTGGGCCACCTGTTTTCATGGAGTGTTTTCTAGTGGGCCCAATAATAACCATGAGACAGAGTAGTTTCACTGTGCATGTAGTCCTCTCAGCAGGCCGATCTCTATCTACAGATCATCCTCCCTGCTATTAATTCAGGAGAGTAGGGGAGTCTGACCATAAAACACAGCTGCTTCCTTTTATCTTCCGGTCTGACCTGTACCAGAGTCTGAGTAGGGCATCGCTTAGTCCACATATGGGAATTCTGTACCCATTACTACACGTATATCACAGCCTTAAACACTTTATACATACGTTCAAAGAACCATGGGTACATATTAAAGGTGCAGTGTTTGCAATTTAACTGTGTTACATGGCCCACATCTACTTGTATAGCATAATATAATATAACATAGTATAACGTAACATACGGTAAAGTACACCAGTTACTTCACTGGTAGTCCCATTTCAATGATACATCTATAGGAAATGGGTGGTTTAGTCCTCTGACAGTTCTCATTAGAGTACTCCCTTATATTTGGCTCTTGTGCAAGCCATAGCTAGGAAAAGTGATTATCCATTATAGCTAGGAGGGAAGTCTTTTTCCATTTATATAAATGCCATTGTCATGAGGTTACTGCCAGAAGACCGCAGCATCTGATTGCTCCTACTCTGGTGCTGAGAAGAAGCACTTCTCCTGTATTTTAATGGTGTTTATTCCTTCTGGCAGAACAAGGGTTAATCGGCCATGTTGGAAATCTCTGTGCTCGCAGCTGAGCTCAGTTAGCCACTACTTTCCCCTTTATAATCTGGTCTCTGATGCAAATCCTTGTCAGAGCTAGCATTTTCTACATGGCTAACGGAGGGAGAGGTGTTCATATGAGAAGGAGAGTTGTAGGAGTAATCTGTTACTGTTGCTTGATTTGTATGCGTGGTAATTCCCTATCCTTCTCTATTTGCTTTATTCCCCTACCTCCATGCTCTGGTGCATTCCTCTGTTATAGGTGAGTGAATATTTTGTATGCCTGGAGGTTTCGGTTAACCCTTGTTTGTGATGCCTTGTTTCTCGGGTTGGTGTACTACAGTGCACAGTAGCGCCCCCTCTTCCCTGGATGGGAGAAGAGAACAGACAAAGGGCTGATTCAGGAGATAAGGCAGGGGCGGAGGCCCCGACATCTTTACCTTCAGAAGTATTCAGGGGAATAGGGTGAGCTAGGGTGCCCCCTCGTGTTAGGGACAGGGAAGCAGCCACTGGTCCCGGGTCACCTGACAGCTGAATCGTGACATTCCACAGTCCCCTCACAAATACAGCTGTAAATCACTGATCACCTATGCTCGGAAACACAAGTAGAGTGTCACAGTCCAATGATGGAATTAATGTTTTATACTTATTGTATTTTCACAAAACTTTGAAATGAGTAATTGGTATCTTGTGTCATTTTTCTGCCCATACTAACCTTAGAATAAGGAGGATAGACCAAGTTTATTACTTTTATAATGCATACAAAATAGTGACACCATATTAATAATTAACTATTAAAAATAGGACAGTATTATTCAAGAAAAAAAAGTGTACATTATGAATGTAAGACCAATGTTAGCAAGCGAGTAGGATAAAACAAATGGAAGGTGACATTTTCCCGTTAATCATTTTTAAACAGAAGTATCAGGAAGCATTTCTTTATAGTTCTCTTATAGCCTAAGAGAACTATCTCATATACTGAGAGCGACCATGACTGTTCAGTCTCAGAAAAACTCCGAGAGGCTTGAAAGTTTACAGAATGTATTAGATGTGAAACTGCCTATAAATGACTTAAATTAAAGCGCTAATATGGTAAATAAGCCCCAAGAACTTAAAAAAATATAATTTTCACTATTTCTATTCACTTAGAATCACAGTTCTTCCCAGATAATTTCATTCATTCAAATAATCTAAAAAGTAAGACTAGGTCTTAAGCAACATTACAGTTAATGATCTGCTGTAAAAGGATCTTGTACAACTATATCTACAACAAAACCATTTCTTACTCTCATTGAATCCTGAGCAGTCATTTTTGTTATCTATACCTAACATATTGCAATCAGCTAGTGAAGGAGGTTTTTTGCCAAAAGGTGCTGTAAATAGTATTATGCACTAGTTACCAATTAATTGTCAGCAGCTCAGGCTTGGTGTCTTATGTGAAGCTCTGTCCCCTTGTAAGTACAGTCTTCTTCAATGATCAGTAATGAGCTCTGATCCTAAACATGGCTGCTGATAATGAGGCATGTCACCAGTCCATCCCCAGTGGACTACATAGAATAACACCGCGCAAAGCATCGCACATGCGCTAGTTACCCATGCTGAGCTATTAAACACATTTGTAAAAGAAAAACAAGCAAGGAAACAGGCAACAATAAAAACAGAATATATAACACATTTACTGGATGCATGCTAGAGGCCCGATTGATGGAACTCTCATCAATCACTATAATAGGAGTTCTTAGTCACTTGTACTTTCTCATTGACAAACAGCAGTAAGGTGCAATTGGAGTGGAAAAGCAGTCAGCATGTACAGTGGGGAAAAAAGTATTTAGACAGCCACCAATTGTGCAAATTCTCCCACTGAGATGAGAGAGGCCTGTAATTGACATCATAGGTAGACAACAACTATGAGAGTCAAAATGAGAAAACAAACCCAGAAAATCACCTTGTCTGATTTGGCAAGATTTATTCTGCAAAATATGGTAGAAAATAAGTATTTGGTCACCTTAAAACATGCAAGATTTCTGGCTCTCACAGACCTGTAACTTCTTCTTTAAGAGTCTCCTCTTTCCTCCACTCATTACCTGTAGTAATGGTATCTGTTTGAACTTGATATCAGTATAAAAGACACCTGTCCACAACCTTAAACAGTCACACTCCAAACTCCACTATGGTGAAGACCAAAGAGCTGTCGAAACACACCAGAAACAAAATTGTAGCCCTGCACCAGGCTGGGAAGACTGAATCTACAATAGGCAAGCAGTTTGGTGTGATGAAATTGTGGGAGCAATAAGAAGAAAATGGAAGAAATACTAGACCACTGACAATCTCCCTTGATCTGGGGCTCCATGCAATGTCTCACCCCGTGGGGTCAAAATTATCACAAGAACGGTGAGCAAAAATCCCAGAACCACATGGGGGACCTAGTGAATGGCCTGCATAGAGCTAGGACCACCATAACAAAGGCTACCATCTGTAACATACTACACCACCAGGGACTCAGATCCTGCAGTACCGAAAAATACGGTACAAAATATTGAGATGAACTTTTGTTAATGACCAAATACTTATTTTCCACCATAATTTAAATAAATCTTGCCAAATCAGACAAGGTAATTTTCTGGATTTGTTTTGTCATCTGTTTTTTTTTTACATTTTGACTCTCATAATTGTGGTCTACCTATGATGTCAATTACAGGCCTCTCTCATCTTTTTAAGTGGGAGAAGTGGCACAATTGGTCGCTGACTAAATACTTTTTTCCCCACTGTATACTGCCACTCAATTCACGTTTTATCAGATAAACAGGAACATTGTGCTTATTAGTACTGAATGTGACTTGTGAAAAAAGCCCTTTAAGCTATTATTGCATACAAACTTTAAAGCCCTGTGAGCTATAGTTGCATAAAAACTCGAAGTAGTGAAAAACAAACTACAGTTTATTATTTCTAACCTGTAGATGGGGTTAACACAATGACTTGGGAAGATGCCTATTTTTCCAGTTACCAGTGAAACCCCACGAAGCCAGCCTTCCTGGAACTGCCCCAATACACGGACACCTTCTCCTTTTTGGAGGTCCATCTCATCTGGACCATGAGCTGTGTATGGATAAATAGCTACACACCTGTCATAGAGGTAATAAAGTGGAAATTTTGTCAAAATCATGGTACTAATCTTAATGTACATTTGAAACATGCAGCGGATCAAAAACTGCTATACTTATACAGCTTTATATTGATAGGGGATAAGTAGATTGCAGATGAGTTGATTAAGATTCTGAATTCACTAACATATTATGGAAACATGTCATTACTTCTAAATTTGAAAAAACAATTGCCTATGGTAAACATAGGGGTGCTTAAAGCCACACTGTCATCAGGTTTTGCTCAGTAAACTACTGACACTATCAGGTTGGTGTTGTTATACTAATTAAAATGATACCTGGGGTGATGAAATCCGTCTTGTGGTTGTTGTTTAATCTGTATTTGCAGTTTTCAGTTAAAGAGATTATTGTGCTATGTGGGGCCTGTGGAGGGGTCTTACAGTGGGTACGGAACGTATTCAGACCCCTTTCTCTACTCAGATCACATTAATGTACACTCTGCAACCCATCTTGACTGAAAAAAACAGAAATGTAGAAATTTTTGCAAATTTAATAAAAAAGAAAAACTGAAATATCACATGGTCATAAGTATTCAGACCCTTTGCTCAGACACTTATATTTAAGTCACATGCTGTCCATTTCCTTGTGATCCTCCTTGAGATGGTTCTACTCCTTCATTGGAGTCCAGCTGTGATTAATTAAACTGATAGGACTTGATTTGGAAAGGCACACACCTGTCTATATAAGAGCTCACAGCTCACAGTGCATGTCAGACCAAATGAGAATCATGAGGTCAAAGGAACTGGCCAAGGAGCTCAGAAACAGAATTGAGGCAAGGCACAGATATGGCCAAGGTTACAAAAGAATTTCTGCAGTACTCAAGGTCCCTAAGAGCACAGTGACCTCCATAATCCTTAAATGGAAGAAGTTTGGGACCACCAGAAGTCTTCCTAGACCTGGTCATTCAGCCAAGCTGAGAAATTGTGAGAGAAGAGCCTTGGTGAGAGAGGTAAATAAGAACCCCAAGATCACTGTGGCTGAGCTCCAGAGATGCAGTAGGGAGATGGGAGAAAATTCCACAAAGTCAACTATCACTGCAGCCCTCCACCAGTCAGGCCTTTATAGCAGAGTGGCCTGACAGAAGTTTCTCATCAGTGCAAGACATATGAAAGGCCGCATAGAGTTTGCTAAAAAAAAGACATGAAGGGCTCCCAGAATATGAGAAGTAAGATTCTCTGGTTGGATGAGACGAAGAGAGGCCTTTTTGATGATAATTATAAGCGGTATGTGTGGAAAAACCAGGCACTGCTCATCACCTACCCAAAACAAACCCAACAGTGAAACATGGTGGTGGCAGCATCGTGCTATGTTGGTGTTTTTCAGCTGCAGGGACAGGATGACTGGTTGTCATTGAAGGAAACATGAATGCGCCAAGTACAGAGATATCCTGGATGAAAACCTCTTCCACAGTGCTCTGGACCTCAGACTTGGCAATATGTTCACCTTCCAACAAGACAATGACTTTAAGCACACAGCTAAAATAACAAAGGAGTGGCTTCAGAACAACTCTGTGACCATTCTTGACTGGCTCAGCCAGAGCCCTGACCTAAACCCAATTGAGCATCTCTGGAGAGACCTGAAAATGGCTGTCTACCAGCGTTCACCATCCAACCTGACGGAACTGGAGAGGATCTGCAAGGAAGAATGGCAGAGGATCCCCAAATCCAAGTGTGAAAAACTTTTTGCATTATTCCCAAGAAGACCATGGCTGTACTAGCTCAGAAAAGTGCTTCTACTCAATACTGAGCAAAGGGTCTGAATACTTATGACCATGTGATATTTCAGGTTTTCTTTTTTAACCCCTTCCTCACCCGGGGTATTTTCGTTTTTTCGTTTTCCTTTTCACTCCCCTCCTTCCCAGAGGCATAACTTTTTTATTTTTCTATCAATATGGCCATGTGAGGGCTTATTTTTTGTGGGACGAGTTGTACTTTTGAATGACACCATTGTTTTTACCATGTCATGTACTAGAAAACAGGAAAAAAATTCCAAGCGCGGTGAAATTGCAAAAAAAGTGCAATCCTACACTGTTTTTTTGTTTGGCTTTTTTGCTAGGTTCACTGGATGCTAAAACTGACCTGCCATTATGATTCTCCAGGTCATTACAAGTTCATAGAAATCAAGCATGTCTAGGTTCTGTTTTATCTAAGTGGTAAAAAAAATTTCAAACATTTCTTTAAAAAAAAATTAAAAAAATAGTGCAATTTTCCGATACCCGTAGCGTCTCCATTTTTCGTGATCTCGGGTTGGGTGAGGGCTTATTTTTTGCCTGCCACGCTGACATTTTTAATGATACCATTTTGGTGCAGATATGTTCTTTTGATCGCCTGTTATTGCATCTTAATTTAATGTCGCGGCGACCAAAAAAACGTAATTCTGGCATTTTAATTTTTTCTCTCGCTACGCCGCTTAGTGATCAGGTTAATCCTTTTTATTATTGATAGATCGGGCGATTCTGTGTGATTTTTTTTATTGTTTTAATTTGAATGGGGCAAAAGGGGGGTGATTTAAACTTATATATTTTTTTATTTTTTCATATTTAAACTTTTTTTTTTACTTTTGCCATGCTTCAATAGCCTACATAGGAGGCTAGACGCTGGCATAGCCTGATCAGCTCTGCTACATAGGAGCGAAGCTCAGATCACTCCTATGTAGTAGAATTGCTGCATTGCTATGAGCGCCGACCACAGGGTGGCACTCACAGCAATTGGCATCAACAACCATAGAGATCTTCAATAGATCACGTGACGGGGGTCAGCGGTGCATGCATTTCCGGCCCGATGGCCGGAAGCGCTAGTTAAATGCTGCTGTCAGCATTTGACAGTGGCATTTAACTAGTTAATAGCGGCGGGTGAATTGCGATTCCACCCGCCGCTATTATGGGCACATGTCAGCTGTTCAAAACAGCTGACATGTCCCGGCTTTGATGCGGGCTCACCGCTGCGGCCCACATCAAAGCAGGGGATCTGACCTCGGACGTAGTATCCCGTCCAAGGTGAGAAAAGGGTTAATAAATTTGCAAAAATTACTACATTTCTGGTTTTTGTCAGTCAAGATGAGGCGCAAAGTGTACATTGATGAGAAAAAAAAAGAACTTTTTTGAGTTTACCAAATGGCTGCAGTGAAACAAAAAGTGAAAAATTTAAAGGGGTCTGAATACTTACCGTACTCAATGTATGTGGTGCTCTGCTGACATATGCATTTTTATGGGCTTGTGAGAGGTCACGATTCCTTCGGTGACCTGCCCCCTATTTGACACAATGCATATAATATTGTGGTCTTAGAAAAAAAATTACATTCAGCAAAGTGGCGCTAGTGCCTGCGCAGCAACATCTGTCTCTTATCAATAGCTGCTACTGCGCAAGAATCGGCACCATTTAGCTGCAACCACATTTTTGTTTCTCTAGCAAAATGGTGGTGGCTCTTGCATAGTAACATCGATTGGCAAGCGATAGATGCTACTGAGCAAGCACTGCCACCATTTTGGTGGGTATAAATGTTTTTTCAAGCACATGCATTTTCAGAGAAAGAGATTTGCAAATAGCCGGTGGTGATGATACTCTTGCAAATCATGTTGCTCATGTCCCCAGGGTTGTGATAACATGATTAGTGGGCTGACTAGTCTCGGGAAAACAATGCTCCTTCACTAGTCATCCACTAATTAGCATATCGTCCCCACAGTTGTTAAATTATTTTTTGGCATATATAGTAATCAATAAAACAATAAAATGGGCTTGATAGGAAGGGTATAAATACAGCAGTAAATACAATAAATACATGGTGGCAGCTCTGGGAGCCTGGGAAAGCTGTGGGTGTTTTGTAAAGGGAATTCAATGTCAATAAGATACTGATTTATCCTTTATTCACTCCTTCCTCTTCAAATATGGCAGAAGTATTACAAGAAAGTTGATACAAATATTGCAATTTGCCACAACAATGTAAGCGATAAATACACAAAAGTTTAATTTATACTTACATATTAGCCAGAATATTTTGATGAGAACTTGGGAATGCCATAAGTGAGGGTCCTGTTCCCTGTGGTCCAAGCGTAGCATAATAAAATGAGGCATTGACCTAAGGTTAGTAAACATGAACAATGTCATTTTTTTTAATCATTGATCAAGAGAGTGCTCAATGAATATATATGATATAAGATACACATTTTTTGACAGACACTTAAAGGAGTTTTACCCCAAAGTACATTTTAAATCAACAGATCTTGGAAAACAGAAAGTTTCACAATTGGATGTGTTAAAAAAAGGTTCCTGCGCTGAGATAATCTTATAAATGTGTCCCTGCTGTGTACTATGTAATGACTGTGTCTGACCATACAGGGACATGGTCTGATCATAGCACAATTCCTGGGTAGTGAAGGATGCAAAAAAAAGTATACAGACAGGACAGCAGGGGATCACAGCTGATTTTTCTGTCAGGTAAAGCATTTGCTGCTAGTCTTTAAAAATGTTTTACCTCACAGAAAGCAGTTTCTGCTTTCTACAAGGTAAAACATTTTTAAAAACTAGCAGCAAATGCTTTACCTGACAGAAAAATCAGCTGTGATGACTGTATACTTTTTTAGTTCCTCTCCTGCCCAGGAGATGTGGTATTATCAGACCATGTTCCCGCACGGTCAAACACGGCCATTACACAGTACACAGCAGGGGCACATTTATAAGATTATCTCAGCACAGGGACATTTAATTTAACACATCCAATAGTGGAACTTATTATTATTCCAATATCTGTTAATTAAATATACTTTGTTTTGGGGAAAACTCCTGAAAAGTTTTCCATAAATACACAAACAAAGTTGTAGTTACTTGTAAGGAGGCTATGACATAAGTATCTTTATGAGCTCTTTTAGAAGCCCCTTTCAATAGCTGCTCAGCTAAGATTCATACTCTATATTTAAATAGCCTGTGTAGGGGAATTACCACTGAGTCCAGGGTGGAGAGCAGAGAAGCTCAGACAGGGAAAGTCCCAAACATAAATATTGTTATACAGAGCTCAACATTCAGAGAACCGCTACATCAGCAGCAGAGAAAACAGTGTTTTTATAAAAACTACACTTAGAAGTTCAGTAAGTGACACATCGTTAGAATCATGATCTTTGTCCCTACACTATGCTACTTTCAAATTACACAGAAAAAACTGGTGACAGATTCCCTAAATTGATTAATAGTTCTGGTTGTTGATAGTGTTGGAGGTTGTGGAGGGGGGAGAAGAAAAGAAGAGTTCCTGATCTGCTTATTTCTACCTACAGCATTCTTCTGTACAATGTTATCATGTGTTCTATAATTATATGTTGTCTTGTAATCAGTGTGGGATGATTTACTGAAATCCTACAATTGTGGCTGTCTTTACAAGAAAAGTCCTGCAGCCCACAGAAGTATCTAAACTAGGCAAATACTGTAGTAAGTCCTTAAAAGACCTGTCAGCTCCTGTAATCCATCTGTTTTAGGAAATATTTGTATTTTTCTTCAAATAGCAACTTTGCTAAAATTATATATTACTCAACTGGTTGACGGGAATCATTGCTTTTCAACGTTGCCTGTAATGTCTATATGCCTAGAATACCAGATAGATGCCAGATTACCAGATGCTCTGAGTGCACAAATATGGAAACAATGTGCATCGGTAGCCCATATTTCGAGCATCAATGAGGGCCAATAGAAGTTTACCTGGACCAAGAGAGGAAGCTTAACTGGACCAAGAAAGGAAAATACTCTCTATATTTTTTTCCTCCTGAATTCCTATTATCTACAAAAGTTGCTAGGTGTTTCACCTGGAAATAAGGGCTTCTGTTGTGAATTTGGATTCTGGGCTCCCCCGGTGGCCGCTTGTGGAATTGGACTTGTCATCCTCTTTCCTGTTTCACCTGGTTCCATCAGTAGTGGGTGTCGCTATTTAAGCTCATTTCTCTGGTGGTTTCTTGCCGGTCAACAATGTTATCTGATGCCTCTCAGTGCTTGTTCCTGCTTCTAGACAACTGCTAGATAAGTTGGACTTTAGTCCATGTTTTGTTTTGCCTATTTGTTCCAGTTCACAGCTGAAGTTTTGTTACTGTGTCTGGAAAGCTCTCGTTGATCAGGGATTGCTACTCTGGCGTTATGAGTTAATGCCAGAGTTTAAGGTAATCTCTGGATGGTGTTTTGTTAGTGTTTTTCTGCTGACCATGAAAGTATACTATCTGTCTTCTGCTATCTAGTAAGCGGACCTCAAATTTGCTAAGACTATTTTCCTGCTGCGTTTGTTGTTTCATCTGAACTCACCGTCATTATTTGTGGGGGGCTACTGTCTTCTTTGGAATATTTCTCTAGAGGTGAGCCAGGTCTTATATTTCCCTCTGCTAGCTATTTAGGTCTTAGGCCAGAGCTGGGCATCTAGCTATAAATAGGAAATGCTACCTGGCTATTTCTAGTTGCGCGGCAGGCTTAGTTCATGGTCAGTATAGTTCCATCTTCCGAGAGCTTGTCCCTCTATAGGCTTGCTATGATCTCTGCCTGCAGAGATCATGACAGTTTGACCGGCCCGTAAAGTGTTAAAGACCCAGGTTGAGAAAGGAGAGTTATAAGAAGTCTGCTGGAATTTTTTTTTTTTTTTTTTTTTCCTCCAGTCTGCCTTGCTGCAGTCTTTTTTCTCTCTCTCCTCCTAATCTCTGTATGGCTCTGTGTGCACCTGACAATAATGGATCTCCAGAGTGTAACTGCGGGTTTGAATAATCTCATCACGACAGTACAAAATTTACAAGATTTTGTGGTACATGCTCCGGTATCTGAGCCGAGAATTCCTTTGCCGGAGTTCTTCACAGGGAATAGAGCTAGCTTCCAGAATTTCCGAAATAATTGTAAGCTTTATTTGTCCCTGAAGTCTCGTTCAGCTGGAGACCCTGCTCAGCAGGTTAGGATTGTGATTTCCTTGCTCAGGGGTGACCCTCAAGATTGGGCCTTCTCATTGCCAGCAGGGGATCCTGCGTTACGCGATGTGGATGCGTTTTTTCTGGCCTTGGGCTTGCTTTATGAGGAACCTCATTTGGAACTTCAGGCAGAAAAAACTTTGATGGCACTATCTCAGGGGCAAGACGAAGCTGAAGTTTTCTGCCAAAAATTCCGTAAATGGTCTGTGCTTACTCAGTGGAATGAGTGCGCCTTGGCGGCAACTTTCAGAGAAGGTCTCTCTGATGCCGTTAAGGATGTTATGGTGGGGTTCCCTGTGCCTGCAGGTCTGAATGAGTCCATGACAATGGCTATTCAGATTGATAGGCGTCTGCGGGAGCGCAAACCGGTGCACCATCTGGCGGTGTCTATGGAAAAGACGCCAGAAAGTATGCAGTGTGATAGAATTCTGTCCAGGAGCGAGC
Source organism: Ranitomeya variabilis (assembly GCF_051348905.1). Lineage (NCBI taxonomy): Eukaryota > Metazoa > Chordata > Amphibia > Anura > Dendrobatidae > Ranitomeya > Ranitomeya variabilis. Next base: position 532,337,790 of record NC_135236.1, read on the forward strand.
GACAGAATTTTAGACGGAAGAATGGATTGTGTTTCTATTGTGGGGATTCTACTCATGTTATATCAGCATGCTCTAGGCGTACAAAGAAGCTTGATAAGTCTGTTTCCATTGGCACCATTCAGTCTAAGTTTATTTTGTCTGTAACCCTGATTTGCTCTTTGTCATCCATTGCCACGGACGCCTATGTTGACTCTGGCGCCGCTCTGAGTCTTATGGATTGGTCCTTTGCCAATCGTTGTGGTTTTGATTTAGAGCCTTTGGAGACTCTTATTCCTCTGAAGGGGATTGACTCCACCCCATTGGCTAATAATAAACCACAATACTGGACACAAGTAACCATGCGTATCAATCCGGATCACCAGGAGATTATTCGTTTCCTGGTGCTGTATAATTTACATGACGATTTGGTACTGGGATTGCCATGGTTGCAGTCTCACAACCCAGTCTTGGACTGGAGAGCAATGTCTGTGTTGAGCTGGGGATGTAAGGGTATTCATGGGGACTTACCTTTGGTTTCTATTTCGTCGTCCATTCCCTCTGAAGTCCCGGAGTTCCTCTCTGATTATCAAGACGTCTTTGACGAACCCAAGCTTGGGTCGTTACCTCCGCACCGTGAGTGCGATTGTGCCATAGATTTGATACCGGGTTGTAAATATCCAAAGGGTCGTTTGTTTAATCTGTCTGTGCCGGAACATGCTGCTATGCGGGAATATATAAAGGAGTCTTTGGAAAAGGGACATATTCGTCCATCTTCTTCTCCCTTGGGAGCTGGGTTTTTCTTTGTCTCAAAAAAAGACGGCTCTTTGAGACCATGTATTGATTATCGGCTTCTGAATAAGATCACTGTTAAGTATCAATACCCATTGCCATTGCTTACTGATTTGTTTGCTCGTATAGAGGGTGCTAAGTGGTTCTCTAAAATTGATCTTCGTGGGGCGTATAATTTGGTGCGGATCAGACAGGGGGATGAGTGGAAGACCGCATTTAATACGCCCGAGGGCCACTTTGAGTATTTGGTCATGCCTTTTGGTCTTTCTAATGCCCCTTCAGTTTTCCAGTCTTTTATGCATGATATTTTCCGCGATTTTCTGGATAAATTTATGATAATATATCTGGATGATATTCTGATTTTTTCTGATGACTGGGACTCTCATGTCCAGCAGGTCAGGAGAGTTTTTCAGGTTCTGCGGTCTAATTCTTTATGTGTGAAGGGGTCTAAGTGCGTTTTTGGGGTCCAGAAAATTTCCTTTTTGGGGTATATTTTTTCTCCCTCTTCCATTGAGATGGATCCCGTCAAGGTGCAAGCTATTTGTGACTGGACTCAGCCCTCCTCTCTTAAGGGTCTTCAGAGATTTTTGGGCTTTGCCAACTTTTACCGCCGATTTATTGCTGGTTTTTCGGATGTCGTTAAACCACTGACTGATTTGACCAGACAAGGCGCTGATGTTGCTAATTGGTCCCCTCATGCTGTAGAGGCCTTTCAGGAGCTTAAGCGCCGTTTTGCCTCTGCCCCTGTGCTGCGTCAGCCTGATGTGAATCTGCCTTTTCAGGTTGAGGTTGACGCTTCGGAGATCGGAGCTGGGGCAGTGTTGTCGCAGAAAGGTTCCGACTGCTCCGTCATTAGGCCTTGTGCCTTCTTTTCTCGCAAATTTTCGCCCGCAGAGCGGAATTATGATGTTGGGAATCGGGAGCTTTTGGCCATGAAGTGGGCGTTTGAGGAGTGGCGCCATTGGCTCGAGGGGGCTAGGCATCAGGTGGTGGTATTGACTGACCACAAAAATTTAATTTATCTTGAGACTGCCAGACGCCTGAATCCTAGACAGGCGCGCTGGTCTTTATTTTTTTCTCGCTTTAATTTTGTGGTGTCATACCTACCGGGTTCTAAGAATGTTAAGGCAGATGCCCTTTCTAGGAGTTTTGACCCGGACTCTCCTGGTAATTCTGAACCCACAGGTATCCTTAGGGAGGGAGTAATTTTGTCGGCCGTTTCTCCTGATCTGCGGCGGTCCTTGCAAGAGTTTCAGGCGGATAGACCGGATCGTTGTCCGCCTGATAGACTGTTTGTTCCGGATGATTGGACCAGCAGAGTCATCTCTGAGGTACATTCTTCTGCATTGGCAGGTCATCCCGGAATTTTTGGTACCAGGGATTTGGTGGCAAGATCCTTCTGGTGGCCTTCCCTGTCACGAGATGTGCGAGTCTTTGTGCAGTCATGTGACGTTTGTGCTCGGGCCAAGTCTTGTAGTTCTCGGGCTAGCGGACTGCTGTTGCCCTTGCCTATTCCTAAGAGGCCTTGGACACACATCTCGATGGATTTTATTTCAGATCTGCCTGTTTCCCAGAAGATGTCTGTCATCTGGGTGGTCTGTGACCGTTTCTCTAAAATGGTCCATTTGGTTCCTCTGCCCAAGTTGCCTTCTTCTTCTGAGTTGGTTCCTCTGTTTTTTCAGAATGTTGTCCGATTGCACGGTATTCCTGAGAATATTGTTTCTGACAGAGGTACCCAATTTGTGTCTAGATTTTGGCGGGCATTCTGTGCTAGGATGGGCATAGATTTGTCTTTTTCATCTGCTTTTCACCCTCAGACTAATGGCCAGACCGAGCGGACTAATCAGACCCTGGAGACATATCTGAGGTGTTTTGTCTCTGCTGACCAGGATGATTGGGTTGCTTTTTTGCCATTGGCAGAGTTCGCCCTCAATAATCGGGCCAGCTCTTCCACCTTGGTGTCCCCGTTTTTTTGTAATTCGGGGTTTCACCCTCGATTTTCCTCCGGTCAGGTGGAATCCTCGGATTGTCCTGGAGTGGATGCGGTGGTGGAGAGATTGCATCACATCTGGGGGCAGGTTATGGACAATTTGAAGTTGTCCCAGGAGAAGACTCAGCGTTTTGCCAACCGTCATCGTCGTGTTGGTTCTCGGCTTTGTGTTGGAGATTTGGTGTGGTTGTCTTCTCGTTTTGTCCCTATGAGGGTCTCTTCTCCTAAGTTTAAACCTCGGTTCATCGGCCCTTATAGAATATTGGAGATTCTTAATCCTGTTTCTTTCCGTTTGGACCTCCCTGCGTCCTTTTCCATTCATAACGTTTTTCATCGGTCGTTATTGCGCAGGTATGAGGTACCTGTTGTACCTTCAGTTGAGCCTCCTGCTCCGGTGTTGGTTGAGGGTGAGTTGGAGTACGTTGTGGAGAAGATTTTGGACTCTCGTGTTTCCAGACGGAGACTCCAGTATCTGGTCAACTGGAAGGGTTACGGCCAGGAGGATAATTCTTGGGTCAATGCATCTGATGTTCATGCTTCTGATCTTGTTCGTGCCTTCCATAGGGCTCATCCTGGTCGCCCTGGTGGATCTGGTGAGGGTTCGGTGCCCCCTCCTTGAGGGGGGGGTACTGTTGTGAATTTGGATTCTGGGCTCCCCCGGTGGCCGCTTGTGGAATTGGACTTGTCATCCTCTTTCCTGTTTCACCTGGTTCCATCAGTAGTGGGTGTCGCTATTTAAGCTCATTTCTCTGGTGGTTTCTTGCCGGTCAACAATGTTATCTGATGCCTCTCAGTGCTTGTTCCTGCTTCTAGACAACTGCTAGATAAGTTGGACTTTAGTCCATGTTTTGTTTTGCCTATTTGTTCCAGTTCACAGCTGAAGTTTTGTTACTGTGTCTGGAAAGCTCTCGTTGATCAGGGATTGCTACTCTGGCGTTATGAGTTAATGCCAGAGTTTAAGGTAATCTCTGGATGGTGTTTTGTTAGTGTTTTTCTGCTGACCATGAAAGTATACTATCTGTCTTCTGCTATCTAGTAAGCGGACCTCAAATTTGCTAAGACTATTTTCCTGCTGCGTTTGTTGTTTCATCTGAACTCACCGTCATTATTTGTGGGGGGCTACTGTCTTCTTTGGAATATTTCTCTAGAGGTGAGCCAGGTCTTATATTTCCCTCTGCTAGCTATTTAGGTCTTAGGCCAGAGCTGGGCATCTAGCTATAAATAGGAAATGCTACCTGGCTATTTCTAGTTGCGCGGCAGGCTTAGTTCATGGTCAGTATAGTTCCATCTTCCGAGAGCTTGTCCCTCTATAGGCTTGCTATGATCTCTGCCTGCAGAGATCATGACAGGCTTCATATGGCTTTAGACAGCTTCACATGTATATCACATTGTTTTATTATCAAATGATAACTTTATCACATTATGTAAACAAAATAACGGTCTACATGTTTCACTGTAGGGATGGTGTTCTTAAGGTGATGAGCTGTGTCGGCTTGACGCCAGACATAGCTTTTACCTCAGTGGCCAAAATTAAATTTTGGTCTCATCTGACCACAGTACCTTCCTCCATACATTTGAGGTGTCTCCCACCTGTCTTTTGGCAAACTCAAAATGAGCCTTACAATTTTTGTTTTCCGGTTGTACAAATGACATGAAAAAGCAATGGAGGAAAAAACCTGTATAATGACGGCTATATTTTCTTCTGGGCAGCCTACACTTTTAGCTTGGAAGATCGAAGATGTAAACGATGATTTTTACTCAACAAGGCCGCATCCAGGAGGCATATAGGTATGGCTAATTTTACATGTATACAACCTGTATGCCTATATCATTAGCTCAAAAACCTCAAAAGGGGACAGATCCCCTTTAAGTAGCTGACTGCCTTGCCCAGGGCACTGAGGAAGGAGTGACTAAACCTAGACTAAAATTAATGCCATAGCTCCCTTAAAAAGCAGCACCAAAAGTCCCAGGGAAAAAATAGGACGGGTGCTGTCATACGTCGCAAGCAACAAAGGTGCGAAACTGAGGAGGCACAGATGTTACACCAATGACATTGTATAATTGGGCATTAAAATAATCATCTGTAGTTGAATTTCACCTAACATTCATTTTGGTTGAAATCCTCCATTATGACAAACGCTACTGTACACTACAACTTTACACTAATTTGTATGGCCGTCGATTATTGGTCATTTACATCTGACAAGAGTCCAGTCCATTTTAATTGAAAAGGGCGTCACAGTCTTTTTTGAGTGTAACTAATTTATCAAAGATTTCAAACATGTTTCTACATACAGTAACAATGCTAGATCTGTCCGGTATGGCCAAATCTCCTCTACTGACTAATATCTAGCAACTTTTTCTATATACATAATACTACACAATAGGCATTAGCTTTCCTTTCACCCAACTAACGGATGGATCAGTTCACAACACACATCCTGAACATTCCTTGCATTGTAACAAATCTACTATATAATTGTCTAAGGGTAATTCCGTCTGTCCTTCTGTCTGTCACCGTTATTCGTTCGCTGATTGGTCTCGGCAGCTGCCTGTCATGGCTGCCGCGACCAATCAGCGACGCGCACAGTCCAGAAAAAAATGGCCGCTTACTCCCCGCACTCACTGCCGGCGCCCGCATACACCGCTCACACAGGGTTAATGCCGACGGTAACGGACCGCGTTATGCCGTGGGTAACGCACTCCGTTACCGCTGCTATTAACCCTGTGTGTCCCCAACTTTGTACTATTGACGCTGCCTATGCGGCATCAATAGTACAAAATGTAATGTTAAAAATAATAAATAAAAAAAAACCTGCTATACTCACCCTCCGCCGCCTTTCTCGCTCCTCGCCACGCTCCCCGGACCGCTCCATTACAAGCGTCAGCTTGCGTTGCGGTCCCGTCCCAGGGCTGGTGTGCGGCAAGGACCTGCCGTGACGTCACGGTCATGTGACCGCGACGTCTTCATAGGTCCTGCTCCCACCAGCCCTGGCACTTGCAATGGAACTCGGCTTCAGGAAAATGGCCGCCGCGATCTCGATCTGCGCACGCGCAGCATCCAGCGGCCATTTTCCTGAAGCCGACCACTACCATCTGCACAGGATCCCAGGAAGAGAAGAGGCAGGACGCAGAGGAGCAGCGACAAGAATGGTGAGTATGATACACTACAAGGGGCCCTCGGATCGTTAGGTGAGTATGTTTATTTTTTATTTTTTGGCCCTATACGTGCCTCGGTAATATACTACGTCACTGGGCAATATCCTACGTGGCTCTGCTGTATACTACAAGGCTGGGCAATATACTACGTGGCTGGGCAATATACTACAAGGCTGGGCAATATACTACAAAGCTGTGCAATATACTATGTGGCTCTGTGCAATATCCTACGTCGCTGTGCTGTATACTATGTAGCTGGGCAATATACTACGTCGCTGGGCAATATACTACGTGACTGGGCAATATACTACGTAAATGGGCAATATACTACGTGGACATGCATACTCTAGAATACCCGATGCGTTAGAATCGGGCCACCATCTAGTAATTTATAATTATTAGAAAAAAACTAGAAATGAATAGAAAATATACAAAAATGCTATTATGCTGCAAAATGGTCGGCACAATAAATGTGTCTCGGGATACAGGAGCACGCTTGTCAAGAGACTTATTTGTATTCTTGGACCCCAAGTGTTACTGATAAGGTACACAGCCTCCGGCAACACATTCTGTGCTAGATGATAACTAGGAAATGTCTGTTTACGCCGCACAGACTTCATCGTTATCACATAGACATTTTAAATCACCACTTCAGACGGGTAGAGCATGTTAAAAATAACACCAAAGCCGTGGCAAAGCAATGGAAACAGAGATACTATATCTTCTGTAACAGTGTCCCCAACAAATAAAAGTTATGTGACCATGAAGACTAATATGTGTCATAAGCAATTTCTTTACAGCTAAACATAATCCCCTTAAAGTCACAGCCTGCCTTTTAAAGGTGCGGTGAAAATACATGCGGGAACAGCAAGAAGATATGTTGTTGATAAAAGCATATGTTATTATCCATCTATTGCCACCCTAATACCATAAATATGCAGGAAAAGAACATTATATAGGCAATAGGCATATGTATTAAGAGCGATTTATCCTTTCTTCTTTCTGAGCAACTTTATTGCATTGACATAAGCTTTCAATGTGGCCTAAAGGGGTTATCCTATAAAGACCCCCTGTCCATATGCCCTACTGGGCCAAATAGATGTCACACAGGGGAGTCCGGAATAGAACCTGGAAATAGAGCAATATACTCGGCTGTTTCCATTAGTCTCATAGACTTTGAATGGGGGGGCACTGCACATGCTCAGATGCCTCCCCATTTGAATTCAAAATGGGGGCTTGGGACCCTTGCTCTAATGATCAGTGAGATCCCAGATATTTACTGTATCACTTATGTTAGAGCAAAAATTTAGATTTTTTTTTTACTACCTTTTTCAGTATATTCAGTTTTGTTTCTTTCTATTCCTTGTGACAAACTTCCTGTGAAGTTAAAGGACTCGAAAAACACATTAGCCTGTGCGGCTTGTTAATGTCGTTAATGGCTATTTAAATGAGTGATCATTACTGGATGCTAATAGCTCAAGTACTTTGGTGAGACGGCCATTAACTGAGGTCAAAAATCGATCTTTACCGATTGACACTGATTTATAAAGGTTATACACATCAGAAGTGAATGCATGCTCCAGAGGAATGCCGGGACGTGTACAAATATTAGCCTGTTCTTAATATCTGCTGTCCAGAACATGGAAAATAGATATACGGGGGTTAATCTGTGTCCTAATTGTAGGCGCATTATTCCCTGTAAATGCAGTGTCCTGTCTGTGGTGTGCTGCCTTATATTCCATCCCCAGCTGTTTAGGGTAGATAGATGCGATGAGCGGTCCTTTCTGCTTCGCGAGCTGCCAGCGTGAAATTAGAACTCTTACAGCGTAACCGAGGTTTCTAGAAACACCTATTAGCCAGGCTCAGGAGCACGAAGTGGGCAGCGGACCAGGCAGTGCGGCTCGCTATTAACCCTCCCCTGGCTGAATGCATGCTCCATTCAGCCTGGCAACTAGAGGAGCAGGGAAGATTACAAGCTAGAACCAATGGGCTGTGGATTATAATGCCTTTTTAAAGACTAGAATAGTATATAAACATGTTACAAATGCAAATTTATATTATCTAAAAATAAATGGAAATCAGGATCTTATTCTCTCTCTATATATATACAGTATATACACACAATATATTTTATATACAGCATAAACATTTATCTTAAAGGTTTTATGCTTTCTATTTTTACTAGCTAAAACAAGATAATAGTTCTTTTCTAGACATGTTCTGTGTTTTTTTTCTGCTTTATTGAATTAATAGACACAGCAACAATAAATATGTTTATTTTTAAAATATGTTTATTTTTTAATGGTGGGAAAAAGGGGTGATTCAAATTTATACACAATCATGGCACCCTTGAAATTGTTCCAGAAAATTATTGTGATTACACATGTTTTCTTATACATATGTTTATTTCCTTTGTGTGTATTGGAATAACACAAAAAAATGACGAAAAAAAGGCAAATTGGACATAATTTGACATAAAACCCTCAAAATGGGCCACAAAAAATTGTTGGCACCCTCAACTTAATATTTGGTTGCACACCCCTTGAAATAAATAATTGCAATCAATTGCTTCCAATAAGCATCAACAAGCTTCTTACACCTCTCAAGTGGAATCTTAGACCACTCTTCTTTTGAAAACTGCTCCAGGAGTCTCATATTTTAAGGGTGCCTTCTCCCAACAGCAATTTTAGGATCTCTCAACAGGTGTTCAATGGGATATAGATCCAGAATCATTGCTGGCCACTTCAGAACTCTCCAGTGCTTTGTTTCCATCCATTTCTGTGTGCTTCTTGAAGTGTGTTTGGGGTCATTGTCCTGCTGGAAGACCCATGACCTATAACGCAAACCCAGCTTTCTGACACTGGGCACTACATTACAACCCAAAATCCCTGGTAATCTTCAGATTTCACAATGCCTTGCACACACTCAAATCACCCTGTGCCAGAGGCAGCAAAATTAACCTGAAAACATATTTGAACGTCCACCATATTTGACTATAGGTACTGTGTTCTTCTCATTCTGTTTTCCATCAACTCTAGAATTTATTTATGTATTTTACTCACTTATGTAGCACCATTAATTCCACAGCGCTTTACAGACCGTGTGCTTTAACAAAAAGCTCTATCTTGGTCTCATCTGTCCTCGAGATGCTTTACTAGAAGACTTTTGGCTTACTCACGTACATTTTGGCAAACTGCAGTCTAGCTTTTTTATGTCTCTGTGTCAGCAGTGGGGTCTTCCTGGGTGTCCTGCCATAGCGTTTCTTTTTGTTCAAATGTCGATGAATAGTTTGCGCTTACACTGATGTACCCTGAGCCTGCAAGACAACTTGAATTCCTTTGGAACTTGATTGGGGCTGCTTATCCAGCATCCGGACTATGCTACATTACAACCTTTCATCAATTTTGTCTGCCGTCCACAGTCAATGGTATTAGCTACAGTGCCATGAGTTCTAAACTTCTTTATTATGTTGCACACTGTGGACAAAGGAACATCAAGATCTCTGGAGATGGATTTGTAATCTTCAGACTGTTGATATTGTTAAACAATTTGGGTTCTCAAGTCCTCAGACAATTCTCTTCTCCCTTTCTGTTTCCCATGCTTAATATGACACACAGAGACACAATGCAAAGATTGAGTCAACTTCTCCCCTTTTTATCTGGTTTTAAGTGTGATTTTCATATTGCCCACACCTGTTACCTGCCACAGGTAAGTTTGAATGAGCATCACACGGTTGAAACAAAGTTTTTTACTCACAATTTTGGAAAAGTGCCAACAATTTTGTCTGGCCCATTTTGGGGGGTTTGTGTGAAACGATATCCAATTTGCCTTTTACTCAGTTTTTTTTCATGTTGTTCCAATACACACAGAGGAAATAAACATGTGTATAACAAAACGTGTGTTAGGAGTCGAGTTCCCGTCTCTGCACAGGGGGAATCTTGGACCATCTCCGCTGCGGTCTCCCATTCTTCTCCTGCCGCAGTGGAGTCTGCTCAGCGGAGACGTAGGTCCCAGCGTCTCGCTCAGTCTGACTCTGTACAGAAAGTTACTGCTGCTTTTCCTGCTTCTGCCATTGAAGTCAGTGCTGGGCAGCGGCGAGCAGACGCTTCTGGGACTAAGTCCTGCTTTTCTCATTCTGAGCATGCCCAGAGTAAGATCTCTCAGGGGAGTTCGAGGGTCACATGATCAGACACTGCAGATAAGGTCCTGTAGGTGCTCACGCTCTGTGGCAGCCTCTCATTGGTCCTTCTAGGAAGGTCCTGTACGTGCTGCAACTATTTAAGGCTCGCATGGCCGCACGGCTAGTATTGCTCTTTATTTATGTACTTTGCGCCAGTGTGGTCTTGTATGAGTGTGTTCAGGGACCTGGCCAAAATAAGCCTCTAGAATGCTGGCACCTCCGGCAAGGAGTTTCGTGTGCTTGCATGACCACTGACTGCTGTTGTTTAGACAGTCAGCCTGTGCCTCTGTGGAGTCTAACAGGGCGCAGTGCTTTGAGTTCACGGCTGCTCTGTGAAGTAACAGAGTTAGCTAACACTGCCATTAGTTCCGCTATTTGCTAGCAGCAGGCAGGTTCTCCTGCACGGTGGACCCCGGGCTGCGAACGCATCTATCATAATAAAATCTATATATTCATTAGGTGCGTTCCGCTAGCCCTAACAACGTGTAATTGCAATAATTTTCTGGGAGAAATTGCAATATTTTGTTTTACGCTTTCCTTTTTTTATAGGGGACTTGAACTTGCAGCCATCTGATTGCGTCTTCTATATACTGCAATTCAATGAGACTGCAGTGCAAAGAAAAAATCACAGCCTCACCTGGAATGGAGCACAATCTTACTGAGCACCTTAAATGCCACTGTCAATCTAAGGGGTCAAGAGCAGCGATCAGATCTCAGTTCAGTTTGCTTCTTTTAGAGACAGAGGAGCGGGAATTTGCATTGACTAACAGCAAGAGGATAGGAGAGAAGAAACCAAAAGGGAGATTCACGTAATTTTGTAGGCTTTGTTAATCACAGAGATACTAGTACTTCACGTGATACATACATAAAAACATACTGATAGATCTCATTTCACGGCTGAGATGGAGTCAATTGCAATGTAACACTTATAGGTATATAGCTGTAAGGGATTGCAATGTGACTGAATCACCTATACTGTAGATGTAAGAACTATATCTTCTCATACCAATTGCTCACAGACTGGGACTAGCATCTTTATTTAATTTTTGACCTTAAAGAAGCTGTCAAGGAATTTTTTTTTACTAAGTGCTTAAAAACTAACAGGCACGTAATTGCTAACATAGGCACCTACCTGCCTGTTGTACTCAGTGCTGGCTCAGAGCGGTCAAATTGCCGATCTCTTTCGTTCGGCTCTGTGGATGTGACTGCCAGTGTCATGCTGATTGACAGTTGGCTTCCCTTAGTTAGGCAGTGGGGATCTGGCTGTCAATTGGCATGACGTCAGTAGTCACACCCCATCAATAGAACAGAGTGGAAGAGATCGGCGCCGGGCACAACAAGCAAATAGTTAGCAAACTCCTAATTAGCTGCCTAAAATTATGGAGTTGCCACAATTTAGGCCAAGTTAAAGGGAGTCTGTGAGCAGATTTATGCTATATAATATCAAGACAAAATGATGTAGATGTTAAAACACTGAATTCAGCGATGCCTCTTGAATTAATAAGCTGTATGCTGCTGTTTACTTAAATGATGGTTTTATCACCAGGACCTTATCACTACTCGGACTACAGCAGCTACAACACTGTGTAAGATCTAGTACGAGCCGGCCCCATATTCTGATAAGCAGCTCGCTGTCTATAAACTATTTATGTAGAGAGCCTGGTGTGGGTGGAATTAGCTTTATGAGCTATGCTTTATGAAACACTGAAGAACTCTGATTGTATCACAACCATGGGACCAAGTAAACTACTAAGTGATACATCTTTGGAATCAGGTTCACTTTTTCTGCATTTTGCTGCTCTCAGATGACGTAGTAAAAACCTGGTAACAGATTCTTTTTAAGACTAAGGATGTATTTGGTGTATGTGGTTGCGACCTATTTCGAGCAGCACTAATTCATCAAACATATGAGCTAGTGCTTATGTTAATGTTTCCCAAAAGCAAGATACAAACATAGCCTTTCATACTGTAGTATACAAAGCTGTACAATAGCTTACGTGTCATTTGAACTTTAGCTTTACAGCTCTCTTTAAAACGTCTGTCTACATTATCATTAGAACACCCATAATAAAAACCTGTCATAATTACATATTGCGAATGCTCACCAACAAATCTTTCATTCATTGTGGTGAACAATATGAGTATGAGGTCTCATCATGTCTTATAATATGTATGGGAAAGCAGATATGTGGTAGAACCCAAAAATGTATGGGCGTTATAGCCAAGTCATATTCTACACCCTAGAATAAAATAAAAATTGTAGCTCAAGTTGAGTAAGCCTAAGAAACAAAAAGATTATTCTTTTCAGGTTACGCCTTGGCTTTCAAAACTGGAATAAAGCAGTAGGGACATAGGAGCATCTGAATTTGCCATATGAAGTAAGAACTTATGCACTTAGCTTAATCAAGAAAAATAGACTAACTCGCTAGGCTTACTCGTTAGATATTTGAGGATATTTATTCACTGCCATCTTGCTTTATCTTAGGTCTTCAATTGGCTGAATAATTGTATAAATGTATACTGTACATCTTTGGTCCATTTCAGGATATTATTCAATTTACAACTGGACTTGCTTGTGAAATAATGAGAGCACAATCCCTGAATTAGATTCTCTACCAATTCTTTGGATTTAGACCTGGCCTATTTGAGTCTATTTCATGCCTAAAACTCCACAAAATATTACTATTACGTATTAGCAACAATATTCTAGAGAATGCAAAGGGGTTGGGTCGTTAAGAAAAAAATACTACTCATCTATTCGGCACAGATGCTTCGGCAAATCCCCTCTGTTGTAGCCAACCCATGGCTTCATTGTACACAGGTAGCATTATAAGTAAAGCAACATGTGACTTTGAGGCTGCTGATTGGCTTAAGAAGTCAAGTGCAACCACAACATGTAATTATTGGCAGCCGGTAAACAGATTGGTGAGAGAACCAACACAGCATCGGTGCCACAAACCCCTAATCTAAAGAAAAACAGATTTAGATACTAACTTACATTTGAAGTTCACACTCATATTAAGTCAATCATCGTAGATGATGTAAATATTTCAAAAAATCTGTAACAATGTGACAAAAACATTTGCATATTTTCTTAATTATTTGATTTTTGTACTTTTTTTAATTACCTGATTTTGTGAACTGGGTAAATACCGGGCTTTTTCAATTATGGCTGTGTTACTTGAACTGATCAGAATGGGGGTGCTTATCTCTGGCGTCTGTCTACTCGATGGAGAATGGACAATTCTGTTTAATGTATTTAGAGCATTGGTAATCAGGAACTGCCTTGGGGTCTTCCGCCTTCCATCTGGTATTCGTAGCATTGTTTCTGGCTCGGAAGACTTAACACTGGAGGGGGACCTCCTCAGTGGAGAAGTAAAAGGCAAATTCTTCATATCTTTTCTTTTAGTTTTGTTTGACTCCAGCAGTTGCTTGGCTGTACTGTTTAGCTGCAAATAAAACATGACATTCATAGGTTGCTTTTTGGGAAAAAAAAAGTGTCAAAGGTATAATAAATTATATATGAATAACATAAATCAATTATTTGGAGTTACAACTTTTCTTAAAGGGGGTTTCCCAAGAACAAAACTACATTTTAATCAATAGATCTTGGAATAATAATAATTTCCACAATCAGATGTAACTGATCCGCCATGTTCCTGTATGGTCAGACACAGCCATTACACAGTACACAGCAGGGGCACATTTATATGATTATCTCAGCACAGGAATATTTTATTTACACACATCCAATTGTGGAAGTTATTATTATTGATTAATATTTACTTTTGTTCATGGGAAAACCCCTTTAAGGAAAAACTTTTGCTATTTCCCAAACGTTTCCCATGGGCTATTGTTTTAAACACTTCACGCCTTTTCATTACTAAATCCCCATGAGAAAAATCAATTCCTTAGTGGGAACTTTTTTCCAAGCAACACAAAATAATAGATATACTTCTGGCCAATATTGTCTAAATAGCAATCCTTTGGGTTAGCACCTACAAATCTATGATCACTGTAATTTTCTGAAATATAACGCCAACATTTTCTTCTGGCATGCGTGACATTGACATACAATAATTGGGACAGTTACTGCTGATTAAAATTACAATTAGTCCATATGAGTGGAAAGAATTAGACTGGATCTGATATTTCAAATACTTGTCAATAAGTTGCTATTAAAAGATACTTCATGCACATGCGTGTTTCATACCTCTACGAAGAGAAGGGGGAAAATTCCCACTTGATCACCTAACTTGCCTTCGGCCCAGTTGTCATCTACTCTTCGAATTACACCAATAATATCATCCTGTAATAACAGATTTAAATTGTGGATCAGAAATTTTAATACATTTTATGAAACAGGTGTTGTAGATAAGATACAAACCAATTCAAAGGAAAAATAAATAGACTGACAAATGTATGTTGATAAGCCAGAAATTTAGAATTGAGAGTCCTCAGTGGTTAATACCTTTTAATGGCTAACTGAAAAGATGGTAACAAATTGCAAGCTTTCGAGACTACATACGTCTCTTCATCAGGCAAACTGATGAAGAGACGTATGTAGTCTCGAAAGCTTGCAATTTGTTACCATCTTTTCAGTTAGCCATTAAAAGGTATCAACCACTGAGGACTCTCAATTCTAAATATTTTTCTATCTACTGGCTAACACGGTACCAAGATATATTTCTTTCCTGTGTTGTAAGGGGTAATGTTTCTCCTTATGGAGAGTGACATACCATCTCTGGCTTGTCAAGGTAAGGAGGTTTATTTGCCGTACAATGCTCCTCTGTGAATTTAAATATGCAAATTGCCTCTTCTGAGAAAAAGAGGACTTAACTCTATAGCGCCACCTGTTGGAAGTAGCGATCCTACAAGTCACAATCAACCCTTTAATGAGTCGTGCAATATGACTTAGGATAAAAGCCAAATCAGTATCTCAATTCGCAATGATTTGGCTTTTATCCTAAGTCATATTACACGACTCGTTAAAGGGTTGATTGTGACTTGTAGGATCGCTACTTCCAACAGGTGGCGCTATAGAGTTAAGTCCTCTTTTTCTCAGAAGAGGCAATTTGCATATTTAAATTTCCTGTGTTGATAAGCCAGAAATTTTTTTATAGCTTCATTTTTTTCAAAATCAAGCAAGAAATGGAAAGTTATAATATGACTAGTAAGAAAGATTAAAATCTGTTTTCAATATAAAGGTGCAAGAAAAATATCATAGATAGAAGTCAATCAGCGCTTGGTTAAGTTACAGTTAACAGAATGGCATCACAGGCATAAGTATTGGGCCCTCTTCTTTTTTTATATGTTTGTTAATGACTTTCTTCAGAGCTTACAGGAGAAAAAAAATCTATATTGTTCAGGTGATATTAAGATCTGGAAAAAAAAAATAACAAAGTAAAATAATATAATGCTACAGAAGGATTTGAGGAAGCTTGAGACTTGGGTAAGAAATGCAAAATTAAATTTGATGTGGATAAATGTGAGGTTGGGCTGAAGAAATAAAACACAATTATGTAAAACTACCACTGAAAAAAAGAGAAAAAGGCTAGATTAAATTGGTTAATAGTAAATGCAACTTTGGCAGCTGGTACCAGGCAGCTTCTGCCAAAACAAATTAAATCATGAAATGTTTTAAAAAAGAAATTAACACTTAAAATGAGAGCATACAATTGACTTGTCAGACCACACATGTAATACTTTGGAAAATGTTGAGCACCTGTGTGTAGGAAGGACACTTTACAAAGTCCCTTTCTTTTGTAATTTTTGCTGTTAAGTCTGTAAGCAGAGGCAGCACTTCACTTTTATCAAACATTTATTTACAAACATATCAAGTTTATCCAAAGACTCAATACTTAGAGTCTTGACCCTTATTTTTCAAGACTACTGCAATTCGTCCTCACATACTACTGGGCCAAATTTCTTTACTGATGGCAACCCATTCTTGCCTAATGAGTGCTTGGAGTTCATAATTTCTGTGTTTTTGATTGTCCTCCCGCTTTGAGGAGTAACCACAGGTTCTCAATGCAATTGAGACCTAGGGAGAATCCTGGCCATGCACCCAAAATTTCACTGTTTTGTACATTGAGCCACATGGTTTTCACTTTTGTCTTGTGACATGGTGCTCCATCATGCTGAAAAAAAGCATTGTTCATCACCAAATTGTTCCTGTATTTTTGGGAAAAGTTGCTCTTAGAGGAAGTTTAGAAACTGTTTTTTATTCTTGGCGGTGTTCTTAGGCAAAATTAGAAGTGAACCCTACTTCTTTGGATGAAAAACAGCCCCACAAATGAATGGTCTCTGGATGCTTTACTGTTGGTGTGACACAGGACTCATGGCAGCGCTCACCGTTTCTTCTCCAGACAATCATTCCTCCATATGTCCTAAACAGTCTGAAGAGAGCTCCATCAATGAAAATAACTTTACCCCAGTATCCTGCAGTCTAATCCTTGTACTTCCTGCAGAATGCCAGTCTGACGGTTTTGCTTGGAAGAAGTGGATTCTTTGGTGCCTTTTTTGACAACAGGCAAGCCTCCAAAAGTCATTACCTTATTGTGGGTGCAGATGCATTGACACCTACTTGCTGCCATTCCTGAGCAAAATCTGCACTGGTATTGAACCAATTACAGAGCTATGAATCCTCTTTAGGAGACCATCCTAGCAATTGCTGGATCTTCTTGGGTGCTCTGAATCTTCTTCAGAGCAATTGAAACTCTCTTTTTAAAGTTCTTGATGAACCGATAAATGGTTAATTTAATAATAATAATAATAATAATCTTTATTTATATAGCGCCAACATATTCCGCAGCGCTTTACAGTGTAAGAGTTTCCATCACAACAGTCATAAGAAACAACGTTAACAATACAATAATTAAAGCAAAATAAGACGACCCTGCTCGTGAGAGCTTACAATCTACAATGAGGTGGGGAGATACAAAGTACAGGTGTGTATTTACAATGATGTATTTACAATGATGGTCCAGCCATCTTCACGGGGTGGGGGATAGATGGAGATAGTGAATCGGCTACACACACAAACATAAAATGACTTTGATTAGTGAACGTGGTAGGCCGCTCTGAACAAATGTCTTTTGAGCGAGCGCCTAAAACTATGCAAATTGTGGATGGTCCTAATATCTTGGGGTAGAGCATTCCAGAGGATTGGCGCAGCACGGGAGAAGTCTTGGAGTCAGGAGTGGGAGGTATGGATTAGTGCAGAGGTTAGTTGAAAGTCATTTGCAGAGCGCAGCGGTCGGTTAGGCTGATAGACCAAAATGAGGGAAGAGATGTATGGAGGTGCCGCACTGTGGAGAGCTTTGTGGGTGAGAACAAGTATTTTGAATTGTATCCTGTAATGAATGGGCAACCAGTGTAACAACTGGCGAAGAGTGGACGCGTCCGAGTAACGATTAGCTAGATGGACAACCCTGGCTGCTGCATTAAGGATAGACTGGAGAGGGGAAAGTCGAGTAAGGTGGAGGCCAATTAATAGAGCATTGCAGTAGTACAGGCGGGAGTGGATCAAGGCGACAGTGAGGGTTTTTGTTGTTTCAATGGTGAGAAAAGGGGGGATTCTAGAGATGTTCTTTAGGTGCAAGCGGCACGAGCGGGCAAGAGATTTTATACGGGAGGTGAAGGAGAGATCGGAGTCAAACATAACAACCCAGACAGCGCGCCTGGTGCTGGGGTGTTATTATGGTGCCACCCACGGAGAGGGATATGTCAGATTTAGTGAGGTTAGTAGATGGTGGGAGCAGAAGAAGTTCAGTTTTGGAGAGGTTGAGATTCAGATAGAGAGTGGATATGATGTTGGAGACTGCAGACAGAGAGTGAGTGGCGTTCTGTAGGACAGCGGGGTAAGGTCAGGGGATGACGTGTATAGTTGTGTGTCATCAGCATAAAGATGGTACTGAAAGCCAAATCTGCTGATGGCCAGTCCAATTGGTGCTGTGTAGAGGGAGAAAAAAAGGGGACCAACGACTCAGCCCTGAGGTACCCCGACAGTGAGAGGAAGAGGAGATGAAGTGGAGCCAGAGAACAGAACACTGAAGGAGAGGTCAGAAAGATAGGAGGAGAACCAGGAGAGCACAGTGTCCTTAATGCCTAGTGACTGGAGCCTAGAGAGTAGGAGAGGGTGGTCAACAGTGTCGAAAGCTGCAGAAAGGTCGAGAAGAATGATCAGAGAGTGGTCACCGTTACATTTTGCTGTCAGAAGGTCATTGGTCACCTTGATGAGTGCAGTTTCTGTCGAATGTAGGGGGCGGAAACCGGACTGTGAAGAGTCTAGGAGTGAGTGAGTGGAGAGGTAACGGGTAAGGGAAGTATATCAGGCACAATTTATCTGATGATTATTCCTGACAATGTACAGTTAATGCAAATTGCCACTATGAAATTAAAACAGTAAACTTTGTTGAAACCAAAATTTGTGCCAGTCTCAAAACTTGGTCATGACTGCACATAGGCAATTTTTCACTTCATTCTCTGGCCACCTATCTGCCATGTTTTTTGAGGCATTAAGCTGATATGGAAATTTGGTTTGGATAAATTTATCCCTGTGTGTGTGCTGCGGCCGTTCCCAATAAGACTGAGTATTTTGAGTGCTCAAGGAATGAGACTGCACACCATTGTTGTGTCAATACCATTCCACCAATACTGATACTTTATTGTACATATAGTTTTATAATTGCATATAGAAAGGAGTGTTTAGGGGTTGTTAGGGGTGGTTAGTTAATTACCATATTGTCTAGCTCCTCTGTCATTGGTTATCTAAACATATATGGAATATTGTGATTAATGCACATTTGAATGCTGATTAAGCAACTAAAATTGAGCTCTCTGCATCTTTCTGCATCTAGGACAGAGTTGAGACATCTGATCAGCACTTAATACATCTGGCGTTGTTCCGCTTTTGCATGGAAAACCCCATACAATCTGTCTGGCTTATATCAGTTTATGTCAGCCATTTTAAACCATTGATTATAAACTAGCTGAGTATATAGATATATATATATATATATTTGTCTTTATGTAAGTATATATGATTTAAAGGAGTATACATGCAAGTGAGATCTATATGATATATATATTTCTATCACAAGCCCCCTTAGATATCACTTGCCCTAATCCTAGCCTCCTGTCCCAAAGCGCTGCAACTCTTTTGTGCTGCCGGTGAACTGACGCAAGCCTAACGCCTACGCCCCACTCCGTACAGACTTTTTGCAAATGGGCGGTCAGGAGATCTGTCCATAACGGGGGTTCGTTGCAATCAGTCTCTTAGTCAACAGCATGTGTAGCGAGCAGTGTGTATTCTTTATCAGGTAGGTCATCTATTTGGTCAGGCAGGGCATCCACAACATCATTCTGGCTTGGGTGTCATCTTCTGGTAGGGGAGCTTTCTTGCAATGCGATGAGTGGATCCAAGTGGGTCTTCCCTCCAGTTTCACAGAGGTTGGTGTCATCATCAGCACTTGAACAGGACCATCAAATCTGGGATCGAGTAGTGTTCTCCTTACAAACTTTTTCACCAACACCCAGTCTCCTGGCTTCAAGGAGTGCGTACCGGACACTGAATCTGGATCTGGCAATGAAGAAAAAAACTCGAGAATGGATATTAGCAAGTTTCTTGGTGAGTTCAATTACATAAGCAGACAAAGTATCATATTGCATAATCAGCTGCTGAGGGAAAGGATACCCCTAACCTGGGACTAGACCCAAACAAAATTTCATATGGTGACAGCTTTTCTGGGCCTCTGGGAGTGTGCCTAACACTGAGTAGTGTGATTGGGAGTGTGTAGGCCTAAGTCTGACCCTACTGCTGACCAGATCTCTCGTGTGAGATTTGCTGTGAATGCGGGTCCCTGGTCACTCTCTATCACTTCTGGGACCCCATAGCTGCATATCTCGTCTCTGAGAGTAGCTTCTTTGCAGTAGTCTTTGCTGACTGGTTCCTCGCTGGGAAAGCTTCTGGCCATCCTGAGAACACATCCACGACCACAAGGGCATATTCGAATCCTCCACTTGGCGGTATTTGGATGTGGTCTATCTGGACCCTCTGGAAGGGGTACAGTGGTCTGGGAAGACGATGTGTGGGAACTTTCTCCATTTTTCCAGGGTTGCATTTGCCTCAGGTCAGACAGCTGCTAATGAACTTGGCTGTTAGGGTGGAGATCCCTGGAGCGAACCAGTAAGCACCAATCAGATCATTCATCTGTGTCTTTAATCTGTGTGTGGGCCCATGTGTCCACTGGACCACCATAGGGTACATGATTCGGGGTAAACAGGGTTTGTCATCCATTGAGTATACCCTTCCCACTTCATGTGTTGCTCCCTTCTGCATCCAGCATTCCTTCTTGTCCTTTGGGGCTTGCTCTTGCAGCTTTTGAGCAGATCCCAGAACGTCATCTGGTCAGGTTTCTTGTCTTCAGTCATCATGTAGTAGCCGTCCGGCTCTACGACCTCTCCCACTTTTCCACATTGTCTTCCTTTGACTGCTTCTTTGGCTGCCATATCCACCATGTTGTTGCCTCGTGCCTCTACTGTGTTTAGTTTTCCATGCGCTTTGACTTTTTAGTACTGCCAACACTTTTGGAAGTTGAAGTGCGTTCAACAGGTCCTTAATGGCTCCATGATGCTTCACGGTTGTTCCGCTTGCAGTGATGAAGTCCCTTGCAGCTCAGATGGGCCCAAAGTCATATGCTATGCCATGCGAGTACCTCGAACTGGTATACATTTTCGCAGTCTTGTCTTCTGCCATCTCGTCAGCTCTATCAGTTCTGCTTCCTGGGCTGACAGACTAGGCAACAGACTTCTGGACCACAGGATCTCTTGATTGCTGGTCACTGCACATCCCTGTCACGGGGGGACCTGGGTAGACTAAGGCTGGTTACCCGGGCCCATGCAATATCCCTCAGGCTAGGGAAACCCTGTCTGTCCCTTTCCCAGAAGTTACACTAAAGGTGTGCATGTCTGGGCCGCCAGGCCCGACCCTGACTCCTGTTTCAGCCCTAAGCTGAAACCACCACCCGCCACCCAGTGAAGAGACCACACACCAATCCCCACAGAAAGCACAGACAGGGAAAACTGAAAAACGCACCACGCCGCAGACACACAGGAATACACTACTATAATGTGCACAGGGCAAAACTAATACAAATATAGGAAGGAGGAATATGACAAAAGATAATATACCACCAGATACGACATACCTACAACAAGACCACCACTCCAGACCGGAATCACTAGGCACAAAGCACAAGCTATAATCGGCGACGCCCAAAGTCCAGCACGACTATTTAAAGGCCGTGGGAGTGACCCAACCTCCATCCTGATTACCAGCTAGATTAACCCTGAGCAAGCTGGATAAAGTCTAGCCGACGCCACTGAGTGTGTAGTGGACGTATGTGGAATTACCGCTGTCTGTCGGACGCCCTAGTGTGAACAGCGTCCAACATGACAATCCCGTGTGGAATCTTCCTTCATCATCTGCAAATCTGGAGCCATCCACATAGAGGATCAACTCTGGGTTGGTCAGTGGCTCTTCTGCCACCTTGGGTAGTCCTGCTGTTTCCTGTTGCATGATGCTGAGGCAATCATGGTCACCTGTCCAGAGCAAATCCAGATCCCTTCGGAAGGTATCATGCAGATTTTGATCAGTATTTTGATCTGAGGGTCCATATCTGTATCCCCCCTTGGGAGTGGGAGTAGAGTGGACGGATTGAGGACTGTGCAGCTGCAGATGGTGACATTGTCGGGCAGGAGTAGAGAGCACTGGAGGCGAAGATGCCTGGCGGTGGAGAGATGTTTTGGCTGGGTTTGGTTGAGGATTGCGGAGATGTCATGCGGAGCCAGAATTTCCAATGGTCTTTCCAATGATGTCAGCAATCCTGTCCAGGAGGGCGTGTGCTGCAACTGCTGCTCTCATGCGGGAGGAAGAGGCTCCCCTTGCAACTGGATCCAGGAGAGCTGAAAAGTAGTCTAAAGGTCTCTGCTTTCCCCCCTGAAGCTGCATCAGGACTCCAGTAGCAAGGCCTTCTTTTTCCATCAAGTAGAGACGGAATGGCTTCTCATAGTCAGGTAGGCCTAGTGCTGGTGCTGAGACTACAGAGCCTTTTAACTTCTTGAACGAGCTGAAGGCTGCATCTGTCAGGAGGAACGGGGTCACGCTGACGTATTCACACAGAGGCTGTATTAGGACTGAAGCATCAGGGATCCAGGCTCTGCAATACGAAACTAGACCAAGGAAGGCCTGTAGCACCTTTGGAGTTGTTGGAGGAACCATCTTCTACACTGTGGTCTTTCGGTCATCTGTCAGGTGTTTTGCCTGGTGAGAAATACAGTGTCTCTGGAACGTAACTCGCTTCAGACACCACTGGACTTTGTTGTTTGAGACCTTGCAGTGCTGCTCCGCCAGGTAGAGTAGAAGGGACAAGAAATGGGCTTTACACGTGTCAAAGCCAACTGCACAAAGGAGTAGATTGTCCACGTATTGTAGCAGGGTTACTTCTGCATGTTCTGTGACCCAGTTGGTGAGGACTGTGGACATTGCTTTGGTGAACTGTGAAGGGCTGTTCTGGGCCCACTGTGGCATCACTGTCCATGTGTGGTGTCCCCCCTGGTGCGTTAAGGCAAACAGGAACTGGTCTTCCGGATGAAGGGGAACACTGGAGAAATTATTAGCCAGGTCGGTCACTGTGAACACTTTTGTTGTGGAAGGCACATTTGAGAGCAGAGTGTGCGGATTCGGCATAATTGCAGTTTCAAACACCGTGGCCTCATTCACAGCTCTCAGGTCATGTACCATTCTGAACTTGGCTGGCTCTCCTTTTACAGTCTTTTTCTTGACCGGGAACAGCGGGGTATTGCAAGGCGATGTGCAAGGAACAATGATTCCTATTTCCAGGTAGACCTTCAGTTGGTCAGAGGCAGCTTGACTATAGGCCTTACGAGGGTACGGGGTACCTGGCTTGAGTGACACCCGTACTGGGGCAACTTGAGGTTTTCCCACGTCCTGGGGTCCCTTAGACCATAGAATTTCTGGTACTACGTCCAGTATCTCCTTGGGTAGGCCTCATCGGCTGTTTAAGGTTCTTGTAAGGCCGCCAGCATGATTCTTCTTGGGTCAGGGATGAAGAAAGTGTCACGGTCCCATCTTCCTGGAACACTGTGGTTGCCTTCAGCTTCTGCAGTAGGTCTGTCCCCAGTAGGTTGAGTGGGCAGGTTCTTGACACCACAAACTGGAACAGGATAGAGTGTCCTGGCTGAGTGCACACGCTCAGTGGCTTTGTAAGCTGAGAATGTCTGACTTGACCATCAATGCCCATGCGAGACACAGAGGATTCTGATAAGCAGGTGGAATCAGTGAGTTCCACAGGTGTCATCACACTTCTGGCTGCACCGGTGTGGAGAAGAAAAGATCTGACAATGCCATCCACTTTAAGGGTAATTTGAGGTATTGGTCCTGCAGATAGGGTTTTACATGTCAGGAGCGTAGTGTCTTGCAGACCTGGCTTGCTTGCCTCTGTCCTATGGATGGGGTGCTTCACTGCTTTCTGCACTTATTCCTTGACCTGTTTCTCTGGACCAACTCTTGGGTTGCATGGGTGCTCTGCACTGGTTCCAGAAATGGCCAAACGTGCCACAGATGTAACACTTGACACTTCTATTGTCTTCGTAGGGTGGTTGCGCTTCCAGGTCAGTGGTCACCATGAGAGGGGCTGCCTTTTGCACTCCTGGTTGGGACTCAATCCCTTTGGCTACTGTAGACAACGGCATGATGGGCACTATAGCGGCGGCGGGGTCTGGCCTGCTGATTGAAGCTGCGGTGGTAAGATGGGGCCTGCAGGTGCGTCCATGGCGAGGCCCGGGGGTGCCATTAGACCGGCGGCTGCACCCAACCCAAGGTCTTGGGGCATTACAGGGGCTGCGGCTGGATCTGCCATCACTTCCTCCCCCTCGCTCTGACATAGCTTCTCCCCTTTGCTAACTTAATTGAGGTCGGTGTCTCCTCTCCGGAGTCTGCAGCGGTTCTTCCGGTGTGTCACTCTGCACTTTGCAGCATCTTCACCTCTGGCTCCCCTTCTGGCGTTCTCAGCAGCACGGCACCCATTTCCTTCTTCGCCCTCTTTGTGGTGCTATAATGGCAGCAGTTTTGGCGACAATTGGCAATAAACCATTTTGCTGGGTCAGTCCACTGCCATTGACCTGTTCTCAGGCCTAACCACTATCAGTGTTTTCCTGATTGGCTGTCTCAGTCCATTCTTGGAATACTTGCATTACTCTGCCATGAAACTTCTTTACAGACTCTGTCTTATCTTGGCTCATGTCATGTAAGCTGAGGGCTTGTCCTGCCAATCTGCCTTTGGCCCACTCTCTGAGCTGTTCAATTAGCTGTGGCCCTGACTCCCAAGTGTGTACATCTAATTCTGCTGGAAGTTTGAATTGTTCCTTCATGATTGGCCAGAGTGCATCACCTGCTTCTATTTCCATTCATGGCCCAGAGATCATTCCAGGTGACTGCATATGTTCGCTAGTTCTGCTACATTCTTCGGTAAAATGGCATGGGATGCATCCCTGGGTCTGGAAGATTGTCACCTGACTTGAAGTGCAGTGCACATAGAGTAATGGTGGTGCCTCTATCTGCCCCTGCATTCTTGGTGCCTGTGGGTTTCTTTTCCTAGTACTGGACAACATGTATAATGTTCCCTCTTCATCTTCACCAGAGGAATAGTTGTGATAGCGTGTACTGGGGTCATACACTGACTGATTTTGGACTTAGAAGTTGCTTTTTTTGTGAGGATGTCTCCCCCCTTGCTGAAGCTGTGATGGATTAGGCTTATAGTTCTATGTTGTCGTGAATGTAGGCAGCTCTGACCGGTGCTGAAGTAAGTTGTACATTATCAATAGATGGTGATATCAGTCCTCCCCCCTCTGCACCCAGGGCTGAGCTGTCTGCTACCTGATGTGTCTGGGGGCTGCCCACTGCATTGTGTGTAGGGGGATTTTCACCTTCTTTCCCCGATATCACAACTGGCAATGGCTGGATTGTGCCAGGGACATAGAAGGGGTGCCTTGTGCTGTAAGCACCATATTGTTTGAATTAGGCGTTGGCCCAGCAGAAGAAGAAGAAGAGGAAGAAGAAGGAGGGGTTGATGAAAAAAGTATAGGAGGAGGTGAGGAGTGAGGAACAGAAGGAGGAGGAGAGAGAGGGTGAGTAAAAAAGGAGGAAAGAGAGGAGTGGAGATGGGTGTGGAGAAGGATGAGCAGGAGGAGATAGGTGTGGTGGGGGAGTGGAGAAGGAGGAGAGAGAGGGCGAGAAGAGAAAAGTGTGGAAAAAGAGGAGAGGAAAGGAGAGTGCGAGAGAAGAAGGAGGAAAGTGACAGAGAAAAAGGAGGATAGAGAAGAACAACAAGAACAATAGAGAGGAGCAATGATGCCTTCTCCCTGTAGGGAGGGATGGGGCGCGCCACATACTGTGCAAATATAACTCCCTATACCATGGATTCTGCTGAGAGCAGACTGCACAGATCCAATATCTCCCATCTTATACACATACAAATCACTTCCTGGTTTGCTCATATATCTTTCTGCACCACCTAAACGATGTAAGCTCTGCTGCCACTTCATACCATGTATTAGTATTCAGCAATTTAACATCAGCTAACTTCCCTTATTTTCCTTTCTACGTCATGCTATTCCGCAGCTTGAAGTCTGCCATTCTTATGAATTTCACATACTTTATACCTTCCAAAATTCTTCACATACTTAACACCTTCGTGTTCTGCCACTATCTGGGGGGCCGTTTGCTCTCCAGGAAGGCCACTTTATGCCCCATGGCAAAAACAGAAATGAAAAACAAACAAAAAAAGGAAAAAAACAGCAAAAACGTCTAAAAATTAGTATATAAAAAACTCCAAAAAACCCCCAAAAGAACAGAAAACCATCAAAAACCTGGTACACGATCAAAAACTCAAAATTTTGATACAAAAGAAAAAAACTTTTTTTTTTTTTAAAAAAAAGGAAAAAGTAAAGAGATTGAAGGAAAACTTTGGAAAACTTAAATAAAAAAATTAAAATTTATTTTTTTCCTTCTCTCTGCGCTCAACGCAGTCAGAGACACACTTCCCCTTTTCTTATGCCACTGTGTCCAATGTCTAAGATCACGTATCTGAGAACAAGTATGTCACAGCAAAAATGATAGATAGCACTTAGTTTCATTTCTTCACAAATAGCTACACCATAGTCTGCATTGCAGAAACAGCCAGGAAAAAAAACCAGATGTGACAGTGTGATTTAAAATGCATATATCTCTGCTAGCAGAGTGGAAAAGGGGAAGTTCAGAAAAGGGGAAAAAAAAACTTTCTTTTACAATTGTATGCTCTTAAAGCAGCGATACTTGACACAAACAGATACAGACATCCGGGAGATGCCCCTTTATTATTCTGTGTCACGTGCAGGTTGCGCTGGGAACAGACTACTGCCAATCGCACTGGGCACACCTGTGCCCGGGCTGCCTGAGTGAGAAGCACAACAAGCGGGAAATCTACCACCCCGGTCCGGTCATCCTAACTGGCTCGCCAGCACTACGGGAATCTGCAGTAGCCCTCTAAGTTATCACTACCCGAGCCTGGAACATGGGACTACCTGCCCCGGGACTACCTGTCCCTCCTATGCACGGGAATCCTGCAATAACTTATCGAGCGATTTGACCTCCTCCGGTCTGTTACCCAGCACCCACATGCAAAACAGTCACCGTTCCTTCCTTCTCCCGGATCTTACACAAACACAGAACACATACACAGCACACAGCAGACACCTTGACTTATATCCCAGGGTTTGTTGGATACAGGATTTGGACTTTTTACACTACCTGGGAATGCGGTGGTGACCACACCTGACCAGCAAGAGGTAAAGACCCGGACTGGGCACAGGGACTTTCAGGTAAGATGATAACATTTTATTACCTTACTTATGGAGCTGCGCATCCTCCGTCCCGTGAACCAAGGCCGTGACCAACACCTCCGTCTCTCCGGTCAGCAGGGTCCCATGTGTTTCATCCATGCCCCGCGTTGGGCGCCATTTGATATGGAAATTTGGTTTGGATAAATTTATCCCTGTGTGTGCTGCGGCCATTCCCAATAAAGACTGAGCATTTTGAGTGCTCAAGGAAAGAGACTGCACACCATTGTTGTGTCAATACCATTCCACCAATACTGATACTTTATTGTACATACATAGTTTTATAATTGCATATAGAAAGGAGTGGTTAGGGGTTGTTAGGGGTGGTTAGTTAATTACCATATTGTCTAGCTCCTCTGTCATTGGTTATCTAAACATATATGGAATATTGTGATTAATACACATATGAATGCTGATTACGCAACTAAAATTGAGCTCTCTGCATCTAGGACAGAGTTGAGACATCTGATCAGCACTTAATACATCTGGCATTGTTCCGCTTTTGCATGGAAAACCCCATACAATCTGTCTGGCTTATATCAGTTTATGTCAGCCATTTTAAACCATTGATTATAAACTAGCTGAGTATACAGATATATATATATATATATATATATATATATATATATATATATTTGTCTTTAAGTATATATGATTTAAAGGAGTATACATGCAAGTGAGATCTATATGATATATATATTTCTATCACAAAGCCAATAAATATTAGGCTGTAAAACTACTCTGTTTTAGGCTCCAGATGGATATACAGTGGTGACCAAATGTTTTGCATTTTTTTTAAAAGTGTGATTACATCAGATGGGCTTGACATTGTTTTGTCCATTTAGGTGTTAGTTTTCAACATTTGCTGGGCCAAATGTTTTGCATATTTTTTGATGGATAGTTCAATTGTGCCTACAGGTTTTCTTTTTGTTTGTGTGTTTTTCTGTTAAAACAGGGCAAAGAGAAAGCCAAATTTATCACCAGATGTCAGGAAGCTTATTATTCTGAGAGTGAAGTCAGAAAGAGGTACCTATGGAATTCAACTGCTCCTGAGTCAAATGTCACATATAATAAAGAAACAAAAAGTTATGGAACAGCTGACAAACCTAGAAGTGGACGACCAAGGAAAACTTCCTATAAGCTTGATCACATTATTAAGAAAAAGTCTGATGTCCAGCTGTACAGATTTTGCAAAGAATGAATGAAAAATATGGGGTCAAAGTGAGTTGCCAAATTGTGGTGCAATGGGCAAGAGTGGTAGGGTTTAATGCATGAGTTCCAGTGAAGGTGCCTTTTATCTCTGCAAAGAATCGGAAGGTCTGACTTGAGTTTGCCAAAGAACACAGCCAATGGAAAGAGACAGATTGGTCTAAGGTGTGGTTGGATTAATCAAGTTCAATTCAAGTTCAATCTGTTTGGTAGTGATGGCAAGCACTATTGGAAAATGTAATGATGATGTAAGGTACAAAACACCTACAGTGAAAACATGGTGGTGGCAATGTCATGGTTTGGTGCTTTTTTCTGGATCTGCCATTGGCCCTCTGCATAAAATTGATGGAAATGTGAATTCTACCATGTACAAGGATATACTGGACCAAAGTTGTCAGGGGCTGGAAATTCCAGCAAGACAATGATACTAAGCACACATCAAAATGTCAATTATTAGTCAAAAATTGGCTAGCAAAGAAAACTGCCTATTATAATGGCCAAGCCAATCACCTGATTGAAACCCTGTAGAGCACCTTTTGGATGAGTTAGTGTGACGAGTTGGGGCCCGTACCCATAGCAATAACAATGAATTGTTTGCAGATTTGCATATGGAATGGAGCAGGATTCCTCAGGATGTCTTGAATTCCCTAGTGGCTTCAATTTCCTGTCAGTGTGGTACAGTAATTAAGCAAGATGTTATGCTACAAAATACTAAGTTATGGCATTGTAAACAATTAATTACTCTCTATGTTGTGATCAATACATAGTATAGGCAACATTTTTGGCCATGAGTTTTCTTTAATTAAATGCCATACCTATATTCTAAAGCGTTTTGGTTAAAATTTAGGTTTTGCATGATGACAGCTTCATGCACTTTCAATTCATCACCAGAAAAATGACATCATAACAACCAGACAGAAGTAATCACACTATTAAAAAAATGCAAAACTTGTGGTCGCCACTGTATATGGTCAGTTTTTTAGTGCAAATAGGATGGTTTGGCATTGCATTACAGTGGTTATCAAATGTAAATGTCAATGGTAAGCAAAAACTTGTCATCAAGATTTTGACAGAGCACCGAAAAGTTATTCACATCATTTCAGGATGCCTCAGACAAGTGCTATATTCTGTTGGAATTTACTGATAATATTCTATATCAGGCATAAATAACAAGATGGAAGCACCTATTTATAGGCTATAACCCACACACTTGTTGTTGGGTTGGCAGAATGCACCAAGTATATATATATGTATTAATAGGTGCGTTCGCAACCCGGGGTCCACCGTGCAGGAGAGGAACCTGCTGCTGGCAAATGGCGGCACTATATGGCGGTATAAGCAAACTCTGTTAACTCCACAGATTAGCTAGAAACAAGATGCTGTGCCCTGTTAACCTCACAGAGGTACACAGCTACCAAACAGAGCAAAACTGTGGTCATGCAGTCAGAGAAACAGGCAAACAACTCCTCACCGGAGGTGCTGGTATTCTAGCGGCTTATTTCAGCCAAGGCCCTGAATACACACATACAAACTCCTCACCAGAGGTGCCGGTATTCTAAGGGCTTATTTCAGACAAACCCTAACCACATCCAGACATGACCAAACTGGCGCTGAGCTCATAGACTTTGGTTTGATACTAGCGCATGGCCGTGTGGCCATGCGAACCTTTTATAGCTGTAGCAGACAAGGACCTTCCAAGTGGTCCAATAGGAGCTGCTACAGGGACTGCGCGTGTGACCCCAGACCTCCAATGAGAGGTCCTCCCGTGGGCATGTTCAGTGTGTGCAAAGCAGGACATAGTCCCAGAAAAGCCTGCACGCCACTGACCAGTGCTGGCTACAAAAGCAGAACCTGGAAAGGCAGCAGTAACCCTTTGCACAGTATCAGGCTGAGCAAGACGCTGGGACCGACGTCTCTGCTGAGCAGGCTCCACTGCGGCTGAAGCAGAATGGGAAACCGCAGCAGACATGGTTCGAGATTCCCCCTGTGCAGTGGCGGGAACTTGACTCCTAACACTTGTTCCTTAGTTTTCCGGATTTAACAAAAAAAATCCACAAAAATATGAATGCAGCATCTTTCTCAATCAAACATAAAAAACTTGAGGTTACTGTTATATTCTGATAACATCCTATCCAGACTACATCCAATACACATCTACTGGCTCCTATGGAAGAATTGTATTATTTTTGTACTAACAGGTACCCTTAAAGCAATTTTTTAAATATTATCCCATTTTGAGAATAACTTAAGTGATCAAATAATTTTTAGACCTACATATTATTTAATTGAAGAGTGACACACTAACTGTGTATTGCTTAGAAGGTCCACATTGGATATATTGCAGAAAAATAATGATGATATGTACATTAATTTTACTGTATTATTTTGATAATAAAGGCATAAAATAAGGCCGAGGTCATTATGATAAACGATGAGTTTCTGAGTCAATCTGACTTCTTAATCCGGTGTATATCTCAAGTGTATATCTCATATACACCTGATGAAGGGGTCAGATCAGCTAGAAAACACATAGTGTTGTTTTGATAAAATATTCTTAATATAATATTAAACACCTTCCCAGGAACATCGTCTTCTTGACAGGACTCACCAAGTCCACGATTCTTTGCTACTCTTTTCTATGCATATCATGATGTCATATGAAACCTAGTGACAATTAAGCTTAGACTGAATGCTGGACCAGGACAGCACAAATAAAATTTATCATCTGTTTTTAGCATGCTGTGACAGGGTCAATGGTGTAGTAAGTGAGGTGAGATATGTGTCACGAAGGTTGCTATCATCTGTGACACAAAACCAGAAGTTTCTCTCCAGCATGCTCTGTGCTGAGGGGTTAATCGGCCGTGACAGGGTTTGTTTTTTTTGTGAGAGGTAAAGAGATGAGTGGGAGGGTCATTCACCATATCTCCTCCCTAAAGGAGTGGTTGAGGAAGTTAAGTGTCCAGTTACTGTGTTTTCTTTTGTCTGCTGTGTGTTTGGAGACAGGAAAGCCTTGAAGCGGTAGATCCAGTGGGAGATAAAGTTTATTGGATCCTGAGCGGGTGAATCCCATAGGCAAATGGACTATAGGTTATCTTTTGTTTTGCTGTTATGCCAAAAATGCCATATTTATGCTGTGTTTAATAAACCAGCAGAAAAAACGTTCATGTGTTTACCTCTGTGAGCAGCCAAGTGAGTTAGCATGTCACAATGCATATAATGAAAAGGCAAAAATAACAATTCTGCAACACCAATGCACCTTACCAGTCCTCGCTGAAGTACCACAAATCTATTTGTAATAAAAATACAGCATTTGAGAGTAAATGAGATGTATGTAGTGACAAATTAAAATTTTGAACTCATTATCCTTTATGTATCAGCTAGCTAATCTTGTAAATCACTGAATTCCTTTCAGCCACTCCATGACATTACTAATTAGTACAAGTATAGTGGAAAAAAACAACTACTTATCATACCCAGGATGTCATGATATAGAGTTTTGGAAATTGTACTAAAATAAATGTAAAAGTTCTAACATTTTCTTATTCTACATAGCAGTACTTTATATAAAAGAGTAAAAAGGTTATCTAGAATTGTAGAAAAAAGCCTTAAAAGTGATGTCCACTGAATATCAAACAAGAAGCGATCATCCAATCATCCTGTCTCCTCCAGCTGCTCAAATTACGGATCTTGCGCATCATTGTAGGCTTGTCTTTAGCATTAGATCTAATGGCGCAGGTAAGGGAACAGGTGAGACCAGCAGCTGTAATCGAAAATGAACCTCCAATTTTGTTTAACTTCATAATACAGCTATACATATACAGGTCCTTCTCAAAAAATTAGCATATAGTGTTAAATTTCATTATTTACCATAATGTAATGATTACAATTAAACTTTCATATATTATAGATTCATTATCCACCAACTGAAATTTGTCAGGTCTTTTATTGTTTTAATACTGATGATTTTGGCATACAACTCCTGATAACCCAAAAAACCTGTCTCAATAAATTAGCATATTTCACCCGGCCAATCAAATAAAAGTGTTTTTTAATAACAAACAAAAAAACCATCAAATAATAATGTTCAGTTATGCACTCAATACTTGGTCGGGAATCCTTTGGCAGAAATGACTGCTTCAATGCGGCGTGGCATGGAGGCAATCAGCCTGTGACACTGCTGAGATGTTATGGAGGCCCAGGATGCTTCAATAGCGGCCTTAAGCTCATCCAGAGTGTTGGGTCTTGCGTCTCTCAACTTTCTCTTCACAATATCCCACAGATTCTCTATGGGGTTCAGGTCAGGAGAGTTGGCAGGCCAATTGAGCACAGTAATACCATGGTCAGTAAACCATTTACCAGTGGTTTTGGCACTGTGAGCAGGTGCCAGGTCGTGCTGAAAAATGAAATCTTCATCTCCATAAAGCATTTCAGCCGATGGAAGCATGAAGTGCTCCAAAATCTCCTGATAGCTAGCTGCATTGACCCTGCCCTTGATGAAACACAGTGGACCAACACCAGCAGCTGACATGGCACCCCACACCATCACTGACTGTGGGTACTTGACACTGGACTTCAGGCATTTTGGCATTTCCTTCTCCCCAGTCTTCCTCCAGACTCTGGCACCTTGATTTCCGAATGACATGCAAAATTTGCTTTCATCAGAAAAAAGTACTTGGGACCACTTAGCAACAGTCCAGTGCTGCTTCTCTGTAGCCCAGGTCAGGCGCTTCTGCCGCTGTAGCCCATTTCCTGCACACGCCTGTGCACGGTGACTCTGGATGTTTCCACACCAGACTCAGTCCACTGCTTCCTCAGGTTCCCCAAGGTCTGGAATCGGTCCTTCTCCACAATCTTCCTCAGGGTCCGGTCACCTCTTCTCGTTGTACAGCGTTTTCTGCCACATTGTTTCCTTCCAACAGACTTACCATTGAGGTGCCTTGATACAGCACTCTGGGAACAGCCTATTTGTTGAGAAATTTCTTTCTGGGTCTTACCCTCTTGCTTGAGGGTGTCAATGATGGCCTTCTTGACATCTGTCAGGTCGCTAGTCTTACCCATGATGGGGGTTTTGAGTAATGAACCAGGCAGGGAGTTTTTAAAAGCCTCAGGTATCTTTTGCATGTGTTTAGAGTTAATTAGTTGATTCAGAAGATTAGGGTAATAGGTCGTTTAGAGAACCTTTTCTTGATATGCTAATTTATTGAGACAGGTTTTTTGGGTTATCAGGAGTTGTATGCCAAAATCATCAGTATTAAAACAATAAAAGACCTGACAAATTTCAGTTGGTGGATAATGAATCTATAATATATGAAAGTTTAATTGTAATCATTACATTATGGTAAATAATGAAATTTAACACTATATGCTAATTTTTTGAGAAGGACCTGTACATTGCCTTGCGAAAGCATTCGGCCCCCTGGAACTTTTCAAAAACTTTTCCCACACATCATGCTTCAAACATAAAGATACCAAATGTAAATTTTTGGTGAAGAATCAATAACAAATGGAACACAATTGTGAAGTTGAACGAAATTTATTGCTTATTTAAAATGTTTGTGGAAATTCAAAAACTGAAAAGTGGGGCGTGCAATATTATTCGGCCCCTTTAACTTAATACTTTGTTGCGCCACCTTTTTCTGCGATTACAGCTGCAAGTCCCTTGGGGTATGTCTCTATCAGTTTTGTACATCGAGCGACTGAAATTCTTGCCCATTCTTCCTTGGCAAACAGCTCGAGCTCAGTGAGGTTTGATGGACTTTGACTTGGCCATTCTAACACCTGGGTACGTTTATTTGTGAACCATTCCATTGTAGATTTTGCTTGATGTTTGGGATCATTGTCTTGTTGGAAGACAAATCTCTGTCCCAGTCTCAGGTCTCTTGTAGACTCCAATAGGTTTTCTTCAAGAATAGTCCTGTATTTGGCTCCATCCATATTCCCATCAATTTTAACCATCTCCCCTGTCCCTGCTGAAGAAAAGCAGGCCCAAACCATCATGCTGCCACCACCATGTTTGACAGTGGGGATGGTGTGTTCACGGTGATGAGCTGTGTTGCATTTACGCCAAACATATCATTTGGCATTGTTGCTTAAAAGTTCGATTTTGGTTTCATGTGACCAGAGCACCTTCTTCCACATGTTTGGTGTGTCTCCCAGGTGGCTTGTTGCAAACTTTAAACAACACTTTTTATGTATATCTTTGAGAAATGGCTTTCTTCTTGCCACTCCTCCATAAAGGCCAGATTTGTGCAGTGTACAACTGATTGTTGTCCTATGGACAGACTGTCCCACCTCCGCTGTAGATCTCTGCAGTTCATCCAGAGTGGCTGCATCTCTGATCAGTCTTGTCCTTGTTTGAGATGAAAGTTTAGAGGGACGACCGGGTCTTGGTAGATTTGCAGTGGTATGATACTCCTTCCATTTCAATATGATCGCCTGCACAGTGATCCTTGGGATGTTTAAAGTTTTGGAAATCATTTTGTATCCAAATCCAGCTTTAACCCCTTCACCCCCGGAGCTTTTTCCGTTTTTCCGTTTTCGTTTTTCGCTCCCCTCCTTCCCAGAGCCATAACTTTTTTATTTTTCCGTCAATTTGACCATGTGAGGGCTTATTTTTTGCGGGACGAGTTGTACTTTTGAACGACATTATTGGTTTTAGCATGTCGTGTACTAGAAAACGGGAAAAAAATTCCAAGTGCAGTGAAATTGCAAAAAAAGTGCAATCCCACACTTGTTTTTTGCTTGCCTATTTTGCTAGGTTCACTAAATGCTAAAACTGACCTGCCATTATGATTCTCCAGGTCACTACGAGTTCATAGACACCTAACATGACTAGGTTATTTTTCACCTAAGTGGTGAAAAAAAATTCCAAACTTTGCAAAAAACAAAACAAAACAAAATTGCGCCATTTTCCGATACTCGTAGCGTCTCCATTTTTCGTGATCTGGGGTCAGGTGAGGGCTTATTTTTTGCGTGCCGAGCTGGCGTTTTTAATGATAGCATTTTGGTGTAGATACGTTCTTTTGATCGCCCGTTATTGCATTTTAATGCAATGTCGTGGCGACCAAAAAAACGTAAATCTGGCGTTTCGAATTTTTTTCTCATTACGCCATTTAGCGATCAGGTTAATGCTTTTTTTTTATTGATAGATCGGGCGATTCTGAACGCGGCGATACCAAATATGTGTAGGTTGGGGGTTTTTTTTATTGATTTATTTTGATTGGGGCGAAAGGGGGGTGATTTAAACTTTTATATTTTTTTTATTTTTTTCACATTTTTAAAAACTTTTTTTTTTTACTTTTGCCATGCTTCTATAGCCTCCATGGGAGGCTAGAAGCAGGCACAGCCCGATCGGCTCTGCTACATAACAGCGATCATCAGATCGCTGTTATGTAGCTAAAATGCAGGTGTGCTGTGAGCGCCGACCACAGGGGGGCGCTCACAGCCACCGGCAATCAGTAACCATAGAGGTCTCAAGGACCTCTATGGTTACAATGGAGGAGCATCGCCGACCCCCGATCATGTGACAGGGGTCGGCGATGCGCTCATATCCGGCCGCACGGCCGGATGCGGTAGTTAAATGCCGCTGTCTGCGTTTGACAGCGGCATTTAACTAGTTAATAGCGGCGGGTGATCGCGATTTCACCCGCCGCTATTGCGCGCACATGTCAGCTGTAAAAAACAGCTGACATGTCGCGACTTTGATGTGCGCTCACCGCCGGAGCGCACATCAAAGCGGGGGTCCCGACATGTGACGTACTATTCCGTCACATGTCGGGAAGGGGTTAAACTTCTCCACAACAGTATCACGGACCTGCCTGTTGTGTTCCTTGGTCTTCATGATGCTCTCTGTGCTTCAAACAGAACCCTGAGACTATCACAGAGCAGGTGCATTTATACGGAGACTTGATTACACACAGGTGGATTATATTTATCATTATTAGGCATTTAGGACAACATTGGATCATTCAGAGATCCACAATGAACTTCTGGAGTGAGTTTGCTGCACTGAAAGTAAAGGGGCCGAATAATATTGCACGCCCCACTTTTCAGTTTTTGAATTTCCACAAAAATTTTAAATAAGCAATAAATTTAGTTCAACTTCACAATTGTGTTCCACTTGTTGTTGAATCTTCACCAAAAATTTAAATTTGGTATCTTTATGTTTGAAGCATGATATGTGGGAAAAGTTTCAGGGGGCCGAATACTTTCGCAAGGCACTGTATATGCAGACAAGGCTGGCATAGGAAAGGACCTAACCCCTTGGCACCAGTGAACATAGGCAGCTTTCCCTGGAACTTGCTCTATAATCTAAAATGCCATATACAGTAGCTAAAAATGGCTGCAAAATTAAAGACTTAAATAGCCTTGATGCACATTTTCTGGCTCAACATACCATATTTTGCGGATTATAAGACGCACCGGATTTTAAAGTGCACCCCATTTTGAGGCAAAAAATAGGAAAAAAAACCCTTTTTTTAATAAAATGGTGGTGCTTCTTATAATCCATGTGTCTTATTGCTTACCAGGGGTGGTGGCTGCGGTGAAGCAGGTCCTAGGGGTTGCTGCTGAAGGAGGCAAAAGTGGACCGTTGCTGGAGGCCGCACGCTGGGATGAGGGGGTGTTCTGATGTGTGCCGCTGTGGGTGTTCAGTGGTGCGCAGGGGCTCTGTCGACATTTTGTGAAAGCCCGCACTTACATGGTTTACTATGCAGTGGACTTCGGGAAAATGGCAGCCAGGGGCGGTGCATGCGCAGATGGAGATCTCGGCACCAAATTCATGAGCTCTGCATAATCTACCCTCCACTACTAATTGTCCGCTTTCTGCCTATGCACAATGTACACAGAAAGCTGGGAATAAATTGTGTGGCTAGAGCTAAACAGTGCTCAGAATTGCGAAAAAACTGGTAGAGCTGCAGCAGATAAAACAGTGATTTTATCAAAACTGCAGCAAGCAGCCCAGTAAGTGATACATGGCTAGGATCAGGGTGTTTACCCCTACATAATGCTGCTCTCAGATGAGTTAGCAAGATTCCAGTGACAGATTCTTTTTAAGATCTTTAAAGGCAGTATGCATGAAATACTATGCACAATAATTATCAATTAGCAAAGCAAAATTGTGAACGAATGCAATGTAGTTACAAAGTTAAAGGGAATTTGTCACCACCTGGGACGTATATCATCTATTACTATGGGCATACAGGTAAAAGAATGGTTAAAATAGTCTTACCCGTATGACTCATAGCTGCGGTCTTGTTACTTAAAAATAAACTTTTAATATTTTATGTTAATTAGTTTTTCCAGGCTTCGGGGTGTGCGGTGCCTCTGGTGTTAATTTGCATACCACTTCACTCCCATGCACATCACAGTGCCATATGACGTGCAGTTGTGGAGCCGGAGTCACGCGCCTGTGCCCTGCACTTGCGCGATTATGCTTACCTTTTCTACTTTTCTATGGGCAGTGTCATCACCATTCTTCTGGTCAGGCGCCGGTGAATCACTGCGCAGTAGAACAGTGAAGCCAAAGCACATTGCAGGGTGGAAAAGGAAAGTATAGTCACGCAAGTGCAGGGCGAAGGCGTGGGAGTTCGGCGTCACAACTGCACATCAAATGGCACTGTGATGTCTATGAAAACTAATTAACATAAAAGATTAAAAGTCAATTTTTCAATAACAAGACTGCAGCTACGCAACATACAGGTAAGACTATTTTAACAATTCTATCACCTGTATGCCCATAGTAATAGGATATATACATCCCAGGGAGGAGTGTAGAATGTAACCGTCTACTCACAACAGTTACATTTATTCTACGCGTGATCACATCATATAACTGTTCTGCTGTCACAGGGCACTTATTCAGAGGGATGTGTAATGCCGCCATACTGTACCTTTGCAAATTTCAAGCAATTCTTGTTTCCTCCTCTACCATTGTCCTTCATTTCAAAGTTGTACAAAGCTTTGCAGAGAGCTGGAGGTTGGACTATTTGTTGTAGAATTTTTACAGTTCGTGCTGGAAAGACACCAGTTCCCCCATTAAATTCTCCATGATACCAATGATCATCTAGCTGTCGATGCAAGATAATAATATCTCCTTTATTGAAGGAAAGGTCACTGGGGGCTTGTCCTCTGTAGCTTGACACTGCTTTAGCACATGGCACCTATAAAATGGAAACAAAAACAATCAGGTTATACAGGGAAATCCCATGTTTTTAAATTCATTTCACATTATGTAATAATAATATCGTGTTATCAAATAATAACCTATTGCTAAAGTTTATGTTTTAACATTTTGCAAGAAATTTGGGGGATTTTTTTTTTTACAGTCACAAGGTGTGAAAAAACCCTGAAGTCTTGCACTTTTCACACTGTCCACGGAGGCTCATAATAAACTAATATATTCTGTTGTGTAGTTATTCTATTTATTCTGTAGGTATCTCATCATTATACAATGAAAGGTAACATTAATATACAGATAACACAGGATGCACGACTCAAGATAATCACAGGTCACCTCCATCCCTCCAAGGCAAGAATTCTACAGCATGATTAGGAAACTCTCCATGGAAGGCAATGATCATGCTATTGTAAATGTGACTGCAGATGTTTCAGTACACGATTTTAGTTAGTATGAAACAGAGTGCATTCCTCGGTCTATTTGCCTGCTTTTTTTTATTAGAACATGCTCCTTTAGAGTACAGATGATGGCAGTGATGGGTCAGCTCAGCACCTGTGTCTCATTAACTCTTGGGAAACACTGCTACATTAGGTTGTCCCGATATGGCCGGGGTCACACTTGCAACTGCAATGCGAGAAACTAGTGCGAGCCTCTCACCTCAATACCCGGCACTGCCGCCGGCCGTTCAGACCGGAGCATTCAGCTGCATAGAAATACTTGCAGCTGCACACTCTGGTCCCGATGCAGGCGGCAGTGCCGGGTATTGAGATGAGAGACTCGTGAGGGTTTCTCTCCTCGCATTGCAGTTGCAAGTAGGGCACCGGCCTAAGCACAAGACTCAGAGGAGGAGACAAGTGCTGACTAGTGATGAGTATACTCTTTCATCGGGTTTTCCCAAGCATGCTCGGGTGGTCTCCGAGTATTTGTGACTGCTCGGAGATTTAGTTTTTGTTGAGATTTAGTTTTTGCTTTTCATGATTTACGGCTGCTAGCCAGCATGAATACATGTGGGGGTTGCCTGGTTGCTTGAGAATCCCCACATGTATTGAAGCTATCTAGCAGCTGTAAATCATGCAGCTCCATCAACAAAAACTAAATCTCCGAGCAGTCACAAATACTTGGAGACCACCCGAGCGTGCTGAGGAAAACCCGAGCAATGAGTACACTCACTCATCACTAGTGCTGACCTTTTCACTGCCATCATCTGTACGCTAAATGAGTACCTTCTGATATCAATACAACTGAAGGCAAGCAAATAAAGCAGGGTCGTGGAAATCAATTAGGCTGGTTTCACATTTGCGTTCAGGAGGGCTGCGGATGGCTGTGAACTTCCTCCCTCCTTCCTCCCTGAAACTCCGCCTATGCTCCGCCTACTTCTGTATGCATCCTGCATTTCCCTGCGTACCTATCTTT
This sequence comes from Ranitomeya variabilis, assembly GCF_051348905.1. Classification (NCBI taxonomy): domain Eukaryota; kingdom Metazoa; phylum Chordata; class Amphibia; order Anura; family Dendrobatidae; genus Ranitomeya; species Ranitomeya variabilis. The sequence continues at coordinate 532,377,645 of NC_135236.1, forward strand.
AACATTGGGTATGCAGGGACGTGTGTTGTATGAGGATGCGTCCGCATGCGGAGATTGGACGTGTGCGGCAACCGCATGGAAACGCAAAATGTTGTTATAGATAGGTAAGCAGAGAAACGCGGGATGCATGCAGAAGTAGGCGGAGCATCAGAGAGGAAGAAGGGAGGAAGTACCCAGCAATCTGCAGCCCTCCTGAACGCAAATGTGAACCTAGCCTTACATACTTTTTTTTACAGGAATGAAGACAAATCCCCTAATAAAATGAGTTAGAAATGTTAAAACTTTCTATGCTGAATACAATTATTTAAAAAATGATCATTTAGTTACTTTTTAAAGTGTTTTACCCAAAATCTGGCATAAAACATATATGATTATTTCATACAGCTGCCTTAGTGTGATATAGAATCCAAACCAATCTTATGCTTTAGTATCCTTCTGCCATGTGCAGTCATAAATGTACTATGGGTCGCTAACCTGATTCCTGATTTTTTTGCTTGTTTGTTTCTTGAGAATTTACATAACACAAGCGGCAGTCAACATTTTTTTTACCTACAAATCGTAAAACCAAAATGAGCGCTAAAGATAAGTAACATAATAAAGAGTATAAATGATGCTAATTTAAACACATTAACGGCATTTCCACGAACTGGCAACCGATTATAATTACAATTATTATAGTCTGAACAAGCTCTTACAGCATCGAAAAAATACAAAGAATGCACTGACATGCACCTCTTTGGAAAAAATAAGCCAAAATACACAACTTAGGGTCTGTCCATATCTGCGTCTTGGTCCTGCTACGTTCTTTCAATAATTCCATGCACTGGAACGCTCCCTTATCGGGGGCTTACATTTGTCCTGCCTGGACTGGGGGCAATAAGGTATGTAAATTGGGTCAATCATATCACGATAATAATGATTACATTTTTATAAAGTATTCAGAATGAGGGGGCAACTGGATAACTAGTAGGCCTATTGCACTGTAATAACTGTAGTAGCCATCATATTTGGAAATGTGGAGCAAGACAAGTCAGTAATGTCTGCACAGCATAGTGAAAGATTCCACCCCATTCAGGAATTTATATTTAATCTGTTTTTATTTGGTAGGGAAAAGCTTTTAAATCCACATGCTGTGTTTTTACTCTTTTGGATAAGGAGTTTCCATTTGGCGGCACGCTGCGCATGTCATATGCTGCAATGTATTCTTCTCTGTGCCAGACACACAAATAAAGTAAGTCATTTGCTATAAGCTGATATGCTTACAACAGTGCGTTAATTTACCCTTTTCATTGACATCACTCTATGGGAAAGAGAAAAAAAACTTTGAACACGTTCCAGAAATTACACAAACGAATCAGCCAACATGCAACATAATGATGCAAATAGTAAGAACAAACATTGTGATAGCGACTGCTGGCACAGTATGTAAGTGCTGGGTGGTGAAGGCGAGACAGGTTATAACACCCCGTCCTCTTATCCTCAGCAATAATGACATTGTGTTCTCTATGTCGGAGCACTATGGTGCACTAATGCTGTAATACCACTCATGTTTGCATACGAATTATCATGCAGAACGGACAATTTATCATGCCCTTACTACAACCTTAATGGCCTACATCCTCTATTCATACCTGACTGTCTCCATCTGTTTTTCCGATACATTTTGCTGCAGCATTGAAACATTTTCATTGTCTTTTAGAGCTGACTTCCAACCAAGTGGTTGTCCGGGCATCGAATAGTGAGAACCTATGCCATCAGTGTCTGATTAGTTGGGGTCTGACATCCAACACTCCCATAATCAGATGTTATTAGCTCACTGGTGGCCTGATATAGAATGAACACAGCTGAACATCTCAGCTCCATTTAATGTGCGGCCGTTGCTGATGAAAAGTGCACATTAGCACCAAGAGTAGATAGGAGAAAATAGATCCAGATAATGTAGAAATCCTTTAAAGAAAATCAGTGAGCACGATTTAGTAATGTAAAGTAATGGCATGGCTGTGATGGTGCTGTAATAAACATTAAATTGATACCTTTGGTGAAGAAATCCACTTTGTGGTTCTTCTTTAATCAGCATGTGAGGTTTTCTGCTAATTAGATTTTGGTGCACAGGGGCCAGACTGTGCACTGGGTCTTCTACACTCTGTCTGTGATCCCATACCCTCTGCTTCCTCCAGCCTTTGAATGACCTGCCTCCTCTAAATGAAATTTCAACAGTGACCTGTCATTCACAGACCGCAGGCAGGTGGCGGAGCTGGGAATCACAGACAGGGAGGAGAACACCCAGTGCACAGTCCAGCCCCTGTGCACTGAAATCTAAATGGCATAAAATTTCAAATGGTGATTAAAGAAGAACAACAAAGTGGATTTCTTCACCAAAGGTATCAATTTAATGTGTATTTCAGCATCATTATCATCCATATCTTTAGTCTTGCATCCATGGAGTCAATGTAGTCTGTCAGTTTCTTAATGTTTTGACGATTAACTTTTTAGGCAGCACCAATCACTGCATACCAAAGACTGATCAGCGAGGTGTGCTGTTTTCTTTCACTGTAAATCTCCAGTTTAAAAAGATCTCATAATTTATTGTTACAGTAAGAACTTTGTCCTTGTCCATTGTCCTGAATAAAAATCATGGTTTTCTTTAAAGATGCTTGAAGAAAGTCTTTTTAAAAGTAGGTTTGGGAGTTTATTTTGAGTCCATCCTCAACTCGAAAATATCCAACTAGCTCATCTTTAACCTCTTTCCGACATCAGGCGTAATAGTACACCACTGTTCGACACCCTCCCTTTCATGTGGGCTCCGTTGCTGAGCCCACATCTTTTCCGGCACATGTCAGCTGTTTTGAACAGCTGACATGTGCCTCTAACAGCCACGGGTGGAATCGCGATCCACCTGCGACTGTTAACCCATTAAATGCCGCTGTCAAACTCTGACAGCTGTAAAACTCTGACAGCGGTATTTAACATGCACTTCCGGCAAGTGTGTCAGAAGTCCCGCTCATTGGTGCCCGTGTCACATGACGGTGGGTTGCCAATGGGTTGGCGTGACAACCAGAAGGTCTCCAGCAGACTTCTATGGTTGTCACTGCCAGATTGCTATGAGCACAGCCCGCTCATAGCAATCCAGGAGTGACAATTAACAGAAAACCTCACATGCTAATTAAAGAAGAACCACAAAGCGGATTTCTTCACCAAAGGGCCAGCGCAGTGAATATTAATTTCTCTTTAGCCACCGGCTCCTGCCTCCTGTGACCCGCTGCTCCTCCCCTCCCGTCCCCCGTCGTCTTCTGAGGCAATGACTCGAGTATAAACCTAGAGGGGCATTTTCAGCACAAAAAATGTGCTGAAAAACTCAGCTTATACTTGAGTATATACGGTACTTAATTACCTTATTACTTGAACAGGGTTGAACTTTAAGGTTTCCAACAATTTTTTCCATGTGTTATATATATATACATATATATATATATATACATGTATTATATATATATATATATATATATACATATATACATTTATGTATATATACACTTAGATGTCTAGATATACATATAAACTAAGTGAATATATTTTGTTAAGCTGGATATATATACGGTGGGGAAAATAAGTATTTGATACACTGCCGATTTAGCTAGTTTTCCCACCTACAGAGAATGGAGAGGTCTGTAATTATTATCGTAGGTGCACTTCAACTGTTAAATACAAAATCGTAAAAAAAAATCCAGAGAATCACATTGTGTGTGTACATATATATATATATATATATATATATATATACATATATATATATATATATATATATATATTTATTAGCAATTCTACTCACTTGGGAGCGATATGAGTTATCACAGGAACCGTTCCTATTTAAAAGTATGGCTGGTTTATTGCAGTCCTCATAAACCACATGACAGGAAAACTAAAATATAGCCCTTGTTCGGCACAAAGTAAAACATAAAGCAAAAAGCCCATACAATAGTGCTGGCTTGCCTGCCTGGGTTAGAGTCCAGCTTCTTAGCAATTTAGCAAAGGCACTCAATGAAGAAGATGTGCACACCTTCCTATACAACCCATGTGTGAGGCAATCAGGCCTTATTTTACAAAGTGAACCACACCCAGGGGTACAGATATAGTGAACAGCCATCTTTTCCAACTCTTCAGCTGCTTACAATCAACCAGTCATTGCTGATTAACTGCTTTTAGTCCTATATGTAATAAAGCATTACTCCAGGTTTACCTTCTATCCTATGTGTCCGACAGCCTCCTTACATACCTCCCCCTCTGCTTAAAGCCGTGGGCTTGACACTTTCACCAATAGGCATGGGATTCTCGAGAGGGCATTAGCTTTACCATGTAACTCCCCGCTCTATTTTACATATGGAAGTGGTAGTCCTTCACGGCTATAAACCAGTGGTAAGTAGCATTTTTCACCTTTTTCTCCCTCGTCCACCTGAGTGGGGCATGGTTTGATGGTAATTTAAATTTTTGCTCTAAGAGATAGTATCACAATGTGTCACCATCTAATTTATAGCCAAGCATTACTTTTCTACAATGGAATATTTTTTCTTGCATGTCGACAGTTTTGTATTAAGGTAGAGGTCCGACTTCTGAGGCGTCAGTTTGGAGTACAAATTCCTTCCTATAGTCAGAGGCAATCAGGACTGGCTGCTTGCACAGAGCTACTTTCAGTTCTTGAAAGGCTGTCTCCACCTCAGATATCCATTTGGCCATGACTGACTTTGTCCACTTAACCCCTTCAGAACATGTGCCATATGTTGATATGCAAACTGCGTTCCTGCAAACTGCCGTACATATAATTTTTCACGATTGCCAGGGTTCTCACTGAGTGTCGCTGTGATCAAATTCAGGTGTCGACTCTATGTGAGCGCTGACACCCTACAGCAATGCCCACAATTGATGCTAGCACCGATCGTGGGCGATTAAACCCTCGGATGCCTCTGTCAATAGTGACAGTGACATTGATGGGCATCGCAGAGAGACGGAGCTCCCTCTTTGCTACCATCGGCACAATGCAATTGCGATCACGTTGTGCCATTGGTCTCCATGGTGACCCCAGGTCAAAAGATTGCCAGAGGGTTATCCAAAGATGGTGGCCTGTAAGCTCTTGCTCAAAACTTGAGCTGACATGCCTCCTCCCTGCTTGCGATGCACTGTTTTAATACCCTGTAAAGGAATCACCAGGATGTGTGAAGGAGGCCTAACTCTTAGATGTCAGAGATTTATGATGCATGCTATGGCAACTCTATCAATTAGGACTGATCAGATTCTAGGTGAGGGTCCGAGAGGTTGGATCTTGCCTATTTATGATTTATGATGCATGTTATGACAATTGTTCCATTTGATTTGTTTTTAATATTTTGCTTTTAAAGACATACTTAAAGAAACTCTAGATTGTGAGCCTCAAAGGGAACAGCAATGATGAGGTCTGTAGGTCTGTAACGTGCAGTGGAATTAACAGCACTTTAGTGAGTAACATAAATATAGAATATAATGATAATAATGATGCTCAATATATAGATTAAACAACTTAGAGATATATAGGTATGATTGAAACAAACATAACAGTCTATGCGGTTTATTATAGAGTGATAAACCATACCACGAACAGTCCATTGCACACTGTATCAGAACATGTCATTAAGTTGCGGTCACTAAACATGCTGGACCTCACTCCATCCAGTTACCATGGGTGACCGCACAATTCATAACGCTTCTTAGTACTCGTCTTTAATATGGAGTCTCTAAACACACCAAACTTCTCTGCCCAGTTTCCGCTGGAGACCACACGCCGAACAGTTCATTATATCCACTGGAAAAGCTGCCTTACGGAGATCACCAACTTGCCTGACAGGCATACAGCAGTCAGTTCCAGACCTACCGAAGGACGGTAGCTTCCCCAACACAGTAGCAGTCACCGACTTTGCAGATCCATGGCCTTACCTTGTGCTCTTCAGGGATCCGGCCCTACTCCCAGGACCTCCCAACATAGAGGCCATTCAGGAACATGGCCTCACCAGGTGCTCTTCAGGGATCCGGTCCACACACTGGACCTCACAACACCCAGGCCTTTCCTCTCACAGGACCTTACAGTCAAGAACCATTCAGGTCGATACACTCAGAACCATGTGACCCACACCCTGGTCACATTATGAAGCTGTAAGCACCCCAATAGGTGGGCGGTGTATGTGTGGTTTTTCAGACCCACCCAGCTCTCCAACTAACCCTGCAAGCCTCCCTTTAAATCTAAGCAAATACTTGTGGGATTACAGGTCCTAGAACAACCTCACTTCAGGCTTACAATGCAGACTCCCTCTGTGACACATACCAGCCATTTACAATCCTGTTAGTCACTGTTTCACCATCATAATCACATATATGCCTCCATGCTCATCTCGAGGAGCACCTACAAAGCCCCCCTAGCTGTAACAGGGGTCACTGCATCCCACAATATTAAAACTGTAAATAAAGAGAAAGTTTTTAGAAAATAGGAATATTCTAAAAATAAAATATAAGGTTACATTTTTTAGAACAAGAATTGATTTTTTTTTATGAAGAAATAGATTATGGGTGTGCCAAGAAGAATTTGAGTATAGCAGGCCAAAAGTAAATACATTCTTGACACTGTATCTCATAGCATGTTCTGACAGATTACGCACCTGTACAAGTTTTACATTTTCACACAGTGCACCTTTGTCTTTAGTTTATGCAAACACAACTTTTTCCAGACACACACAACAATGACAATTATGCTGGTTTTAGCCAACGCCTCTGAAATTATATTGCACATGTCCAGTACAGTATCCTCTGTTTGATCATGAGCAACTTTACATGCAGATAATACTCATACAGATTTGCCTAAACAATGTGTCAGCTCATAATGATCATATACTAGAATAAGTACTGCATCTTATGCTGAAAAAACACTTAACATGCTGCAAGTCTACAATACCTTTAGACATGGGCATACATAGAAATCATGGGGCTCCATAGCAGAAGTTCTAATTGGACCCCCTCAAATAAAAAAATATTTGACGGGGTCACTAGCCCTAGGGCTAGTTTTCCCAAGAGGATAGTAATCATCAGCGAACTCCCAGCTGCCATGACAACCTATCGGCGCCCCCCGATCATGTGCTATGACACAACCCCATGCCAAGCTGTTAATCAGTGATGTGGGTGGAATTAACAGAGTTCAGCATTCAGAGAACTAGTAGGTCCGATGCAGATAAAACATTTATTAATCATAAACTGCAGCGTGCAGCCTAGTAAGTAGCGCATCACTGGAATCGAGGTCTCTGTCCCTAAATCATGTTGCTCTCAGCTAAGGTACAAAATCCTGCTGACAGATTCCCTTTAAACAAATGTAATGCACCTTAAGATACTCATACACTTTAGGATTTTAACATTTGATCATAGTATTTTCTTGTGGGATCATAATTTGATCATAATATTTTGTGAGATCATCTTTTATATGTCCTGTTTCTATTTTTAGTATTTGTCCGTATTACAAATACTTTATCAATGTGACCATTTTTTGGTACATGTACTAATTCTGTTAGGGTTATTACATTAAAGGTGTATTTATGTGGTGCACAGTGATTACCGCATTTAGGCTTCATGCATCTGCAGTGTAAAATCTATCCCTGGCTTTAATTTAATTCATGTGATTTATTGACTAATTTGAGAATATTTCATAAAGATTTCATATTATTTATTATTATATTGACTAAAATTCGCTTTTTGTATGGTCTGGAATATTACAGTATATGCAGTCTCGGTTATTTCAGAATTTTATATTAGTAATTGTCTCAAGGATTTAGTTTTTTTTTTTTAAAGAGATCTGATGAGTGACATCTTAAGCATTACTACCCTCTAATAATGCATCAAGACAAGGGTACAATCATACCTAGCAGAAACACAGCCCAAGTAATAAGAAAATGGAGAGTGGGAGGCTCGCATTGCGAGAAGTGGCCTAAGTGATACATTGATGGCAGACAAAGATTACGGTGCGCTGCCCTTCACTAATCATCCAATTTCCCACTACACTATTAGATGACACGGTGCAGACTGAAAGCTTCTTCAATTCTAGGTATCTTACATTATTACATTGATTGATTAAAAATGTATTTGATTGAAAAATGTCCTTGGGTGGCACACTAAATAGCCAGGGTTATACTTTTACCAGATCATATACCATCAAAAAACAATATCAGTTCATTCTATTATTAATTTTATTTTCAGTTTATGCTAATGAAGCTAAAAAGACTTATGTAGAAGAGTAATAATCATCATGTACCTTAATATTCTTATTATCTCAGTTTACATGCAATCCAAATAATTAAACTGATTAATCATTTTGGCTATTAACTTTAATACAATATCTTCCCACTGCCAACTAACCCTGTGCCTCCTTACTTTGCAGGCACTTCCTACTTCTTGGATTCAGCACCAAACATTTCTCTATGAAGTGCTGAATACATTTTGTTGCCAACACAGAAAACAATGGCGCTCTCATGAAACACCATATTTGCTGAATCTGCATTAATAATTGCATGGCCAAAAAGTTCTGATCTAATCTTTGTCTCAAAGGAACCTGTCAAGGAATCAAAACCTTTCTACCAGGCATCAGGTCTACAAGAACGATAGTCCATCTCCACAAATTGATTTTCAAAGCCCCCTAATAGTTCATGTTTTCATGATTTCCTTAGTATTGCACATGGTGATGGAATTATTAGCAAGGCACTGCAAATTGCCATAGGTTCTCGATACTGGATATCCTCAAATCATGACCTGTGGGGCAATCTTGAGGGATGGAGTTGAGAAACACTCTCCTAGAAGACTAATCCTGACCTGTTCAATATCCAGGTTATCCATTAATTTTAACTGCCAGTAATACAATATTTTCCCTATTCATTAACTGTCCACTGCTTAACCCCCTGATGAAGTATTAACCCCTTCAAGTCGCGGCCCTTTTTCGTTTTTGCGTTTTTGTTTTTCGCTCCCCTCCTTCCCAGAGCCATAACTTTTTTATTTTTCCGTCAATATGGCCATGTGAGGGCTTATTTTTTGCGGGACGAGTTGTCTTGTACTAGAAAACGGGAAAAAAATTCCAAGTGCGGTGAAATTGCAAAAAAAGTGCAATCCCACACTTGTTTTTTGCATGGCTTTTTTGCTAGGTTCACTAAATGCTAAAACTGACCTGCCATTGTGATTCTCTAGGTCATTACGAGTTCACAGACACCTAACATGTCTAGTTTATTTTTTATCAAAGTGGTGAAAAAAAAATCCAAACTTTTTTTTTTTTTTTTTTTTTTTAAAGCAAAGTGCCATTTTCCGATACCCGAAGCGTCTCCATTTTTCGTGATCTGGGGTCGGGTGAGGGCTTGTTTTTTGCGTGCCAAGCTGACGTTTTTAATAATATCACTTTTGTGCAGATACGTTCTTTTGATCTCCCGTTATTGCATTTTAATGCAATGTCGCGGCGACCAAAAAAACGTAATTCTGGCGTTTTGAATTTTTTCTCGCTACGCTGTTTAGCGATCAGGTTAATGCTTTTTTTATTGATAGATTGGGCGATTCTGAACGCGGCGATACCAAATACGTGTAGGTTTGATTTTTTTTAATTGTTTTATTTAGGATGGGGCGAAAGGGGGGTGATTTAAACTTTTTTACGTTTTACGTTTTTTTCATATTTTTAAAAACATTTTTTTTTTACCTGTGCCATGCTTCAATAGCCTCCATGGGAGGCTAGAAGCTGGCACAACCTGATTGGCTCAGCTACATAGCAGCGATCATCAGATCGCTCCTATGTAGCTGAAATGCAGGTGTGCTGTGAGCGCCGACCACAGGGGGGCGCTCACAGCAGGCCGGCATCAGTAACCATAGAGGTCTCAAGGACCTCTATGGTTACTGTCCTGACACATCGCCGACCTCCGATCATGTGACGGGGGTCGGCGATGACGTCATTTCCGGCCGCTGTCTGTCTGCGTTTGACAGCGGCATTTAACAGGTTAATAGCAGCGGGTGAATAGCGATTTCACCTGCCGCTATTGCGCGCACATGTCAGCTGTACAAAACAGCTGACATGTTGCGACTTTGATGTGGGCTCAGCGCCGGAGCCCACATCAAAGGGGGATTCACGGCATGCGCAGTACATGTACGGCGCATGTCGTGAAAGGGTTAAGGTCCGAAACGCGCGTTAGGGAGTGTGTACCATCCACTCACGTAATCTCATTCCCTCTTCAGTACCTTTTCCCACAGCTTTAGCAGTGACCCCATTCATTTCCACATATCTCTCTCACTGCTCCCGTACTTCTCACTTCCAGGTCTTGTACTCCTAAAGGAACATATATATTTTGATACTTCATTTGAGTTACATATTATTATTATTATTATTATTATTTATTTATACAGCACCATAGCACATATACTCTTGTATTGTTCCTCAGGAGTGTGTCTCGGCCCTGGCCTCTATATTTTCTCTGTGGGACACCTTACTCCTTGCTACTGAAGCGATGTTTACTTCGCATGGCATATTGTATCCATGATATATACAGTATTTACGTTTTTGATCTACTGTATTTCATACATTTACGTGCCATATACATTACCTAGTGGTTTTGGTTTTTCTCACTGTCACATTCTTTTACTGTGTTTATTCATGTGTTCTTTTTATTAATTGCGCGGCTCCCTTTTGTTGTGTTGTTACCACTTACCACTTTTTGCCGAATAAAGGTATTTTATCTTTACATACTGTATTTTTCGGACCATAAGACGTATCTTTTTCCCAAAATTTTTCTCTGGGGAAAATGGGGGTGCGTCTTATGGTCGCAATATACTTACAAATCCAGGCAGCGGTCCCAGTGGTGGAGGTCCCAATGCAGCTGGAGCTGCTGTAGAGGTGCTCTATGGTGCGGTGGTGTCGGGGCTCTGTGCTGTGGCTGCAGAGCTCCATTGCTGCGACGTGGTGGCCTCCGGAAAGATGGACGCTGGGGGCGGCGCATGCTCAGATTCAAATCTCGTTGCCGAGATCTCGTCCCGAGATCTTGTCTCCCGAGATCTCGGGACGAGATCTCGTTGCCAAGATCTGAATCTGAGCATGTGCCGCCCCTGGTGGCCACCTTTCCAGAGGCCACAGCAGCCATCTTTCTGGAGGCCTCCATGTCACAGCAATGGAGCTGCAGGGGCTTCTGGGCTTTGACGAAATGCTGGCGGAGCCCCCCATGCAGCACAGAGAGCTGTTGCCGCCACAACACAGAGCTCCAACACCAAAGCCCCACAGAGCCCCACCGCCCTACAAGCCACCACAGCCCCACAGAGCACTGCAGCCCCACAGGCCACCGCAGCCCCACAGAGCAGCAGCACCGCCGTACCAGCCTGGGATAGGATTTCCTGGAGGCCACCGCACCAGCCTGGACCACCGAACAACCTCTGTGGCTACTCCACCAGTGTCAAAACCCCTCCCCGGTAAGCTGAATTCAGACTGTGAGACAGACCCCCATTTGACGCATTTTTTTCCCCTATTTACCTTCTGAAAATTTGGGGTGCATCTTATGGTCCGGTGTGTCTTATAGTCCGAAAAACACGGTAATTGTCCCTATTTTTCATTTACCACATGTTCAGCTTCTTCTTTTTGGTTCTCACAATTTCTCCGAATGGTCTGCTCAGCAGATATATATCTCCCACCCTATATGAGATTTTATATACCACCTTGTCTAAGTGCATATATATATTGCTGCATCCATCACATGTTTTAAATCACGGATTAACTTTGTAATAACAAATCATGACACCAAATTTGAGCAGCCAGACCTGTCTCACTCAGCTGATTGCTTCAGTGACTTTCTTTTGAAAAGAAGGCGTCTATTTGGATTAACTCATTTACAAAATTAATGTGTGTTGCTTGACAAGTATTATGAGAGTACATATTAGCCAAACCCTTATCTAATAAATTAATGATTATAATATAAGTAATTCTGTGTATAGTTAAAGAGGTTGTCCGATCCCGAAAGCCAATTTTTTTAAGCTAATCTCTGCTGTATTGTGATATACAACATCCCTTACATATTACCTTTAACAGGTTGTCTATGTTCTAGTAAGTAAAGCCAACACAGCATTAGTGATTCCATGAATAGATTTTAATTTTACATGAAAAAAAAGGTGTAGCCAAATTGCAATTGAAATAATAGTTTAACGTAATTATCGAAATTTTTAGCTTTCCGAATTCATCACTTAATTGTCATTTGGCTTTGCTGAAAAGTAAAGAACACTTGTTAGCAGGGGCGTAACTACCGCGGTCGCAGCGGTCGCCATTGCGACCGGGCCCCGCAGATCAGGGGCCCAGGGCCGGCCCCTGACCTGCGGGGCCGGACTGGCCATCGGGCACTTCTGGCAAATGCCAGAAGAGCCGGTGCCAGTAGTGGGCCGCTCGCTGTACTGTTCCCCCCGCCCCCCGCCAGTGCCGCCGCCGCATTTAACTATACCGGCGTCTATGACACCGGTATACTTCAATGCAATGATGTCGGAGAGAGCGTCACCTGACGCTCCCTCTCCCATCATTCCCCGCTCTGCCTCTGACAGTACACTGCGGGTGCGCGATGACGTCATATCATCGCACACCTGCTGTGTCCTGCGCAGACTGCAGCCACCGAGACAGGAGCAGGGACGAGCAGCGCGGGCAAAAGGAAAGGTGAGGAGAGTGTTTTTTTTTTTCTTTTTAACCGGACTGTGGGGCCATTATCGGGGGTGGTGGGATGAGATGTGAGCTGTGCTCTATATACCCCTGTGCGGGCTGTGCTGTATATACCCCTGTGCCGGCTGTGCTGTATACATCCCTGTGCGGGCTGTGCTGTATATACCCGTGCTGGCTGTGCTCTATATACCCCTGTGCCAGCTGTGCTGTATATATCCCTGTGCGGGCTGTGCTGTATATATCTCTGTGCGGGCTGTGCTCTATATACCCCTGTGCGGGCTGTGCTCTATATACCACTGTGCGGGCTGTGCTGGATATACCACTGTGCGGGCTGTGCTCTATATACCACTGTGCGGGCTGTGCTCTATATACCACTGTGCGGGCTGTGCTCTATATACCACTGTGCGGGCTGTGCTGGATATACCACTGTGCGGCTGTGCTGGATATACCACTGTGCATGCTGTGCTGGATATACCACTGTGCGGGCTGTCCTGGATATACCACTGTGCGGGCTGTGCTGGATATACCACTGTGCGGGCTGTCCTGGATATACCACTGTGCGGGCTGTGCTCTATATACCACTGTGCGGGCTGTGCTGGATATACCACTGTGCGGGCTGTGCTGGATATACCACTGTGCGGGCTGTGCTCGATATACCACTGTGCGGGCTGTGCTGGATATACCACTGTGCGGGCTGTGCTGGATATACCACTGTGCGGGCTGTGCTGGATATACCACTGTGCGGGCTGTGCTGGCACCCAACACCATGTTGCAGTGCAGGAGATTCCTGCAACAGTCCGAGGCGTATCTAGGGGAATGTGTGGGGGGCCCATTTGGAAGTTCGCACCGGGGCCCATAGCTTTGTAGTTACGCCACTGCTTGTTAGTTCATGCGATTTGTTCTCTGTAGGCATCATTCATTTTTCTCTGTACTCCTCACCTTTGCAGCGCCATACAGCTTTGAAGCAATCAGTTCCAATAACATTTATCTTGGTCTCATCACTCCATTGCAAAGAGTCACAGTAGTTTTCATATTTTTCAGGTTGGGCCCTGGAAAACTGTAGGTGGTTATTTTTATTCATGAGCTTCAAGAGAGGCTTCCTTCGTGGACAACATCCATGCATGCCATTCCTTATCAGTGTATGCTGTATTGTGTCACAGGAAACATTCACCCCAGCTTGGCTTTTGATTTCTTTATCTAACTGCAGTGAATTTGCTTGTTAATTTTCTTCAATTCTTCTCATCAGAAGATGTTCCAATAAAGAGGTTAACCTGGATGTCTTTGTGAGATCGTTGCAGTAACATCTTTGTTAAATGTTTGCCTTCCTTCTGCTACAGTATTCTGACTGATCAGTAAAGATTTGGTGACCTTATTGTAGCCTTCACCTTTCTGAAGTAAATACATTATTTTCTTTTTCAGGTCTAGTGACATTTCTCTTCCATGTGGTGCCATTGCTGACGGCATCAAATGGGAAGAGGTTTTTCTTGTTAAGTAATGCCATTTTATAGCCAACTGTCTACTGGACTCCCGTTTTACAATTAAATTTACCTGTGATTGAATTCTTGTTAATTAGAATGGGGTAGTCTAAACTTTGCTTTTAAGAATCTCATTAGAGTGTAATTATTGTTGCAACATGGTCTTGAATGGATTTGTTAGGAAAATTACTTTTTGGTGTGTGTAAAATAACAGATCTTGTCTGCAATCAATTGCCCATATTTGTTGGGATACTTTCAATTGATTTGCAGTGTACCAATTTACACTGACACTGTATATATCTATATCTCTCTCAAAATATATAGATAGATATGTACACTCACACACACTGTAGGCTGTTGTTGACAATTGTGGTAGATCAGCTCACTCAGCTGCAAACGGAGGTAGTCACGGGAACACTGCGGCTTTAAAGATGCACTTGGTTTATTTGACACAGCAAAAACCATGTGTATGCACAAAATAAACACAGCTCTCTGGGCAAAACAGCAAAACAAAACAAAATGGTAGCACTAGATACAGTCTTGCATTAGTGGGGATCAGCCCACTCAGAGTAAGCAAGACCCACGGATCAGACATAAACGGACACAAATCACTTCTCTGGATTTTTCCTCTCCAGCCATTTTTTTTAAAAAAAATATGTATGTGGTCAATTTAAGGAGCGCTCCTTAAATTGACCACATACATATGTTTTCCAAAAAACTTTGATATTCCTCTTGAGGTATTTTGGCTGGAGCAGCTTGGGGTCATAGAGTTCATCTTCAGGACACAGGGCCTGAAGTGACATGACATTCTCTGTAGTGGCATCACGTGACTGCATCTTGGGCCCACTTGACCAGACCAGGAAGCACAGCACATAAGCAGTCCCGGAGCAACAGAGCAGGAGTGCATGGAGACGTCTGCTACCGGAGTTGTGCAGGGGTGCACAACCCTTCCAGGTGAGAGGCTAATCCCCCCACCTTTCATTGAAACATCCCAAGTAAAACACCTGGTGCTTCTCATGCTGCGCTCTTCCATGTATATTGTCCTCTACAGTCACTGATATCCTCCTGCCTTTGTAGGCCAGCTACTTAAGCCCCAGACCATGTGACTTCTCCGCCCATGTGACTTATCACATGACTGTGACATCACACAGGTCCTGTCAGCACACAGCAGTCTGGCTCTGCAGGTGGAGCTAAGGTGGACATCCTCCCACTCACTCTATGGATTCCCCCATAAAAACCTAATACTCTGGGTTTTACATCACTGATGCCATTAAGCATAGTGACACTTATCTCTCTCCAGTACTTTACCAGTAACTTTGTCACACACTGCTAAAGATTTTTAGAGACCAACTTAAGAGACTGTGCAGTTTTGGGGACAATGGAATGTTTTTTTTCTCAAAACTTGTCTACATCTAATTTTCACTGATATGAATGGCACTAATGTCTAATGACACTTCTCATGGTGCTTTTTCTTGAAAAAGACCTTTCTCCCAAAACTGACAACCTCTTTAAAAAGGAGTTCTTTAGACTGGTACATACTTATAAGGGACTACATTTTAACATAGAGGGTAGAATCAAATTAAGGTAGAAATAGAATATTATCTAACACACAGCCATAATAAGGCTTAGCTTTGTTCAGAAGTGTATTAGGGTTGTCATAGAAATACATAAGGCCTCTTGTCTGTAGCTCCCTACAACTCCTATATTAGAGCAGAATATTGCTATACACACTGTATGGTGTCTGATAAAGGCTGTAAGGCATTGCATAAAGGTCATGTGTCTCTTTACTAAAGTAATCTAGCCTAGATTACAGCTGTGGAGAAGGCAATGTGGTGCGAGGTAACAGAGCACCTCCAGCAAGACACCTGATGCAGCTTATCTAATGAAATGAAGCAGACATTTATTTCTGCCAGAAAGCAAAATCTCCATTTCCAAAACATTATTGTAGATTAAACAGTATTTCACGTGGATTAATGCGTATAGATTTAGATGGAGAACACAAGCTTAGAAAATTACATAGAACTAGAAATACCTTAGCCATGAAATGTGGACATTTCCCTATGGGAAGCAAAGTATGTCTGATTTATCACCTGGGATAAATAACAGGTGTCTCCATATAACAGCTATCAAGGACTTCATTTGTACGTTCACTTGCAATCTGCTCCTCTGCGCGTCACACATGAGAAACAAACTGCAGCAAAATGAAGTGGAACAATGCAATTTATTTAGCAAGAAAATGTCCAGAAGTGTCATGGAACTGCGCTGCCTCGCTGCATGCAAAGACTCATTAACATATTCAGGATTTCATTTATTACCTCCTTAGCAAAAGCATCTATCCTATTAAGGGTGGCATTGGTACTTGCAGTTTTGATGTTTTTAGTGTAAAAATTGGCTTTTAGTGTTAAGGAAAGGGCCTATTAAGCAGAGCTAATAATTAGTAAAGCATTAACTAAACATTATTGGCCCCGGATAACTAGAGACCCGTGGCTCCATTACTTAAAGGGAACCTGTCACCCCCAAAATCGCTGGTGAGGTAAGCTCACCGGCATCAGGGGCTTATCTACAGCATTCTGTAATGCTGTAGATAAGCCGCCGATGTTACCTGAAAGAGGAGAAAAAGACGTTAGATTATACTCACCCAGGGGCGGTCCCGCTGCGGTCCGGTCGGATGGGTGTCTCCGGTCCGCTCCGGCGCCTCCCATCTTCGTTCCATGACGTCCTCTTCGGGTCTTTACGCCGTGGCTTCGGCGCAGGCGTACTTTGTCTGCCCTGTTGAGGGCAGAACAAAGTACTGCAGTGCGCAGGCGCCGGAAAGGTCAGAGAGGCCCGGCGCCTGCGCACTACAGTACTTTGCTCTGCCCTCAATAGGGCAGACAAAGTACGCCTGCGCCGGAGCCGCGGCGTAAAGACCTGAAGAGGACTTCATGGAACGAAGATGGGAGGCGCCGGAGCGGACCAGAGACACCTATCCGACCGGACCGCAGCGGGACCACCCCTGGGTGAGTATAATCTAACGTCTTTTTCTCCTCTTTCAGGTAACATCAGCGGCTTATCTACAGCATTACAGAATGCTGTAGATAAGCCCCTGATGCCGGTGAGCTTACCTCACCAGCCATTTTCGGGGTGACAGGTTCCCTTTAAGTGTTCATCAATTTTAAATACATTGCTTTAGTTATCTTGAGCTGTGCTTAGTAATGTCTTACTATGCAGACCTGTATCCGCAATTAGCAGTGTAGACTTGTAAAATGGAGAAATTAAGAGGTTGGCCACTACTATTTATATTGGAAGTCTAGCCTTAGGATAAGCCATCAATATCTGACCAGTGGGCATGGCAACACCAATCTCCATCATTTGTTACTGTCATTTCTATACTGGCCATTGCCAGATACTGCAGATCCTCCCCCCTAATAGGGGTCGATCTGTAGTGTGTGGCCGCAGTCACTATAGTTTTGATGCAACAGCTGTTGTGACACCCCAGGAGTTCGGTTGTCACAGTGGTATTGCCTTCCTCACGGGGAGGGTGATGCCATGCTTGGAAGCGGCGAGGATCCCTTTAACAGGTAACATGTGCACACAACACTGTTCTGACTCCAGGCCAGAAGGAGGAGCTCTAGACCCGGTTTAAGGGTAGCTTCCCTATATATTCTGTGTGGAGGAGTTAGTAGTGAGTCTGAAGGAGTGAGAAGTGGAAGAGTCAGTCAAAAAGAGAGCTGGAGCCATGCAGACACGAGGTTCTGCAGCTCCTGAGAGAGTAGTTTGAGAGGAAAGCTGGGGCCGTGCAGACAGGATGTTCTGCAGCTCCTGGAAAGAGAAGAGAGACAGAGCAGATTGTAAGAGACTGTGGGGGGAGAAGGAACACAGGAGAAGTGAGGAGCTGGAGGGGAGCTGCGACTGAGCTCCCTCCATGCTGAAGCACAGAAACCGGAGGCCAGAATTCCGAGGTTGTCGGGGTAACTGTATGCCCCACAGCAGAAACCGGCGGGCAGGAAATTTCAAGTTGCCTGTCCACCACTACATCCAAAGGCACAGCAGCATATAGAGCCCGGAGTCGCCGCAAGTAGGGACACCTGTAAAATGGCTCGAGTTGCCTGCTATACAGATATTGTCCTATTAGTAGGACAGAGAGAGAAAATGAGTACCTTGTGTGAAGCCTTAGGCAGCAAGGAACTACAACACAGTGCAGTAAAGAAGGCTTCCAATGTCACCTGGCTATGGGGATTCCGAATCGCTTCCAGGCTGGCCGGACCTCACCATCACCTGTGATCCATACCCTGGACTGTGGCTGCCTTCTAACAGTAAAAGGTAAAGAGACTGCAACCTTGTGTCCTCTAATTCTTTCCGGCACTACACCGTCTGTCATCTTTGCCTACTACATCGGGAGCCCTGGGGACTAGGCTTCACTGTAGGAAGCCATACCATCCCTGCTGCAATAACATCATCCCCAGTGGACCCTTTTAAGCAGCGTCGGTCATCCCTGACCGAATACCACAGGTGGCGTCATGAACAAACTTTATTCTTTATTCACAACAACCCCTTTAAAGACCTTCCCTTTAACGTGGACATCCAGGCTCATGGACTGGGTCGCTGCCACCATGACTACCCCTTTAATGACAACCGGACCCGGCCCGAGTACCCCAGGGTCCTAGTGGGCATTCCACTGTGTTCCAGCAGCATAGGGCAACTTCTCGCTGGCACCAGTAACATCTGATTGAAGGAGGCATGAGATGTCAAATGCCCACCAATCAGATATTTATGGCCTATCCTAAAGATAGGCTGTCAACAAAAAAGTAGTGGCCAACTGCTTTAAGCACCTTAGAGTCAAGGCATTGTCCTGGGGACAGTTTATGAGGAAGGACCATAGAAGAGGAGATATGAGTGGATGGTGGGCTCCTTCAGTGTGCAGGTCACATGGTGTGTAGTCAATGTAGATTAGAGTTAGAGCAGTAGAGAGGGAGCCGGGAGTGTTAGATTTCAGGAATGATGATGGAATAACCAAGTGTGGGTGCAACAGGGAAGATGAACACTGAAGGCTTCACTAGCCACATGTAATGTCAGCAGGGCTGTCAGAAAGGATGTACCACAAGCCTAACAGAATTTTTCGCAGATAGCACCAAAAGAGTAAACACAAGTCAGCTAGCATAATCAGGGGAGAGAAGCCTAGAAGCAGATATGGACTGGGGCTGAAATTCAGTCCTGGCATTTGAAATAACACAGGTCCATGCTGTCCCCATCCCCAAGCACCAGATGGGATATATCACTACTAATATTACCCTGAATGGAGGAAAGCAAGATTTACTACAAGATCAAATATTTCTAATGATACCCGTGGCCTGCTGGGGTACGCGACGGAGTCAGCAACTTTGTGCTCTATCACAACTCTTAACAGTATGGGTTTCTTGAGAACACCGATTCTGTTAACAACCTAGCAGACAAGGCAGCCCATGACCAGACAGGCCCTTCTGGCATTTGCCAGAATTGCCAAATGGCCAGTCCGGCCCTGCCTAGAAGCATCAAAAGGGCGCATGGTGTACCAACTGCATACCTAACAGTAGGGTCAGTCTGTGTGGTTCCAGTTAACACTTCAGAGTTATTTAATATGACTCATCAGATATAGATCAGAGACTTGCACAGCACCCCAAGAAGAAGTTCCTGTCATCTGTTTAGAGATAGACATTTTATGAAGATTCTTTGCATAACTCATTTTAGGAGGCCCTATTTTCACTGTGCAGAGAGAGCTAAAAAGTTCATGTTGGGGACATTTGCACCCTTTGCTATTCAGAAACTGTGCATTTCTGTTCATTATTTGTCACTATTCACAAATGTTTTTCCCAGAGTCCTGCCCAAGCAATATATCACAAAGTTCAGTAAAGAGTTAACAGGTTAATCACTCCTGAGTATCTATAGTTTGCATGACACTTCCTCACAGACTGTTGATGAAAAATGGTTCTGGTTTCGATTCTTCTTTAGTGCATATATAGAATTTGTTGTGGCCATCTGATGTCTGATGGAGGCCATAATCTAGTAGTCTGAAGTTCCTCATAGTGCCAGATTAGAAAGGTTGGCTGGTTATAATATTGTAAATGAAAAGAGCAACTGTGTTGTCATTCATTACATCTAATGAAGCAGACCTCCGGTAAAATATCCTAAGAAAGTACTGCAAGGAGTACAGCTGCATCCCAGCAGCACACATACATATTTTATATACATTATTCAGTCGCCTAAGGGGCATTCCTTCTTTACATTCTGCATAAAGAGACATTTGTTGCTTGCATTGTACAACTAGACAATGATTATTAATGAAAAATGTCTACTTCATTTATTAAACAATATATTTTTGCTGTTTTTATGGAATAACAGCAGGTGAGGAAGAGAAACACATAAATCGGTTCATTAGAAAACCACCACCAATCCCTTTTGATTCAAAGACAAGGTATGTGCCTCACCTGCATTAAAAATGAATGTCTAGACGCTGACAAGGTTGAAAACTGGGCCTCTTCTAGCACGTACCAGAAATAAAATTTACATTGCCTTTCCAAGGCAAAATGTATAAATAAATTAAGCCGGCACTTTCTGTTTCAAATTGTAAAATACATTTTAGGAGTGCGCTTCCTCCTACTTTACATATCATTTATGAGTCGGAGCTAAACAAAGTCTATAAAAGTAGTGCACTTACTGATACTATAGTTCAGAATAATATTTACAATATTCAGAACTTTCTGCAAACTATGAAATGTCTAAGAACTTTTTATATACAGAGTTCGTCACAAGTTAAGTAAACAAGTATGATCTTCGGCACAGAGCTAATTATTCTGGCTCATACACATAGCCGTATTATACATCCATAGTCAGTGGTGTAACTACAAAGTTATAAGCCCCGTGCGAACTTTCAAATGCCCCCCCCCCCGCCATGCCAAAATATTTTCCACCCGAATTCACATTTTCCCTATTCATTTCGCACACTATAGATTTATTGCAAAGTTTTATAGTGTGACCTGAGTGGCATAACTATCAGGTGCCCCATCCTGGTATATATTTGTCCCCCGTACTGCCATTGTTATGTAATGTATAAAAGAAAATAAACCATTATACTCATCATTGGCTTACATAGAAGTCATGGGGATCCATATAAGAAGTATAATGCACCCCTATAGTCCCCTATATAATATACTGCACAGTTCATAGTCATCCATATAGTATAATACACTCCCCATAGTCCTCCATATAGTATAATATACTCCCCATAGTCCTCCATATAGTATAATACACTCCTCATAGTCCTCCATATATTAAAATACACTCCTCATAGTGGTCCATATAACATAATACACTGTTCAGTCCTCCATATAGTATAATACAATCCTCAGTCCTCCATACAGTATAAAACACTCCTCATAGTGCTCCATATAGTATAATGCACCTCCATCGTCATCCATGTCGTACAATTCACTTCCCATAGTATAATGCACCCTATTGTTCTTCATATAGTATAATGTATTCCCCTTAGTCCTTGATAAGGTATAATGCAGTCCACATATAGTATAATGCAGCCACCCCCAGAGTATAATGCAGCCACCCCACAAAAGTATAATGCAACCCCAACGTACAATGTAATGTAACCCCCATAGAATATAATGCAGCCCCCCTCATAGTATAATGCAGCCCCTCCATACAGGGGCAGTGAGTAAGACACAGGCAAATGGTGACTAGGGAGCAGGGGAGAAGGACACAAGGGGGCTAGGGGAGACAGGCACAAGGGTGACACAGGGGGCTAGGGAGCAAGGAAGACAGGCACAAGGGGACACATGGGGGATAGGAGGCAGGGGAGAAGGGCACAAGGGGACTAATGGGCAAGGGAGACTGTTATGACCTGGTGGTTAAGAGGCCACACTGATATGACCTGGTGGCTAAAACGCAACATGGGACGAGCTCTGAGAAGGTGGTATCTCTACTGACCGCAGTCCCTAATCCTAACAACAACACTAGTAATAGCCGTGGGATGTTCCTGACTCTCCCTAGACACCTCTTCACAACCTAAGAACTAACTACCCCTAAAGAAGGAAATAGAAAGCTATCTTGCCTCAGAGAAAACCCCAAAAGGAAAGACAGCCCCCCACAAATATTGACTGTGAGTGGAGAGGGAAATGACGTACACAGAAATGAAATCAGAATTCAGCAAAGGAGGCCAATACTAAACTTGATAGACAGAGAGAAAAGGATACTGTGCGGTCAGTATTAAAAACTACAAAATCCACGCAGAGTTTACAAAAATTAACTCCACACCGACTCACGGTGTGGAGGGGCAAATCTGCTTTCCCAGAGCTTCCAGCTAGCCTGAATATGACATAGTGACAAGCTGGACAAAAAGAGACATATTTGCAGAGCAATAGAGTCCAAGCAAATGGACAAACAAAAACTAGCAAAAACGTATCTTTTGCTGACAAGGACAGGCCATATGAGAAATCCAAGGAGAGAACCAAATCCAACCAAGAACATTGACAGCTGGCATGAACTAAAGCCCAGAACAGGTTTAAATAACAAACCCAGGCAAGGCGATTAGTGAAGGCAGCTGCCACAGCTACCCAAAGGAGCAGCAGCTCCACTCGAAACCACCAGAGGGAGCCCAAGGGCAGAACTCACAAAAATACTATTAGCAACCACAGGAGGGAGCTCCAGAACGGAATTCACAACAAGAGACTGACACAAGGGGACAAGGGAGACTGACACAAGGGGACACATGGGGACTAGTGCGCCAGGGAGACTGACAAGGGGACACATGGACTAGTGGGCAAGGGAGACTGACACAAGGGGACACACGGAGACTAGTGGGCAAGGGAGACTGACACAAGGGGACTAGTGGGCAAGGGAGACTGACACAAGGGAACACACGAGGACAAGGGACACAAGCACAAGGGGACAAGGGAGACAGACACAAGGGGACACACATGGACTAGTGGGCAAGGGAGACTGACACAAGGGGACACACTGGGACAAGGGACACAAGCACAAGGGGACAAGGGAGACAGTCAAAAGGGGACACACAGGGACTAGTGGGCAAGGGAGACTGACACAAGGGGACAAGGGACACAAGCACAAGGGGACAGGGGAGACAGGCACAAGGGGACCCACAGGGACTAGTGGGCAAGGGAGACTGACACACGGGGACAAGGGACACAAGTAACAGGGGAAAAGGGAGACAGGCACAATGAATCAATCTAAAGTAGGGAAGATTCCCATCAAATCCTTTTAGCTTCTTGTTAACTACTAGTTATCTTCTCATTGTAACCTATGTGCGGGGTCCTTATATGTACGCAACTGTGATGGTGTGATATGCTATGTGGGTATCATTTTTGTGTATATTTATATTTTACTTATTTTCATGGTGTTCTCTTGTAGGATGAGTTGTTATTTGCCATCTGATATTCTCCCCACAGTTCTGTATTGTTATCTCTCCACAGAGTCAGTGAATAATGTTGTTTGCTAATATGCTAATGACATGTTGACTTAGCTTGTTGAAACAATGAGCCCCTGCGACCCCCCCCCCCCAACCTGTGAATGAGGAGAGGGACTTGTAAATATCAGGGAGGTGAGACACAGATCAGATCCTGTGTGGAACCATGATGTGAAGAGGATATCAGAGAGAGAAAGAAGGGAATATGGACTGTTATCCTCTGTGCTGGATTGTAGGACTTTTATTCTGTAACTGAACTGCATTCGTGTTCTGGAATATTTTATCCTTTGAGTGGTGGATCATATATGGACCTTTCGTACTTTTGCCTAAATAAAGGTCTTGGTATTGTTTACTCTTCACTGGCTCTGTTGATTGTGTGGTACCGGAGAAGGAACCTGTGACAGCAACTCTTAGTTGTTCAAGATCAGCCAGTCACATGTACTGGTCAGTGACTAGTTCAACCAAAAGCCATATATGTAGAGACAATTATTTCCCCCTTCTGTTTCCCAGATGTTTTCTTCTCTAATTTGTGCTTTTATCATTTCAGGCAGACAGCAAAACTATGGTAAATTGCAAACATGCAATTATTGTGCCATTCAACCTTACGAGGGACAGCCTATAACTAATGAAGAAGAAAACAATCAGAAAACTGATATCAATTTAATTCTTTTACACAATGTATCCTCATAATGCATATGAATGAAAAAAGATGTTGAATCACAACAATCCACCTATACCTTGTCACAAGTCTACCTCACCCCATCCCAGTGGCGTTCCGCGCTTTCAGGCACTGGCAGAGATGTATGGTAGCTTGTGTGCAGTGTACATGACTACCCATCTGGTATAACAGACTGAAATGCTGTCCAGTAAGGGAGTACTACTGACTGATCAATGGATCAATTACTGGAATGGTGGGTAATCAGTAGTTTAAAAGCCTCTATCTTATTGCCTGCAGCCTAGTACTGCATTAATTTACTACACTGATGCATTTATTGGACATAAATTCTCCCCTTTTGGAAATGTTGGTACTTCTGTCTTAACAAGGATCTGTTGCTGCTTACACTGTACATTCTATTTTGACAATATTTACCCTTTGTAGCCTAGAAGTATTTAATCAGCCTTATGCCTGGTTGAAACAGCCATATTTGACCATCTGCATAGCAACTGCAATTCCTGAACTTTCCACGAGTCTCATGACTTGAACTTACAGGATTTTAGGCTTAACTGTGTTTTTAAAGATGCTGCCCAGTCTTAAATTAAGCTAAAAGTCTGCAGTCTCTCTATGTGACTGCAGACTTGTGAATCCTCACATTGGGTGCATTACCCGCTGAGAATTTTCTGGTGCTGGGAGCGGCGGGTGCATGACCGATTGTATGTGATTTGCATACATGTCGTTACATTTCAAATAGATTAGAAGATCCTTGCTCAATGCATGTGTATTGGACAAGGCTGAATACAGTCTAGTCGGAATGTGGCCGGAAGATTCTCCTGACACAGCCACCGGAGAATCCTCACTGTGTGCAAAGTATGCGATGTGAGGATTCACAAGTCTGCAGTCACAAACAGAGACTGCAGACTTGTAGCTCAAGACCGGACAACCCCTTTAAGTTTGAGTTGGGAAACCAGTGGTCTGGCAGGAGAATTCCAGTATATATATGAACTATGACATTTGGTCTTCTTTCCTGAGCATCATTCTCAAATTGCTTCTTTCATTCGTTTACAGGAGATTAGACTTTTTACAGGAGCATAGTTAGGTCAGAGACTCGGGCCTCTCTACCTTTAAGAGTACCCCGGGACAGGGATAGTTAGGGTTCCAGCTCCAGGGACAGTTTGAGGCCCCTCTTCCTAACTGAAGACTGCCACAGCGTGACATACTGGCAGGACTGAATGGTATGTACAATACATGGTGATATAATTGGGTTTGTTTTTTTAGTCTCATCATTGTGGTATAACCCAAACATTATGTTACAGACTGATGAATCAAGGTTACAAACACAATCTCATGTCAGTATGGCTGATGGAGCATATCATTGCTCATTTATATGTTTCATAATGTGCTAACTGATGTATTATATTCTTTGCTAGTTCACAGTTCACTGAGAGTTCCAACTTGAAGATGGTATCTAATGCAAGGTATACTCCCAAGTGGCATGTGCTAGTTATTATTAAGTGGAAACTCCTACATGATTCCTCTCATACACGTATCCCATTCTACTGCATTATTATTTCATGACAATACTCTCACTGTTCTCTCCCTTCTTTAAAAGTCACACTGAGTCATAGAAAGTCAATTTTATTTGTCTGCAATCTTGTCTTCTCTAACAAAGCTGAAAAACAGGTTACATTGCAAACTCACTGCAAGGATAGCAAACATGACCTCATCATACTATTCATATCAGTTGCATGGTTTACTCCATTAAAGAAGTTACCCAAATGTATCATACAGCAAGTTAAGGACTTCATCACTTCAAATACCGCAGTTGTAATAACATATGAGGTATCACCACATTTGGAAAAAAATTGTGTAACAAATTGTCTACTTTCACCTATTTGTAGCTGATATAACATTTTGGTGGTAAAAATATATTTATTCCCATGGCCCAATGTTACAAAATTTCTGGATATAGTATGTGGATTGAAAATGCTTACCTTGCCCCTACATAAATTCCTTGTGGACTACAGTTTTCCAAATGGGGTCACTAGTGAATTTTACTAATTTTTTGGCACCTTTTGGTGCTCTAAAAATGACACATGACATCCAAAATTTGTGCTCTAAAAATTAAATAGTGCTCTTTGTATTCGAGGCCTGCCATATGCCCAAAGGTTGTTTTTTTCTTTACCGCAAATGGGATATCACTGCATTCAGGAGAAATTGAATAAGAAATTATATGGTCCATTTTCTCCTATAAGCAAAAATTACTTATTTATTTGTGAAAATTACAAATTTCGGGCAAAAGCAACATCTTACTGGAAAAAATGTAATTTTTGGTTTGAAATCTAAATTCTGTGATGCACTTGTGGGTTACAAATTATAAACATTCCCACATAGTTGAATTTCCTGAGGAGTCTAGTTTCTAAAATGAGTTCACTGGTGGGGCATTTCTGCTGTTTTGGCATGTTAGTGAATCAGCAAAGGCAGCATAATATCCACAGTCTATTCCAGTTAAATTTGTGCTTCAAAAATCAAATTACACTCTTTACTTTCCAAGTCCTGCCATGCACCCAAATATTAGCTTTTGACCACATAATGGGTATTTTTCAGACGACCCGGGATCAGGGGCTCCTTCCCTGTCCCTAACACTAGGGGGCGCCCTACCTCACCCAGTTCCCCGGGATACTTCTGAAGGTGAAGATGCCAGGGCCTCCACCCTTGCCTTATCTCCTAAATCAGACCTTCGTGTGTTCCCTTACCCCACAGCAGTACAACACACAGACGAGCAAGGCAACACAAACTAGGGCAACTGAAATACCAGGCATACAAATATTCACTCATATATAAGAGGAATGCACCGAGGAGTGGAGGATGGGAAAACCAAAGTAAGAGGAGAAAAAGGAATTAGCACACTTACAAACCCACGCAACAGTCATATATAACTCCTCCAAACTCCTTCTAATATAACCACCAAAACACCCCTCCTTCAACCCATGCAGCATAAGCTGTCTCTGACTACATGTTTCAGTCAGGACCCAGATTATACAGGGGATATGAGTGGCTAACCGAGCTCCCAGAGCTCTCAACATGGCCAATTATCCCCTGTTCTGCCAAAATAAATTAACACCATTTAAAAAGAAGGTGAAGTGCTTCCTTTCAGCGCAGGAGTAGGAGCAACCGAATGCTGCAGTCTTTTGGCTCCTCTCTGTTGCGGTAACCACGTGACAGTATCATTGCATTCTGAAGAAATGTTGGAACAAATTATGGGATCTATTTTCTCCCTTACAAATTTGCAGCTTAAACAACATTTCACTGCAAAAAACATACAGTAACTTTTAATTTTCATGTCTAAATTTTATAAAGTTCTGTGAAACACCTGTAGGTACAAAACTGTCAACACACACCTATGTAAATTCCTTGAGGGGTCTTGTTTCTAAATTTGGGTCATTTTGGGGTGTTTCTTCTGTTTGGCAAATCAGGGGCTTTGCAATTATGACATGGGATTCACAATCTATTGTATTCCACACAAATTTATGCTCCAAGAGTTAAATAGCATTTTTTCCCTTCAGATCCATGCCATGTGCCCAAACTGCAATTTTTGATCACCTGGAGGACATTTCCACGTTCCGGAGAAAATGCATAATAAATGTAGAGGTCCATTTTCTCCTACTACTATGAGGCACCAGAGGGGTTAACAAATTTTCTGATAAAAGCTTAAAATAATTTCAGGGGTGCAGTTTTGAAAACAGTATAACTTCTGGGGGTTTTCCAACATATAGGCCAAACAAAGTCACTTAAAAACTGAATAGACCTGTATAAAGATAGGATTTCTAAATTTCCTTGAAAAAAAAGAAAAATTGCTGATAAATTTTAACCTTTCTAACATCGTAATGAAATAAAAAGACATTTCAAAAAAGATACTTAGATAAAGTATACAGTACATATGAGAAATGTTGTTTACTAACTATTTTGTGTGGTATGGCTTAAGGATATAAGCCTTCAAAGTTTGAAAATTGCTAATTTTTCATCAAGTTTCAGATATTTTCATTAAAAAAAGCAAAACGCAAAACACAACATAAATTTACCACTAACAAAGTACAACACAAAAGCTGAATCTTTGGGAGATACTGAAGCATTTCAGAGTTATTACCATATAAAGTGACAACAAGTTAGATTTTAAAAACGGGGCTCTGTCATTTAGGTTAACATGCCCCGTGACTTTACAACCAGCGTTTTTCTTTTTTATAGCAGTTAGTCAATACGAGGTCATGATATAGCATTAATATTTGGCCTATATGTTTAAATGTGTTTTGGCTAGGGATGAAAAAAGAAGAGGGCCTCTGTGCAAGAACAATATATGGGCCTACAGTCAAGAGCTGATACAATACAGTTGCACCAATGGTATATTCGGACCAATATTTGCCAGGGCTAAATAGCCACCATAGCTCAGCTTCGTAAACTTATACTACTGAAGCCTTACCAGTTAAAACATGGCAAGTATGGCATTTTGAATGGTATAAGTTGCATGGAGCGGGTCAGATTTGACTTTAGTCAGATGTGACATAATTTCAAGTAACATATTTTAAGTGTATCATCTGAAATATACCACAATGATAAACCATGGTCTATTCTCCTTCATGCTGTCATGCCGTGATCCATCTGCTTTCATTCACAGGTATGTCTCAACTATGTCCTACCCTGGAATAGCCACTGCACCCCTGAATCCCATGTACTCCTCTCCCTCTTTCCTAACTGCTGGTACGTCTGAACTATCCTACGCTGGAATAGCCACTGCACCTCTGAACCCCATGTACTTCTCTCCCTCTTTTCTAAGTGGTACGTTGCTTCTTTTTCCCTGACTTTAATTCCTGTATCATTCTGATAATTTTTCTGACTGCATATTGACATACAGTTATATGAAAAAGTTTGGGCACCCCTATTAATCTTAAGCTTAATGTTTTGTAAAAATTGTTTTTTTTGCAACAGCTATTTCAGTTTCATATATCTAATAACTGTTGGACACAGTAATGTTTCTGCCCTGAAATGAGGTTTATTGTACTAACAGAAAATGTGCAATCTTCATTCAAACAAAATTTGACAGGTGCATAAGTATGGGCACCTCACCAGAAAAGTGACATTAATATTTAGTAGATCCTCCTTTTGCAAAAATAACAGCCTCTAGCCGCTTCCTGTAGCTTTTAATGAGTTCCTGGATCCTGGATGAAGGTATTTTTGACCATTCCTCTTTACAAAACAATTCCAGTTCAGTTAAGTTTGATGGTCGCCGATCTTCAAATGATCCCACACATGTTCAATGATATTCAGGACTGGGGACTGGGATGGCCATTCCAGAACAGTGTAATTGTTCCTCTGCACGAATGCCTGAGTAGATTTGGAGCAGTGTTTTGGATCATTGTCTTGCTGAAAGATCCATCCCCTGCGTAACTTCAACTTTGTCACTGAATCATGAACATTATTGTCAAGAATCTGCTGATACTGAGAGGAATCCATGCATCCCTCAACTTTAACAAGATTCCCAGTGCCGGCATTGGCCACACAGCCCCAAAGCATGATGGAACCTCCACCAAATTTTAGTATGGGTAGCAAGTGTTTTTCTTGTTTTTTGCCGCCATGCATAACGCCTTTTTGTATGACCAAACAACTCAATCTTGGTTTCATCAGTCCACAGGACCTTCTTCCAAAAAGAAATTGGCTTCTCCAAATGTGCTTTTGCATACCTCAGCCGACTCTGTTTGTGGCGTGCTTGCAGAAATGGCTTCTTTCGCATCACTCTCCCATACAGCTTCTCCTTGTGCAAAGTGCGTTGTATAGTTGACCGATGCACATTGACACCATCTGATGCTGCAGCTCTCTGGAGGTGGTCTGAGGATTGTCCTTGACTGATCTCACCATTCTTCTTCTCTGCCTTTCTGATGTTTTTCTTGGCCTGCCACTTCTGGCCTTAAAAAGAACTGTACCTGTGTTCTTCCATTTCCTTACTATGTTCCTCACAGTGGAAATTGACAGGTTAAATCTCTGAGACAGCTTTTTGTATCCTTCCCCTGAACAACTATGTTGAATAATCTGTGTTTTCAGATCATTTGACAATTGTTTTGAGGAGCCCATGATGCCTCTCTTCAGAGGAGATTCAAACAGGAGAACAACTTGCAAGTGGCCACTTTAAGTAGCTTTTCTCATGATTGCATACACCTGGCTATGAAGTTCAAAGCTCAATGAGGTTACAAAACCAAAAAAAGTGCTTTAGTAAGTCGGTAAAAAGTAGGTAGGAGTATTTAAAACAAGAAAATGATAAGGGTGCCCATACTTATGCACCTGTCAAATTTTGTTTGAATGCAGATTGCACATTTTCTGTTAGTACAATAAACCTCATTTCAAGGCAGAAACATTACTGGGTCCAACAGTTATTAGATATATGAAACTGAAATAGCTGTTGCAAAAAACCCAATTTTTATAAAACATTAAGCTTAAGATTAATAGGGGTGCCCAAACTTTTTCATATAACTGTATCTGTGCTCCTCACACCTAACCCCATCTTTTGATCTTATCCTGCCTCTGTCTTCATCTTTGGTAGTCAAATGTTGTATTAACTGCAATCTGCTAATTGTCCCATGCTGTGGAGTGTCCTCCACCTACCTCCTCCCCTCCCTCTCTCACCTGACTTCATTTCTTGGTCATTTGAATGGTATAAGTTGCATGGAGCGGGTCAGATTTGACTTTAGTCAGATGTGACATAATTTCAAGTGACATATTTTAAGTGTATCATCTGAAATATACCAGAAATAGTCCAGAAATCGGCCAGACGGTAAGACTAATCACTGTATTCTAACTTTACTTCCCTTTCTTTTCTCCCCTGCTCTTTAACCATGCTCACATTTCCCCCACCATTTTTTGCTCCACTAGTCCTCACTCTCCTCCACTAACCCCAAACCCTCGCACCCTCAAACCACATAACTATCTCCCCTCTCTCTTACCCCCAGCCTCATTCATCACTAATACTCCCCCTATCCTTCTCACACTATGAGAAACTATTGCAACCCCTCACACTTAAAATCTGTGCCACTGACCCCCACCCCCCTGCTTCCTCTCTCTGGGGCACTTTGGAATGCCCGCTCTATATGCAACAAGCTCCACGTGATCCATGATCTCTTTACTTCCCGCAACCTTTCCTTTGCCCTCACTGAGACCTGGCTGACGCTCGATGACACGGCCTCGCCTGCAGCACTGAGATACGGTGGCCTCCAATTTACCCACACTCCTCGCTCTGGCAACACACATGGTGGAGGAGTGGGTATCCTTCTTTCTAAAAACTGTTTTTTGAACCCTATCCAACCCCCACCCCCCCTTATCCTCCCTTCATTCGAGGTTCACTCTGTCCGTATCTACGCTCCCTCCAATCTCTGTTGTGAATTTGGTTTCTGGGCTCCCCCGGTGGTCACTGGTGGTACTGAACTTGTGTGCTTCATCGCCTCTGTTCACCTGTTTCCATCAGGATGTGGGAGTTGTCTATTTAGCCTTGCTCCTCAGTCATTTCTATGCCGGCCAACAATGTTACCAGAAGCCTTTCTGTTGCATGTTCCTGCTCCTAGACTACTATCAGCTAAGTTGGACTTGTAGTCCTAAGTTTGTTTTGCATTTTTGTTCCAGTTCTCTGTGTTTGAATATTTCTGAGGCTGGAAGCTCTTGTGAGCTGAAATTGCCACTCTGGTGTCATGAGTTGATATTAGAGTCTTAAAGTAATTTCAGGATGGTGTTTTGAAAGGGTTTTCAGCTGACTGTGTAGTTCCCTTTTCTGTCTTCCTACTATCTAGTAAGCGGACCTCAATTTGCTAAACCTATCTTCATACTTCGTATGTCAATTTCCTCTAAAATCACCGACATTATATGTGGGGGCTACTGTCTGCCTTTTGGGGAAAATTTCTCTAGAGGTAAGCCAGGTCTGTATTTTCCTCTGCTAGGGTCAGTCAGTTCTCCGGCTGGCGCTGGGCGTCTAGGGATAAAACGTAGGCACGCTACCCGGCCACTGTTAGTTGTGCGGTAGGTTTAGCTCACAGTCAGCTCGAGTTCCCATCTTCCAAGAGCTAGTCCTTTTGTATGCTTTACTACGGTCTCTTGCCATTGAGAACCATGACAGTTTGGCCGACCAAGGGTTAAAATAATTGGCAGAAGAAAGGAGAGAAAAGAAGTCTGCAGAGAATTTTTATTTTTTTTTTCCTGAGTTTGCTCATTAGTTGATTCACTAGCATCTCTGCTTACTGCAGCCTTCGTCTCTCTCTCCTTCTAATCCTTGAATGGTTCTGATTTCACCTGATGAAAATGGATCCTCAGAGTTTAGCTACAGGTTTGAATAATCTCGCTATGAAGGTTCAAAGTTTACAGGATTTTGTAATTCATGCTCCTATATCTGAACCTAGAGTACCTTTGCCTGAATTTTTCTCCGGAGATAGATCTCGCTTCCAGAATTTCAAACATAATTGTAAATTATTTTTGTCTTTGAGATCTCGCTCCGCTGGAGATCCTGCACAGCAGGTCAGGATTGTAATTTCCTTGCTCCGGGGCGACCCTCAGGATTGGGCATTTGCTTTGGCACCAGGGGACCCTGCGTTGCTCAATGTGGATGCGTTTTTCCTGGCTTTGGGGTTGCTTTATGAGGAGCCTCATTTAGAGATTCAGGCTGAAAAGGCCTTGATGGCCCTGTCTCAAGGGCAAGATGAGGCTGAAATATACTGCCAAAAATTTCGTAAGTGGTCTGTGCTTACTCAGTGGAATGAGTGCGCCCTGGCGGCGAATTTCAGAGAGGGTCTCTCTGATGCCATTAAAGATGTTATGGTGGGGTTCCCTGTGCCTGCAGGTCTGAATGAGTCCATGACAATGGCTATTCAGATTGATCGGCGTTTGCGGGAGCGCAAACCTGTGCACCATTTGGCGGTGTCTACTGAGAAGGCGCCAGAGATTATGCAATGTGATAGAATTCTGTCCAGAAGCGAACGACAGAATTTTAGGCGAAAAAATGGGTTATGCTTCTATTGTGGCGATTCAACTCATGTTATATCAGCATGCTCTAAACGTACTAAGAAGGTTGATAAGTCTGTTTCAATTGGTACTTTACAGTCCAAGTTTATTCTATCTGTGACCCTGATTTGCTCTTTATCGTCTATTACCGCGGACGCCTATGTCGACTCTGGCGCCGCTTTGAGTCTTATGGATTGGTCCTTTGCCAAACGCTGTGGGTTTCATTTAGAGCCTCTGGAAGTTCCTATACC
Source organism: Ranitomeya variabilis (assembly GCF_051348905.1). NCBI lineage: Eukaryota > Metazoa > Chordata > Amphibia > Anura > Dendrobatidae > Ranitomeya > Ranitomeya variabilis. Next base: position 532,411,210 of record NC_135236.1, read on the forward strand.
TCTGAAGGGTATTGACTCCACGCCATTGGCTAGTAATAAACCACAATACTAGACACAAGTAACTATGCGTATTAATCCAGATCACCAGGAGATTATTCGCTTCCTTGTGTTGTATAATCTACATGATGTGTTGGTGCTTGGATTGCCATGGCTGCAATCTCATAACCCAGTCCTCGACTGGAAAGCAATGTCTGTGTTAAGCTGGGGATGTCAGGGGACTCATGGGGACGTACCTTTGGTTTCCATTTCGTCATCTATTCCCTCTGAGATTCCGGAATTTTTATCTGATTATCGTGACGTTTTTGAGGAGCCTAAACTTGGTTCACTACCTCCGCACAGAGATTGCGATTGTACAATAGATCTGATTCCGGGCAGTAAGTTTCCAAAGGGTCGTTTATTTAATCTGTCTGTGCCTGAGCATGTTGCTATGCGGGAATATATTAAGGAGTCCTTGGAAAAGGGACATATTCGTCCTTCGTCATCTCCCTTAGGAGCCGGTTTTTTCTTTGTATCTAAAAAAGATGGCTCTTTGAGGCCGTGTATTGATTATCGGCTTTTGAATAAAATCACGGTTAAATATCAGTATCCTTTGCCACTGCTTACTGATTTGTTTGCTCGAATAAAGGGGGCCAAGTGGTTCTCTAAGATTGATCTTCGTGGGGCGTATAATTTAGTGCGAATTAAGCAGGGTGATGAGTGGAAAACCGCATTTAATACGCCTGAGGGCCATTTTGAGTATTTAGTAATGCCTTTTGGTCTTTCAAATGCCCCTTCAGTCTTTCAGTCTTTTATGCATGACATTTTCCGTGAATATTTGGATAAATTTATGATTGTGTATCTGGATGATATTTTGATTTTTTCGGACGACTGGGACTCTCATGTCCAACAGGTCAGGAGGGTTTTTCAGGTTTTGCGCTCTAATTTTTTGTGTGTAAAGGGTTCTAAGTGCGTTTTTGGGGTTCAAAAGATTTCGTTTTTGGGGTACATTTTTTCCCCCTCTTCCATTGAGATGGACCCTGTCAAGGTTCAGGCTATTTGTGATTGGACGCAACCCTCTTCTCTTAAGAGCCTTCAGAAGTTTTTGGGCTTTGCTAATTTTTATCGTCGATTTATAACTGGTTTTTCTGATGTTGCTAAACCGTTGACTGATTTGACTAAGAAGGGTGCTGATGTTGCTGATTGGTCCCCTGCTGCTGTGGAGGCCTTTCGGGAGCTTAAGCGCCGCTTTTCTTCCGCCCCTGTATTGCGTCAGCCTGATGTTACTCTTCCTTTTCAGGTTGAGGTCGACGCTTCAGAAATCGGAGCTGGGGCGGTTTTGTCGCAGAAAAGTTCCGACTGCTCCGTGATGAGACCTTGCGCGTTCTTTTCTCGTAAATTTTCGCCCGCTGAGCGAAATTAGGATATTGGTAATCGGGAGCTCTTGGCTATGAAGTGGGCTTTTGAGGAGTGGCGTCATTGGCTTGAGGGGGCTAGACATCAGGTGGTGGTATTGACCGACCACAAGAATTTGATTTATCTTGAGTCTGCCAGGCGCCTGAATCCTAGACAGGCGCGCTGGTCGTTATTTTTCTCTCGGTTTAATTTTGTGGTTTCTTACCTACCGGGTTCTAAAAATGTGAAGGCGGATGCCCTTTCTAGGAGTTTTGAGCCTGATTCCCCTGGTAATTCTGAACCTACAGGTATCCTTAAGGATGGAGTGATATTATCTGCTGTTTCCCCAGACTTGCGACGGGTCTTGCAGGAGTTTCAGGCGGATAGACCTGATCGTTGCCCGCCTGGTAGAATGTTTGTTCCTGATGATTGGACCAGTAGAGTCATCTCGGAGGTCCATTCTTCTGCGTTAGCTGGTCATCCTGGAATCTTTGGTACCAGGGATTTGGTGGCTAGGTCCTTCTGGTGGCCTTCCCTGTCGCGAGATGTGCGAGGTTTTGTGCAGTCTTGTGATGTTTGTGCTCGGGCCAAGCCTTGTTGTTCTCGGGCTAGTGGATTGTTGTTATCTTTGCCTATTCCGAAGAGGCCTTGGACTCACATCTCCATGGATTTTATTTCTGATCTCCCTGTTTCTCAGAAGATGTCTGTCATCTGGGTGGTGTGTGACCGTTTCTCTAAGATGGTCCATTTGGTTCCCTTGCCTAAATTGCCTTCCTCATCCGAGCTGGTTCCTCTGTTTTTTCAAAATGTGGTTCGCTTGCATGGTATTCCGGAGAATATCGTGTCTGACAGGGGAACCCAATTCGTGTCTAGATTTTGGCGAGCGTTCTGTGCTAGGATGGGCATTGATTTGTCTTTTTCGTCTGCTTTCCATCCTCAGACTAATGGCCAGACCGAGCGAACTAATCAGACCTTGGAGACTTATTTGAGGTGTTTTGTGTCTGCGGATCAGGATGATTGGGTTGCCTTTTTGCCCTTGGCGGAGTTTGCCCTCAATAATCGGGCTAGTTCTGCCACCTTGGTTTCTCCTTTCTTCTGTAATTCGGGGTTTCATCCTCGTTTCTCTTCCGGTCAGGTGGAGTCTTCGGATTGTCCTGGAGTGGATGCTGTGGTGGAGAGGTTGCATCAGATTTGGGGGCATGTGGTGGACAATTTGAAGTTGTCCCAGGAGAAGACTCAGCATTTTGCCAACCGCCGTCGTCGTGTTGGTCCTCGTCTTTGTGTTGGGGACTTGGTGTGGTTGTCTTCTCGTTTTGTCCCTATGAAGGTTTCTTCTCCTAAGTTTAAGCCTTGGTTCATCGGCCCGTACAAGATATTGGAGATTCTTAACCCTGTGTCCTTTCGTTTGGACCTCCCTGCATCTTTTTCTATTCATAATGTCTTCCATCGGTCATTGTTGCGCAGGTATGAGGTACCGGTTGTGCCTTCCGTTGAGCCTCCTGCTCCGGTGTTGGTTGAGGGTGAGTTGGAGTACGTTGTCGAGAAGATCTTGGACTCCCGTGTTTCCAGACGGAGACTTCAGTATCTGGTCAAGTGGAAGGGCTACGGTCAGGAGGATAATTCTTGGGTGACAGCCTCTGATGTTCATGCCTCCGATTTGGTCCGTGCCTTTCATAGGGCTCATCCTGATCGCCCTGGTGGTTCTGGTGAGGGTTCGGTGCCCCCTCCTTGAGGGGGGGGGTACTGTTGTGAATTTGGTTTCTGGGCTCCCCCGGTGGTCACTGGTGGTACTGAACTTGTGTGCTTCATCGCCTCTGTTCACCTGTTTCCATCAGGATGTGGGAGTTGTCTATTTAGCCTTGCTCCTCAGTCATTTCTATGCCGGCCAACAATGTTACCAGAAGCCTTTCTGTTGCATGTTCCTGCTCCTAGACTACTATCAGCTAAGTTGGACTTGTAGTCCTAAGTTTGTTTTGCATTTTTGTTCCAGTTCTCTGTGTTTGAATATTTCTGAGGCTGGAAGCTCTTGTGAGCTGAAATTGCCACTCTGGTGTCATGAGTTGATATTAGAGTCTTAAAGTAATTTCAGGATGGTGTTTTGAAAGGGTTTTCAGCTGACTGTGTAGTTCCCTTTTCTGTCTTCCTACTATCTAGTAAGCGGACCTCAATTTGCTAAACCTATCTTCATACTTCGTATGTCAATTTCCTCTAAAATCACCGACATTATATGTGGGGGCTACTGTCTGCCTTTTGGGGAAAATTTCTCTAGAGGTAAGCCAGGTCTGTATTTTCCTCTGCTAGGGTCAGTCAGTTCTCCGGCTGGCGCTGGGCGTCTAGGGATAAAACGTAGGCACGCTACCCGGCCACTGTTAGTTGTGCGGTAGGTTTAGCTCACAGTCAGCTCGAGTTCCCATCTTCCAAGAGCTAGTCCTTTTGTATGCTTTACTACGGTCTCTTGCCATTGAGAACTATGACAAATCTCCAAATGGCTGTCATATACTGACCACCGGGCTCAGCCATTGCCTTCATTGACCAATTCTCCACCTGGCTCCTTCACTTTCTCTCCGATGACATCCCCACCATCATCATGGGTGACTTTAATATCCCTACTGACACCCGCCAGCCAGCAGCCTCCAAGCTACTGGCCCTTACTTCATCCTTTGGACTCACCCAGTGGTCCTCCACAGCCACCCACACAGACGGACATACACTAGACCTCATCTTCACCCACCTCTGATCCTTATCTAATCTCGCAACCTCTCCCTTCCCCCTATCTGACCACCATCTACTCACCTTCTCATCCTTGTCCTCCTCACCTGCCCCCCATGTCCAGCCATTACCGCATCCATGCAGAAACCTCGCATCTAGACATTCACAGACTCTCAGACTCTCTCCTACCCCTGTCCTCCATATCTTCACTCCACAACACGGACAGCTCCACCGCGTTCTATAACTCCACTCTCACATCAGCCATAGACTCAGTTGCCCCTCTCCTCTCATGCATGGCAAAGTGCGACGAACCAATTAGCAACCTTGGCATAACAATCTCACAAAAAATCTTCGACAAGCATCCAGGGTTGCGGAGCGACGTTGGAAGAAAACATGCCTGCCAGACGACTTCACTGCTTTCAAGCAAGCTACATTTGACTTCAAATCAGCCCTCACCTCCGCTAAACAGACCTATTTCACTAACCTTGTATATTCACTATCCTACAACCCAAAACAACTGTTCAGCACATTTAACTCCCTCCTCCGCCCACCACTGCCACCTCTAACTCCCCTCATCTCCTCCGAGGACTTTGCCACCTACTTCAAAAACAAGATGGACCAAACAAGACAAACCCTAAATGTTCCACCACCCCAACCACTCCATATACCAGACCTCTGCCCTTCCCTAATAACCTCCCTCTCCAACATCACTGAAGGAGAGCTGTTGTGAATTCTGCTCTTGGCCTCCCTCCGGTGGTTGTTGGTGGTAGTGCAGTTGT